>NW_027181698.1:115000-712971 GCF_028537555.1 Battus philenor
GCGCTGTCTGCCAGTCGAAGCTGGACGCCTGCACCTCTTCCGAGGTGAAAGGCGCCCACAGCCGAGAATAGTCGCGCTCGCCCTCGTGCCGCTCCCCGCGCCGTAAGTTGCGGAGAGCCTCCGATGTAGGCCCTGAGGCGTCCGACACGCACTCTAAAACTGGTCGCCAGTAGGTCTCCAGCTCTTCGAGATTGTGCCGTACCCGCCTGTGAGCGCCGTCTATTACTTCGGCTGCTGCTCGACTGCGGAACTTCCGGTACAGTTCCTGCACCCTTGCGTACTGTATTCTTCTCCGATTGCGGCTCGACAACTGGGTCCGTGCAGTGTCAGCCCGAGTCATGTTTGGTTTGATGCGGAGGCGCCTAGCGCTGCGAGATCCCAGGTCGTGTCGCGCTCGCCTCACCTCGGCCCTCCTGAGAAGGCCATCGATAATTCGAGCAGCACACGTGTCAACTGGGACCCCAGCGCGCGTTCCCGGATCATCCGCGACCGGTAGCGCGTCTTCGGCGGGTAGCTGAGGCGGAGCGGGCAGCGCAACCATCTGGGGTCGCGGCGTCTGGGTCGCACAACTGCTGCTGGTTGACGCTGTGCCGCTCTCAGCCAGACCTAACTGAGAGCTCTCTTGGGGCTGGACGGATCCTACCAGCCTTTTGTACTCGGCACAGCGCCTTTTACTTTTGATGGCTTCCAGGGTTCTTTTTAGACCTGGAAGGGCTTTTTGCAGCTCGATATTCGTGCATACGCCCCTCTCCCTGAGTAGCCGCGCCTCCGCGCGCGCCATCAGCATCACCTCCTCTTCGCGCCACCTACACTTCACCATCCTGGGGGCGGCCTCCGCATTTGCTACTTCGGGGTGGGCTCTACGTTTGTGGACACCCAACCCCGTTTTGGTGTTGAACTGACGTTCACACACCGGACAAGTCCAGGTTGCGACCGCCTGAACCGGGGCCGGAGCCCCAGCTCCAGCGGCCGAGGATTGGGCCAAGCTCCCCGACTCCTGTGGGAGGTCGGGGTGGCAAAAATTTTTATCATTTTTACTTGTTGCTTGTATTTGTGCCCATTGGTGGCTGGGGTGCAAGCCCAGCCACCGGGAGCGCCCAACGCTTTTGTACGCCCTACCCGAAGGATGCGTTTGGACTTGAGGTACACGTATGTCCCTCCCTTAGGGCTATTCGAGCATCTCATCTCGAACCTAGCACGGGTTACGCTCCGCCGTTAAGCAGAGCGCTCGCGCATACCAGACGTATCCAGTAAACCCGCTCACAAGCCTGACTAGCGCCGAAGGTCATAGACAAACAGCACTAGTGGAAATTGCGCTTTGTTCCTCGCACTGTAAGGCGGTACCCGCGAGGGGTAGTTCCGCAACGGCCACCACCAGAACTACTAATTTGGGCCCTCCCCCCCTCCCGGATTAGTCGAAAGCAGCGGCGCCTCGTGCAGGCTCCGGTTAGGAGTTGAGTAGCGAACGTCCGCCGCTCGAGAGAAGCGAACGTCCGAAACCCCGTTGCTAGCTCAGGTACGGGTCATTAAATCAGGCGATCAAGAGCCGGCCGGCGAGCACCGATCAGCACCCGACCCAATACCGAGCTAGGAGCAAGAATGACAACTCCACACCCGTTAGGGGCTCCGGCTATTTCCGCAGAGAGTCATACTAACCTAACCTAACCTAACCTAACCTAACCTAACCTAACCTAACCTAACCTAACCTAACCTAACCTAACCTAACCTAACCTAACCTAACCAGTCCGCCGTGCGCTCCCGAGCAGATAACACGCTCCCACGTGGCCGAGAGTACTACGTAACCCTAGTAAAATCGATAAAAGTGGTTTATAGTGTCAAAATATTAGAGTGCGATACATGAAAAGAAGCGCGCTGCTGCGAGGAATTCGAATATAGTTTCAAAAATAAAATCGGACAAAATCTCAAATTTTTAAAAATAAAATAAAGAAACAGGCGCGGAGTGCGGCGTACAGAAAATCGTAAACGCTGCCAAAAAAGCAGCGGGAATTTGTGTATCGGCAACTGTGGTAAAGTGCGCCACAAAAAGGCCTATCGATTGACACCAAGATCAGAATTTTACGGCCACTATTCGAGGAGCTGCAGCCGAAGAAAGGGAACTCCAATTGGAAAAAACTTCGGAATCCAGTTGGAGCCTTTCTTCGCAAACTACAGTGACCATTTGGAGCCCAAAAGGCTCCGAGAACATCAAAGGAAGCCGCCGGGAGCCGGGAGCACCCTGGACTTAGTATAAGTAAGGTAGCCGCCGAGTATTACATAGAGTTATAAAATAAAAAGTGTGGTGGGTAGTTTGTAAAAGTTATCGCAGACCCTGCGCACATCGCAGGGTGCTATTCACAGGGCCCGCTTAAGGGCGGATAACAAAACAAAAGAAAAGTACTGCCCACCACAGAGGTTAAATTCCGGTAAATTAAATTATACAAACCTAGTTAAATATTAGAAATTATCATACTCGGCGGCTGCCACTGAGTTGTGGTTCTTTTGACCCAACTCATAGTTATTAAGAATAGCTATAAGTAGTCATAAGTACTAATAATTGATAAATACTGACAAAAATTTTTAAAAAGCAAAGGGGAGGGTAGCAGTAAATAAACATAGAACGAGCCGCTTGCAGTTGCCCGCGTGCCGCACCGCGACATCTGCCGCGCACCTGCGCCGCGGTCAAGGCCAGCGAGCCCAAACAAATTTAAACAATAAAATACAACTAGTCATAAATAGAAGTTTTAAATAATTAAATAGCCCTCCCTGTTGCTGTTGCTTTGTTGACTTTGATCTGATTTTATATGCTATTAAAGCATACCGACGAAATTGATAATATATTTTGAAATTATAGACAAGGATTTAATCCTAAAAAATTTTTTTAAAACCTTATTGGGTATTCCAATAGGTTTTTAGTATAAGAAATAAATATTAAAATTTTAGAAAAACGTAATAATAAGGCCCTATTGCCCTAGGTTAAGTAGAAATAGACCGCCTTCACATAGGGTAGAACAAAGCATAATAATAAATAAAGAAGGATCAAACAAACTAAGACCGTATTCAAGTCGACCCCGCTGCCCGCGCGCCGCGCTTCACCCCGCGTCGCCGAGCCGCGCGCGCGCCGCTTGAATAAATTAGACCGCATTCCAACCGCCCCCGCCGCCCGCGCGTCGCGCTTCACCCCGCGTTGCCGAGCCGCGCGGACGCGCCGTAATTACGTAATCCGCGCCGCACCTGTGCCGGCGGCCGAGGTCAGCGCGCCGGGCGGAGTAATAAAAACACATTACAGGTGTAATAAATTACGCGGTTTTAAAACAAGATTGTAAGAAACTACAAACGGAAAGTCGAGTAACAAAAATAACGGGGCTTGCCATTAGTATTAAGAAAATAAATCTTATATAGTCGCCCTATTGCGAAGGTTAGAAATAAATTAGGTATAAGGTATATTTACGTTTTTAATTAGTTGACAAATTTTATAAACAGATTTAGATATAACATAAATTATTATTTTACAATTGACAAAATAATTTTGACATATACATTTTAACGTTTAACGTTATATATATTTACGTTTCTGACGAGATATAAGATATACACGTTTTTAATAATAGACAATTTTATCTAAGATAAAATAAATTATATACAACTGACTAATAATAAATTGATTTTATATTTTAACGTTAATTTAATATATCAAACTTAACGTTCCAGACGAGTACCCCGACATGATCCGGACCCCCACAAAGGCCACCGACGCGGGCGAGGTGGGCCAGGCAGGCGCTAGTCAGCCGTGCAGGGTGAGCACCTCGCCCATTAGAAGCGTCCGGAGGAGTGTGGGGGAATGGGAGGGACAAGGGAAGAAGCCCAGGACCTCTCCCCGTAGCGTCGTGCCGGCCGTAAAGGTAAAGGCGCGTACGTTGCCGAAAGCGGTGGAGCCGACACCTGCTCTCGCGGCGGCCGGGCAATCCCCGAAAGGGGACAAACCGGCTTCCGCGGACCGGATGAGGGAGGCGCGAGCGTGCCTAACAAAGGCGAAAGTACACCTGGGCAGCTCGCGCAACCTAAAAACGGAAATAAAAGAGCAGGTGTTGTTAGCCATAAATCGGCTATACGAATTGTACAAGGAGGCGGAGCTCGCACATAGGGAGCGAACCCAGGACCCAATAAAGGGTCCAGTAGAGGAACCGGCGGGTGTGGCGAACCGGGTGGAAGTAGAAGCGAAGAATCCACCCGCAAACCCCCCGCCGGTGAGTCATTGCGAGCTCCTTAAAAAATTAGACAGCCACGCGAGACTCCTTGAAGCCAATACCAAAGAATTGGAGGGCTTGAGGGAGTCTCTCGTGGCTGCAAAAGTACAAGAAAAAGTGAAGCCTCCCGGCACGTACGCGAGCGTGGCGGCCGGCCCGGCAAAAAGACCGCCACCGGGGTGCGAACCTAAGCACTCGGTGGCGGTCTCGTCGGGGACAGACACGGGCGAGCAGGTCTTGGGCAAGATCAGGAAAGCTCTTAACGCCACCCAGACCGGCATAAGGGTCGACCGGATCCGCAGAGTGCGGGACGGTCGTGTTATTCTAGGTTGCGGCACAGAGGCCGAGCTGGAGAGGGTGCGCGAGGGGCTGATGAAGGCAGGGAAGGACCTGAGCCTCGCGGAGGTGAAAAACAAGGATCCACTGGTGCTCCTCAGAGACGTGATGGCGTATAATATGAATGAAGAGATAGTGAAGGCCATCAAGACCCAGAACAAACATCTTCTGGTCGACGTCTCTGAGGAGGATCAGAGGGCAGAGGTGAGGTTCAGGAGGAGGGCGCGAAACGTGCAGACGGTCCATGTGGTCATGCGCGTGTCGCCTGCTCTCTGGGGACGGCTGACGGCTGCGGGCTACATGCACGTGGACCTCCAGCGAGTGCGGGTGCATGATCACTCCCCGCTAGTCCAGTGCACACGGTGCCTAGGTTACGGCCACACCAAACGGCATTGCACAGAGAGCGAAGACCGGTGCAGCCATTGTGGTGGCCGGCACCTACGCGCCGAGTGTCCGGATCGGCAAGCTGGGAAACCTCCCGCCTGCCGGAACTGCCGACTAGCTAAGGCAGACCGGTGGGACCACGGCGCATTTGACGAAGACTGTCCTGTGCGGAGAAAGTGGGACACCATAGCACGGGCGTCCGTAGCCTATTGCTAAGGGCGCCCAGGTGACCCACCGCACTCTCCGCGCAGGGCACCACCAGTACCGCGTGGCGCAGCTTAACCTGCAAAGGTCCGAGCTCGCTACTGCCGAGCTGATATGCGAAGCGCCGAAGAGAGGCTGGGCGTTCGCATTGGTCCAGGAGCCGTATATCGGCGCTATTGGCGAGATGAGGCACTACCCAGGGACAAGGGTGGTACAATGTGTCGCACGAGGCAACGGGGAGGTTGTCAAGGCGGCCATTGTACTATTCGACGACACCATCGATATCACTCAATGTCCCCAACTCACGTCTGGCAACGTTGCCGTGGCCAGACTGAGGACTGGGGCTTGGGAGATAGGGGTGGTGTCCGTCTACCTGGAGCCTAATACGCCCGTCGGACCATACCTGGACCGGATCGGCTCGGCCGTGGAGGGCTTGGGGACTGCCAACGTGGTACTGGGTGGCGACGTCAATGCGCATAACACCTGGTGGGGTAGCCGGTCCACGGACCGAAGGGGGGAGGAGGTCGCAGCCGCCCTCGACCAACTGGGGGTGCACGTGATGAACCAGGGGTCTGAGCCGACGTTTGATACGTATCGGGGCGGTAAGCATTACTCCAGTCGCGTCGACATTACTGCTTGCTCGACCACCCTGCTCGACCGAGCGGTGGGCTGGAGCCTCGTGGACGACATATCCTCGTCGGATCACAGGGCAATTGTGTTCAATCTGAAGCTTGACAGGTCCAGAGGCACGGACGTCAAGCGGACCACACGGCAGTACACTACCCGTAGGGCAGACTGGGGCGAGTTCCATCGAACTGTCGCCCGGCTGCTATCGGATCGCTGCCTGACGTCTGCCGAGGTGAATCAAATCACCGAGGAGGGGGCGTTGGACAGCATGGTCGGTCGGTACGTGGAAACCGTGAGGGACGCTTGCGAGTTGGTCCTGCCGAAGGTCTCCAAGCGGAAGAGGACAGAATTGCCCTGGTGGTCCGAACAGCTCTCTCTCCTCAAGGCGGATGTCTTGAGGAAGAAGAGAAGGATCAGGGCCGCGAGGCCGGCTCGTAAGGAGCTGGTCTGGCGCGAGTACTGCGACGCGAAGGAGGCATACCGCCTCGAGGCGAGGCGCGCTCAGACCCAAAGCTGGAAGCGTTTCTGTGAGAGGCAGGATCGCGAGACCATGTGGGACGGGATCCACCGTGTGATGCGTCGCACGGAGGTGAGGCGAGAGGACGTCCCCCTCGTCCAGTCAGGTAAAGTGCTGGACGCAGCGGGATCAGCCAGGCTGCTGGCGGAGGTTTTCTTCCCGGAGGACGACCCCGGGAAGGACAATGCGGACCACAGAACTGTAAGAGCTAAGGCCGATGAAGTCAATTCGGGGGACCATGACGGAACATGCGATCCCCCGTTTACGATGGAGGAGCTCCGATGGTCCGTATCGACCTTCAATGCCAAGAAGGCACCTGGCTCTGACGGACTCACCGCGGACATCTGCCGAGCGGCCGTCGCCGTGGACCCCGTTCTGTACCTCGCGCTCTCCAACCGATGTCTCGCGCTTTCCCGCTTCCCCACGAGATGGAAGGAGGCAGTGGTCGTAGCGTTGCGGAAGCCGGACAAGGAGGACTACACGCACCCGAAATCCTACAGGCCCATCGGACTTCTGCCGATTCTTGGCAAGGTCCTTGAGAAAATGATGGTCCGTAGGATCCGGTGGTACACTGCACCGTATATCAGTAGCCACCAATACGGCTTCATGCCGCAGAGGTGTACCGAAGACTCCCTGTATGACCTGATCCAGCATCTGCGAACCCGGCTGAAGGAGAAGGAGATCGCAGTGCTGGTATCATTGGACATAGAGGGAGCCTTCGATAACGCCTGGTGGCCTGCTATACGGTGCAGACTGGCAGAAACTCGCTGCCCCGCGAATCTGCGGCGCCTTGTCGACAGCTATTTTAGCGATCGCAAGGTGTCCGTACGGTACGCGGGGGCAGAGTGGGCCAGAGAGACCACCAAGGGGTGCGTGCAGGGATCCGTACGCGGCCCAACCTTCTGGACCCTCCTCATCAACCCTCTCCTGGAGGAGGTGGCAAAGACCGGGACACACTGCCAGGCGTTCGCAGATGACGTCGTGCTGGTCTTCTCGGGGCAGAAGGCCCAGGACATCTCGAGTCGGGCCAATGCCGTTCTCGCCCATGTTCATGAGTGGGGGGTCAGGAACAAGCTGAGGTTCGCACCACACAAAACAAAGGTGATGGTGCTAACCAACAAGCTGAAGTTCGACTACCCATTACTGAACATGGGAGGTGAGCCGCTTGGCCGGACTGGGGAGGTCCGGATACTAGGCCTCACAGTTGACGATAGGCTCACGTTCAACAGTCACGTGAAGAACGTGAGCAAGAAGGCACAGGGCCTCTATCGTCAGCTGTGTAGGGCTGCGAAGGTATCTTGGGGTCTGAACTCGGAGGTGATCAGAACGATGTATCTGGCGGTGCTGGAGCCGACGATTTTGTATGCAGCGAGTGCATGGGCGCCGGCGGCTAGGAAGCTGCTGGTCCGCAGGCAGTTGGACGCGGTCCAGCGGAGCTTCGCGCAGAAGATCGCGGGGAACCACAGGACCGCGTCCCTGCACTCGGCCCTTATACTTGCCGGGTTGCTTCCTCTGGACCTTCGGGTCCAAGAAGCAGCCCGCTTATTTGAAATAAGAAAGGGTCATTCCCGGCAGGTGGTAGGGGACCGAGACCTGGAGGTACCGGTCAGCTACCTGAGACTACCGCACCCGTCTGGTCAAGTTGGTGTGGAGTTCTCCTGTCTGGGGGAAAGTGCGGAGGAAGTCCGACTTGCCACCGCGGCTGCCGACTTGGTAATTTATACCGACGGCAGCCGCATAGAGGATAAGGTGGGTGCGGAGTTCTGCGTCAAGCGGGGCGCCGCAGAGCTGTACACAAAAAAGCTCAAGTTGGGCAACTTCTGCACCGTATACCAGGCAGAGCTGCTGGCTCTAGCTGAGGCAACAGGGTACGCGGCCGGCGAGTCAGCGCAAGCCTGCGCCATATTGAGCGACTCGCGGTCCGCCCTCGAAACTGTCGCAAGATCGGACACCCTCCACCCCTTAGCGTTAAGAGTGAAGGAGAATGTGATGAAAGTGAGAGAAAAAGGGAAGGATGTAAGGTTGTATTGGGTGAAAGCGCACGCGGGGATGGAGGGGAACGAGAGGGCGGACCAGCTGGCCAAGGAAGCGGCCCTGAAGAGTAAAAGACGACCAGAATATGAGAGATGCCCTGTTTCATTCGTCGAGCGGCAACTGAGACAGGAGTCGCTCGACGAATGGAACAGGAGGTATGTAGAAGGAACGACGGCTTCGGTGACGAGGATGTTCTTCCCGGACGCCGTTTCAGCCTACCGCGTGCTCCGCAGCATCGAGGTGGACGCGGTCTCGGCCCAGCTCTTCACGGGGCACGGGGGGTTCTCTGAGTACCTTCATAGGTTTAAGCTCAAGGAGGACCCCTCGTGCTTCTGTGAACCGGGCGTGGACCAGACCGTGATCCACCTTGTGGCCCGGTGTCCAGCATTCGGGGGACTCCGGTTCGGCTTCGAGTGCCGGTCTGGGGTTCAAATCAGGGAGGAGTCAATAGCCTCCCTAATAGGCGGAGAACATCAACATACATTCTTGACCCTCGCCAAGGAAATTGCAAAAAAAGCTTTAGACATAAACAAAAGGCAAATAAATCTGTGATAAATAAAAAATAATTATAGTGTAAGAAATTTAAATGTAAAAATAAAAAAGTAGCCTTAATATAAAAAATGGAAATTGTAAAAAGAAATGAGGAAAGAATGAAAGTTGAATAGAGCGATTGAGAAAGAAAGATGAATTGTTGTATGAAAAAGAGAAAATAGACTGAAAGAAAATGAAAATGTAAAGAAAGAAAGAAAAGAAAGAAAATAAAAAATGAATGTGAAAAAATATAAATTGTAAAATAAGTCCCTGTCCCACCATAAGATAGGGGTACGAGAGGCCTCCAATAGCGGGGGTCATAAAAAAAAAAAACCTAACCTAACCCTGTGAACCGGGTGTGGACCAGACCGTGATCCACCTTGTGGCCTGGTGTCCCGCATTCGGGGGACTCCGGCACGATTTCGAGTGCCGGTCTGGCGTGCAAATCAGGGAGGACTCGATAGCCTCCCTGATAGGCGGAGAACATCAACACACATTCTTGACCCTCGCCAAGGAAATTGCAAAAAAAGCTATAGACATAAACAAAAGGCAAATACAATAAATAAATAGAAAATAGAGAATAAAATGATAAAATAGGAAACATATAAATTTGTGATAAATAAAAAATAATTATAGTGTAAGAAATTTAAATGTAAAAATAAAAAAGTAACGTTAAAATAAAAAATGGAAATTGTTACAAGAAAAGAGGAAAGAATGAAAGTTGAATAGAGCGAATGAGAAAGAAAGATGAATTGTTGTATGAAAGAGAGAAAATAGACTGAAAGAAAATGAAAATGTAAAGAAAGAAAGAAGAGAAAGAAAATAAAAATGAATGTGAAGAAATATAAATTGTAAAATAAGTCCCTGTCCCACCATAAGATAGGGGTACGAGAGGCCCCCAATAGCAGGGGTCATAAAAAAAAAACCTAACCAAACCTACAACTTGAACAAGTGCTTCGTGTAGACTGGAAAATGTGCTTCGAAAATTGGTTCAGATTCGTGAAACTCTACATAGACGCTGGCAGAAAATCCTTTGAAAATATTTAATGAAACAAATGTAAACATTTTTACTCGAATCTTTTGTTACCATTCAGATTTTACATTTCAAAAGTCTAATTTTTCTAATTGGGACCTTTTTATGTATATGTGTTTATGTCCTTGTTATCACCGTCGTTTTAGCCTCTAGACTCTCACTACAAGGCGAAGGTCTCCTCCAAAAATATCTATGAATAAAATATCTGTCTAATTGCCTCGCTTTGGTAGGAGGATTGATGGTCGCAGTGTGGTATTATAGTACACAGAGGACGCTGCTGTCCATATTGGTATATGAAAACTTGCTTGTGTGTAGTAACAATCCTATGTTATTAATACAGTGTCATTTATATAAGATTGTATCTCGGGAATCGAACCCGCGACCTTCCATCGAATGTCTTAGTCCTCTACCGCCGGGCTAGCACTGCTCTTATATATATATATATATATAAACATGTAAATGTATATAATGATAGTAATTATTACCGTGTAGTTTATTGAAGGAAATTTCAAGCTGATATATGAATATTAATACAAATCGATTATCAAATATCAGTTTAATAAAAGGCGTATTTATAAGTTTAGTAATATAAAAGGTTGTGTTTAAAAATGCAGCAGTGTTCTTATATGACACAACATAGGATAAATGGGAATACTCTCTTATACAGCGTGATTGGAAATACGTATACAAGTTATAAAGTTGCATTGCTCATTTTCCAACAAAATATTTTAGATTTTACAACTTTTTCCAATAATACTGCTAAAATAATCTGTTTGATATATGTTACATTAATTTATTTATTCTATTGGAATACGATAGCCAAGGGTAAACGATAATTAATTTTAACATGTGGTTATCTAAACTTTTCGATCGCCTTTTTTGCTTACGTTATTTATTACTTCTTTTATTTTCTAAAGGCGAAATATTTGACCTCTGTCTTGCCTGATGTTAACCGATGACGTGGCCTACGACGGTACATGCTTGCCTAGGAGAAAGCTATTCACTCTTGTCTTGAATACTCGTAACTTATAATTGCAATTGGAAACAATGGTGCCGGAAAATTGATCCAATCTTTGGCTGTACGCACTGTAAAAGTATTAGCGAAACATAAAGTGCGGGCGAAGGGAATTTTAACCGTGTACGGATGTCGTGAATCCGTGCATCTTATTGTCCGATGGAAGAAAGGAGATGGGCGAATTATTTGGTGTAATTTCGCACTCTGCAAATTTTCAAATCCATTGATTTTTGTATAGAAAGTAGCCTATAATGATCGTTAGTAAATGAGCTTTATATAAGTCCTTTCAAAGCTCTTAATACTTATTTGTAACTAGCTGACCCGGCGAACTTTGTTCCGCCTTAATGGCAATAAATAAGCAGATTGTGTTTTTTTTTTGGAAAAAATACAAAAAAAAATTAAATAACTACATTAATCATTCATTTTTATTTCTGTATTTTAGTACATAGGTTGCTCTTCACTTAAGTACCTTGTGATACACGACATTTTTTGTTTTATTATCAGGCGCAAAAACAAACAACGCAGATGGTCTTCCGACCCGTGAACATGCCACGTATAATTGACCATGTGAAAAACATGAATGTTCTAGATTTAAACCACAAACTTTTAAGGATTGGCCTTGTGATTTGTTGATGGTCATGGCAAATGCAAGACGTATCGGAAATTGAAGTCTTTCGTGTAAATTGTGCGGTGGTAAGCCAGGCACGTCCAAAGAGTTTAAAAATTCAATTGGATAGTTGGTGGCTTCATCTTCATTTGTGACGCAGTCAATAGATTTGAATGAATGCATTGTTCCAATGATCTTATTTTGAATTATGTACTTCAGGTCATCTACATCTTTATTCTGAGCCGCTAAAATTGCTCGCTCACTCAACCATTCATTATTTTTGTAGTTAGAAATAATATTTGGAAATACATTGTTAATAAGTTCGTCTTTTGATGAGACAAAATTACAGAAATTATTTGGAAATGATATTAATCCGCTCGATTCATCGACAGGTACTTGACCATTACCGATAGTCAGCAATTGCTCCGAGAAATCTTTAGCAGATGTATCATTAAGCAATGTAACTCTCATGTTTGTTGTCAGCTGCAGTTTCTTCACATAGCGCCATAGATTTGACGATTTGAGGCAAGCGTTTATTTCATTGGCAGCCGTAGATCTTGGAATTACTGGCAGTATTTGGCGGAAATCGCCAGACAGTAAAATCATTGCTCCTCCAAAACATCTCGAGTCATTGCGTAAATCTTTTTATGTTCGGTTAAGTGCTTCTAATGCACGTTTATGCGCCATTGTGCATTCGTCCCAGATGATGATTTTCGATACCGCTAAAACTTTGGCCATTGCTGAGTGTTTTGCAATATTACACGTTGGTTCTTCAATAGTTTGAAGATTTAACGGTAATTTGAATGCTGAATGAGCCGTACGGCATCCTTCTAACAATGTGGCTGCTATTCCAGAAGAAGCAACTGCAACCGCTATGTTGGATCTCGCCCGAACAGTTGCTAAAACTAATGACATAAGGAATGTCTTGCCAGTTCCACCAGGGGCATCTAGGAAATATAAACCACCATTTTCGTCAGCGATTGCCTTCATTAAAGTATCATAAACTTCCTTTTGTTGGTAATTTAACAGGGGTACATTCCTTTGAACTACTAAATCTAATTCCTGGTGATCATATTCACGTTCCCGTTCCAATTCTCGATTAAATGCGTCATTCATTTCACGATTTGGCGCTGGCATTCCTAACCTGATTAATAAATTACCGCACATGAGGTAACACATATCTTCGATCAAGAGTAAAGCACGATTATGTATCTCCTCATTCATCTCAATATCGTGATTTCTGGAACTGACACGACTTTGATGTAAAATATCTTCTGACATACTATCCTTGTATTTGTGCCACAGGTCTCCAGACAGGTTTCCATCAAACCCATGTATTTGATGGAAAACATGTCGAAATTATGATAGCGAATAATGTGCGTATCTGACTTGGAGATGCAGAGATAATGGCTTCAGCGATTGTCGTATCCCAATGGGTAGCGTTTTCTCATAAGTTCAATTCTTCACATGCAGCACGATATGTTGGGAATATTACACCATTAACAGTTCGTAGTGTCTCAAATGAAGTTGGCCCACGCACATTTACCAGCAACAACCGCAAATAGAAACATTCATCATTCTTTGGATTAACTGTATACATACGACCAAGAGCATCAGTAGAACGCACATCTGGATACCCAGGAACCGCATCACCTTGCTTCCGTCTTTGAAAATTCTTGGATGAAGCATTCCAAGTATAATAACGTGGCATCTCCGAGTAAAGCAAAGTTCGTACAAACTGATCGCTTTGGCAGATTGCAAAAAAACTGGTCAATGTAGTTGCTGGAGGTGTTTCAGCACGTTGAGTAGCATTCGAAGCCGTGAAATATACTCGTTGACCATTCTCCAGATGCACCGCCAAATGTATAACAGTAGGATGACGTTCGTGAATTGGAAATGCGAATATACGCCAAATCGCTTCATTACAGTTCACATAACGACCAACTTGATAGCGTGAAATTTCATCGTTGGTATTTGAGGACTGCAATCCAAAAACCGCCATATCACTGCCTTTCGTGACATATTTGCAAATATATTTTATGGACTTAACTGAATTGCAGTATTCAACGTTGCAATGTGTCTTGAACGTTTTAGAAATAAGTGGCGAATATGGAACAATCCAACTGTTGTCGACAACGAAATCCATTCTTTTCACTTTCGTTCTGACAGTTCGACCGTTGTCATCTGGTGATCGACGCCGATACAGCGGATACCCATCGTTGCCAGTGACAGTCTCCGCCGTTAATTTCCGTGGATATCGTTTAGAGCACTTTCCATCGACCATGCAAGGTGATTGGGGATTGATGGCACCACACGGTCCATGAATCATATTAGTAGTAACAACATCATGTAGGTCTGGATCGACTTCATGATCAGGAATCTCGGCACATATGATATCATCTATTTGGTCAGGCTGAATTCTTTCCACTAACCAAATAAGAATGTGTGCGTGCGGCAGGCCTCGCTTTTGCCATTCGATTGAATACATCCAGCATCGAGTATCTCCAAAGACGCGTTGTTTAACAATAAAGTTCATCAGGGACCGAATTTTTTGCCTGAATATACGTGCTGTGATGTCGTGTCTATTGTTCATTGTCATTTGATGTTTGTCCGGGAAGCAGCAATTGAGTAATTTCAATCTATTTTGGATTACAGGTAAAAGTAATAAAGAGATCTGGCCGGCCGTAATGACGAACATATGTCATTGCATCTTGTGCATATTCATGCATATGACGTGGGCTACCAATGTACGTCGCCAGCAGAATAGTAAATCGACCAATATTAGCTGCATTTCCTTCAGTACTAACTGCATCACGTAAATGGATGTACTCCTCAGAACGCAGTTTGGCTTGGTTCAACCTAATAAATGTTAAACGTTCCGTTTCTATTTTTACATACATGTCAACGCAATACTGCTGAAACAATCGACGAAACCGCAGCAAATAGTTGTCAGCATTTTGACGAATCATCAAACGATATGCATAATAATTCATTGAGCTAACTTTCTTTGTAGTTTCTTCACCTGAAATTCAAAATTTGATAATTAACCATTTCAAAGACAAATAATACAGACATTAACCATTATTAAGATACTGATACTTTACCATTCAATGGATTTATCATTTTAATATTAAAATAATATTCATCTTCTCCTTGCCAAAACATCAGTGGGTATTGCAATGCGTCATATGATCGATGAGTTTCAGATATTTGTTGCAGTTGCCCAGTATCGCGACGTGTAAGCACAATATCGCGTTTTTTCAATTGTTCACCAACAATCAGGATGGCAACTTCGTCTACTGTTGGAGCATTAAATGTGCGTTCGTGTGTTCCAGATGGTCGTTTATCTGCTTTGATGACAACTTTATACTCATTTGGCATTTGCTCTAAAGCACTTTTAAACAACCTGACCAACGCATGATGTTCATGAAGCAGACACTGCAAGTCTTGAATAATTGCTCGCTTCATTCCTGCATTGATCCCTAGGCGTCGATCAAGTTGTTCTTTCATGTTGCCCATGAAATATATTTGTAAAAATTTATTCTGTGTATCTTCGAAAGGTAGTAATGATCCAATTCGATGGTGGATCTGTCCTTGTATCTACAAAATAAAAACCAGACAGTATTAACTGGGTTATAAACACTTTTTCTATGGGAGAGTAGAGTTCAGTATTAGCAAATATAATACATACCAATAGATAAAGTAAGTAAGTTATTCTTTAACTACATTCTATGTAAGTACAAAAATAAATACCTTAAATGTCGGATTAAATCCTCCTTCTTCGATAATGTCTGCCCCAAATGACGTCATTTGGAAACAACTATTGTATTTTCGAGTATTTGCAAGAAAGTGGCGTGATTCTTGTGTTTCGCCACAAAGCAATGAATACAATGGATCATGTGGCGGAGTCAACACTGGCAATTTCACTTTACCATTAAGGCAGCATAATCCAGGCGTTTCTCCGGAAAACTTTAATGCACCACAATACTCGCAAACAACGTCCATTTGCCCAATGCAAACGCTAGGATGCAAGCTGTAATCATTGCTGCAATCGTATCGAAACGCTGCTCGATTCAAATCAGCTAAATATCTTGTTCTGCGTCGCACATTATCTATTTGTTGCCTTCTGTTGTTCGCTCGACGATTCTGCATTGCCAACCGAGCTGTTTCACGGGCTGCTTCACTTTGCTCTCGTGATTGAGAAGCACGAAGTCGAGCCATACTATCGCGGCGCTGTTCACGTGCAATTTCTTGTTCTTCTTCAGTCCTTTCATTTGCAGTATTTTGTATTCTTCTTGCATTACGGCTTTGTCGGGAAAGATTCGATCGTCTTGGTCGCGGCATTATTAATTAAACTTCACTTCACTTCAATCCACTAGTTAATTATTTATTTAATAGAAATAGTTTTAATATTGATTTCTTACAAATATCAAATTGTCATCCATACGTCAAAACATAGCTGTCATTTTACGTCAATTACATAGCTGTTATTTGCGTTTTGTTATTCCAAGTCTGATTCTTTTTTGTTATACCACGTTTTATAGTGACTGACGTTTCATGTCAAGTCACACGGGAACGCTGTCGAACGGGATAAAAAGTATCCTATGTCCATCTCCTGGCTCTAAGCTACCTCCCTACCAATTTTCAGCCGAATCTGTTCTGCCGTTCTTGAGTTATAAGTGGTGTAACTAACACGACTTTCTTTTATATATATAGATTAACCTGTACATAGCGAAAGTTAATTTTATCAAATGCTTAGCGATTTTAGGTAAATGTTCGGTGCTACATTTTAAAAAGTTACTTGTACATATCGATGAAAACTCTAAAATACATTATGTCTAATGTAATAACACAATAAGTTTTGAGTAAACTTTTTGTAAGCTCTATACGAGTATTTAAAATTTAAATATCCAACTAAGTAATGTTACCTTTCGGCTGATAATTTAAAATTTAAATTAAGAATTAACGAATGTTTTTCGTATTAATTTTTGTTGTTTTTTCGATCGTACTAACATTTAAAAACTTCTCTTTTAGAGATAGAGATTGTAGAAGGAGTATTATACAGACATCTCTCACGATGGACACTTTACGAAACTAAAACCGCAAAAAACCATCTGGCTTAATTAAAGAAACGGTTTGGCTTCGGAATGAGTTTTCTGACGCTGTCTCGCTCAATAATTTCGCTGAAAGGCTGTGGTTCATAAACGACCTATGGAAATGTAAATTTTTAAAAGTACTCTCTCAAGTGCCATAGATTTAAGATAGAACTAGATAAAAAGTCCTTCGTTATTTTGTTAGAGTTGAATGATTAAAAACTTGAAATTATTAACCAATAAAGTAACATCTACACATCTTCTCTTAAATATTAAAACAGAGAACATAATAATGCTTATACATACATGAATATTGTCGGCATTTCGTCTTCTTGGGATTCCCGTGCAGGTTACATGACTGCTTCATTTTTCTTTTTTATAATTTGTATATCATAAATGCAAGAACAATCAATTACAAAATATGTACAGCTACACCCGCCTAGTCGTTGGGTTCAAAATCTAGTCACGTACTACGTGCGTGAACATAAAAAAATAAAGAGATATAACTTATAAGCATTGCAAGATTTTGCATGCGGTTGTCGAGTCCGTCGTATATATATATGCCGGGTTAGATACTCCAGTACTCTAATAGCAAGCTTAGACAGGCCTCCCTATAATGCTGTGTTCACCTCAACGTACCAGATTTCTCTTCCTATCTAAACAATTTTTTTAATGATCCTACTAATCCCGTTTTTAAGTCCGGGATAGAAAGAGAGAGACATTATTTTTATTGACATGTCTACATATTTCAGCGAGCTGTTATATGCCCCTCTCTGTTTCTGCCATTGCATACAAATTTACTACGAATTCGTATACAAAAATTTAACAAACCCTTCAATCTGAGTGTATGCATATACCATAAAGTTATACAAGGTATGTTAGACCTTCCTTTTCTTATTCTTAAATCTAAAATTAAAATCATGTTATTAAATAATTCTTACTACAGCATGAAAGATTTTTAGGTTGATTGAAATATGTGGATTCTTTTATAGAATCATAAACTATGAATTTGATCATGTGACGATCTTTAGCAAAGTTGTTATGCATAACTAACTCTAACTTGGTATGACCAATTTTTGTTAGATGGCCACTGTCGTTCCCATGAATTTCAATATTGCCGTGACAGTTTACGCTGATTTGAATTGAAACAGCAAACGAATGATGACGTTTCGAATTGTAAGTGACATAGGAATTTATGTAAATCAAAAAATTCACGTACGGCTCACATAAATAAAATAAAAAGACAAAAATCTGATAAACTAAATATTTATTTTGTTAAATTCCACGCGGACGAAGTCACGGCTAATTTGTTTATAGTCATCATATATATACGTCAAGTTAAGCATCCTCGAAGAGCCTAATCTAAATACCAACTATGATGAAATTAAACTCCCATATAATGTCTACGAGCGTTCAAATGCAGCCTAGTCTGAGGAAAACCAACAACAAATTCAGACGAAGTTTTTTTAGCGATTTTAAGAAAAATCATTCTTAAACTTTGTTATCATTTAAAAATCTTTTACCGTAAAAGGACTTTTAACAAGTTTTTGTTAAATAAACTTCTTTTATAGATGTAAGGCCGGTTTTAAACGCATTAAACCAATCGGTTTAAAACGAAAAAAAACCTTTTAAGTTTAAAACGGTTAAGGTTTAAAACGAAAAAAAACCTTTGTTTAGTGTTGACGACTATGTTTTTCTTAAATATAAACACATTATCTATTCCAAGCGTAGACATTACCTAGCTAAGTTGAAAAACTATTACCTAGTTAACTATATTGGTTATTTTGAAAAGATTTATCAATCAGTTTCATTCGGTTTAAAACCAAACTCACACACTTGCACTTCTCACGCGGAGAGACGTCAAGATGCAACGTTGCCAGCTCGCCTACTCCACACCACACACACACACATACATAGCGTGTTGCGTGCGGACATGTGTTGCCAGTATTGTAAAAAAATGTGCAAATTTGGATTCAATATAAAGGTACTCGTACCAAATATGCCAAACATTACTAAATAACTAAAATGTAATGAGCTGTTATAAAATTAGATTATTAGGTACTCGACTTTTTCTTGAAAGTAATAAAAAAACTGGCTAATCTTACACCGTCCACTCGACAACATGATGATCATACAGTCAAGAAAGTCATGAAAATTTATGAGGCGCCACTATCTTTGTAAAACTGACTGACATTTCTGTCCTAAAATTAAATATGGCAACACTTTATTTCTTTTCATGACTTTCTTGACTGTATGATCATTATGTTGAAACTTTGAACAGAAATTGAGGAGTGGACCTTTGAGTAGACCTTAACTACTTGGAAATAAAGGTCAAAACTCCTATCCACAATTTCTTTATGATTTAGGTACATATTTTAATCTATTGTATGTAATATTGTTTCTTTATAATAATAGTACTTTATATGTAATATACTTACCTACATAGGTATAAACTGCATAGGTAACTAACACAAGACCAAGTATTGTCGATAATGATGTGTAAAAACACTGTTCTTATATTTTAGTAGGGAGTTTTAAACCGTTTAAAAAGATTTATTTGGGGTTTTAAACCGCCACTTTTGGTTTTAAACGTTTTAAATCGGCTTTTTTACATCTATAGTCAATATGATCAAACGTTACAGGCGGCAGTTTCTGTAAATCTCAAGCTACAAATTTCGGCAATTCTTCCGGGTCTACTTCTTTAATTGTGCTTATAGTATCTTCCAACTCACGTTGACTTTTTCCCTCTCGTTTACGATTAACTTTTGTCTTCTTTATTTTTAGTGAGCTAAACAGTAAACTTTTGGCTTCAGAAATATCCTCTGGTTTAAATGCTGTAGTACAAAGGCGAATCATCCCTTCCTCGTCCATAACGTCACATTTATTTTGAATGAAAGTAAGTAATTCATTCACCACGATATTGCAATTAGCGCACTTTAACACGGTGGAGGTCGTTGACCTCACCGGACCGGACATCGTTAACGCGTACAGTCACAACAAAGCGTAAGCGATGATGAATTACAGATGATTTTTTATTTAACATTAGGACTGAAATTCAGCATGTACCTATGTTGCCCAAAAGTATAATGTATAGCTCATACGTATGTCACAAACAAAGGTGGGGGTGGCAACTGCAACTGTTAATAATTCCGTTTATATCAGATAAAGAGTCGCAACATTTTAAGAAATTGTTACCGTTAACTATAATTGTATGTGAAACGAAATTAAAGAAAGTCAAAATGACTTTTTTGGGTATTGTTAAAAAAAGCGAGTAAAGATGCGCGGAGAGCACTTTGATTTATGTGTTGGAGTACCTTGGCATCCGGCGCGGGGTTGTATCCTTCGGCCGTGTGTTTGTAAAAGTCGGGGCAGCAATCTTGATTTGTCAGTAAATGAATGTCGATGTAATGAATATTTGCGGAGGCGGGGTGCGCGCGCGCATCTGCACGTCGTTTGTAATTGTTGGTAGTCTGGCTGCGCTGCGTGCACCTTCCTCCTTGATTGTTTTGTTTTTTTATAAAGTTTTATTTAAATATATTATTATTAATATTGTCGTAAGGATTTTGTTAATTTTTTTTCCATTCATTTCCCCGCATCACTCTGTAAACATATGAAGATCAAGTTGTCATCTCAGTTCTTTTTTTTTGCTACAATTTGATTTGCATGTAAGGGCTCAATTTCATAGACCGTAAGACCAAATCAGCCTTGTTGGATATATTTTTATATATATTTTATTGTTAAAATAACGATAAAATGCAACAACTAATCTTGACTCTCGTTGTACAGTAGAAATCGGCGAACCAGTTGTGGTCGCCTCTTGCCGACCTGGCGCGCGTGTGAACTTCACATTAATACACTTGAAGAAATAAGTATCAATATTAATGTTCATGAAAGAAACTAAACATAATTGTTTCCGATCATAACGTTCACTTCCAGAAAGTTGCGCATCCGGCGCAGTTCCCACTTTGCTGTTCGAATAATCGGCCAGTTTAAATTAAACAAAAAGATTAAAGCCTTGAACCCAAGGACCGAGTAGTTGAACCTTGTGGAAACTACAATGACTTCTCTAATGCGCGCAACGCCCGCAGCGGCCAGGTACCTAAAATACTTGGTTTTCAAAATAAAATTTTTGTATTTTATGAAAAATTATTTTCTTAACATCACAAAAGCAACTCGCGATTACACTGAGACATTGTTTACACTGTCCGATATTGGAGCCAAATTCTAAAAATAAACTTTTTTTAAATCATTTATTTAAGAACTTTTTTCATTAGGAACTATATTTCACAAACATTAGCGTCCGTGCCTTTGTTTTTACAATTACGTTTAATATTTCCGAACATTTTTTTGCTCACGTTTCTGCATGTCGGTGGTCAAGTCTCTCGAGCTTGCTAACTTAAATCCTAAACTATTTACAACTAAGCTGAAATCAACTAATTATTATCATTTTTTTAATTACCAATGGTGTCCTCTTTGTTTTTAACATTGCCCTAACAATGTACTATTTCATCCCTACTCCAGATTATCTCAAATAAGTGTTTATATCAAGTGCAATAAGATATCGGTATGAACTGCACACAAGCGTATGTTGTTCTACGACAAATAGTGATGAACAAAGTGTTTGCAGTGGAATGCTTTGGTTGCATCGCAGGCGCGCGTCTGCGGCGAGTGATGACAGCGCGCTATCGCGTGCATGCGCGGCTCCGGCGCGGCTCCGGCGCGGCTCCGGCGCGACCAAACATATTGTATTTCAAATGTGCAACTCCGCCGGCGGCCCGCGCCCGCCATCGTGCATTAGGCACGCACACTCCTATTGTAATTTGATTACCATAGTTTATGAACTAGTCACGTGGTCTACAAAATGATTGCTTATAAATGTGGAAGCTTCGAAGCGCTAAATACATATATACATCATTGGTCAGCAAGTAGTTGTAATACGTTGACACATTATCAAACACCTGCACAATGTGATCACTTCGGAACATGCCGCTTTAGTTTTTGGTCTTTTAAAATTCGACACGACAATAACTTTTGGCAGCATACTTAAGGACAGACATTCAATATTTAATTTTAATGTGTAGTATTGAAATTCAAATTTTGAATACACCGTTTTTACAATTTCATTACTCCTTAGATCGTTGATCTTCGGACACGGTGCACTATGTGTTGAGAGAAAATGATGAGAATATTCACACATTAAAAGCTTTTACGCCTCATTACAATCGCAAGGTAGTGTGCGTGTGAAGGGGAATTGTGAAAACACATTGCTGTCACTCGGTGAAGCTGCGCGCTGACGGAAACGATGATGGCAAGTGAGAGAGCCGCGGACACGCCCCGCGGGAACTGTGAACACCACTATTGTTTGTTTCAAATACTTCGCGCGTTGACCAAGCGGTGCAGTGCGGCCAGCCCGCGACAGTGATGAATCACTGATTTTTTGACGCAAACACAGTGTGCGGACATTGACGGGCAGGTAGCAGCAAACACAGCAAAGTACTTAATGATTGCTGTGGGTCAAGATCTGAGACCGCTAAAAAGAGCTGCCTCTTGGAGAAGGGATGACAATGGTGTACCGCTCACGTTTACACGATATAGTTGCACATCGTATCTGTATTGTGTAGTGTTCGTTATTTCTTCTTATCATTATTCCCTCTTATCATTATTCCTCCCTATCCTTATTGCTCCTTATTCGCGCTTCCTTTAATCGCGTTTACACGATTCGCGGATTAAAAATTGCGATCCAATTTCTTTGTGTTTGGCTAAAAAAAATTTTATTCGTAAAGTGTTAGGGTGTAATTAAAAGATGTTTGTAACACTTTATCAATTTATTTAACGCACGAACAAATATTTGTTAACGCTTGAGGGCGAGTAAAAAGAACGTGCATTCGCCGTGGGATCTTGGGGCGCACTGAGCTCCGCGACCGAGCGACAGCGGGCAATAGAACAAAGCTGCGCCTTTGTTGTTTGAAACAAAAGGTCTGCGCCCGCGTCACCGGTGCGTGCGCGTGCCCACTGCACTACGTCGGCACACTAGGCTCGCCCGTCGGCTCCGCTCGCCCACAAAATCTTACACCAATTATTCATCCAGACATCACATTAGCGCATCTACGACTCCCACATTCGCAGATTTAATAAGTATAGACAATAATAAAGGGATTTCAAAAGGCATCCGAACCAGTATCCTTTGTAAATGCCGTCAAATCTGTAGTGTAATTATAAGGAAACTATTTGATCTGCTTTATTTTGTGTGTTGTGTGATCGCTGTATACGATCTTACATAATCTATAGAAAGTTATTCCAATATAGTTACCGTATTCAATAATACCGATATAATTAAAACATCTCTTTTCATTTGCAGACATTACACACCCATTATGGTATCGGGACAAATTGCGATGGCAGTTTTGAACCCCTACTTGCAGCCGGGGCTGGTGCCAACTAATTTGAGGATATGCTTCCCGCGCGGCGACTATTTGCAGTCAGGGGTGCAGGGGTACCCGACCGTGGTCAATAGCGCGCAGCCCTTCGGCTTCCCCAACATGCCGCAACACATACCCCAAAACAATATATCACCAAATATAAGCCACAATATTCCGCAGAAGCCGTCAAACTACGTTATGCAAAATTATCCGTCCAACAAATTTCAGGAGATGCCACCTAATGTAATTCCAGACGTGTCACCAAATATTGTCCAGGACTTGTCACCCAACGTGAGAAATATGCCGCAGCACAAGCCGGCGCAGGAGTCAACAATACAACAGAGCAGTCCAGGGCTATACAAAACACATGTTAATATTCAACATTAATTTATTTAAAAGAAAAACTACCCTGCGTTACACTGGTTTGCATAAATTAACGCGAGTAGGAAACTCTGTAGTCCAAATTATATTAGCCATATGCACTTTATACACACTTATATTGCTCTCTTGGTTAGTAAAGCAGACTGTCCGTGTGTTTTGAACTCGACCATGTGTTGCTCGCTAGGTTAATGCCCGTGTGATGCTTATGAACTCTACTCGCATCGAAATTTATCATTCCATTCCATTCCTCTCTGTTGCCATTGCGTTCAGCTCGAAGGCCACCGAATTTGGTAATTTAACCTTTAATTAGGCGCATGGGGTCAGGGCCACTTGAAATTCAAAAAATTATGGCTTACAGTCTTCAGAGCGTACTAACGCTCTTTCTAGCTTCCTCACTCTCCGCGGGGTACGCAAATTAGTCGCATCCAGAACATTAACTCTTGCCCACACATCGCTGTCCTTTAGAGAGCTGACCCCATGCGCCCAGTTACGTTCCATTTTTTGGCGAAGGTAAGTTTTTACTTTTGTGATTTTTTTGTGTTTATATTAGTATATTGTTTACTATTTATCTTTGTATGTGTGTATTTTGATTCGGTATGATTTCTTTATGTATTTTTGAGTTTTTTCCTATGCTTTTTTTTTGAATTGAAATGCCTAACGACAAACAAGTATTGCAATGGCTGGATGAAGTGCTTGATGAAGAGCAAGATGTTGCTGCTTCGGATTCGCAAGACGAAACTTTAAACGATGCTGTCATTAATAGTGCTCATAATTCAGAAAGCGAAATTGAGGAGTCTGAACATATCCAAGACATCCCTGTATCAACGGAAGATATTTTTTTTTTCTTGACATACTCAGAGAAATGGCCCGAAAGTGAAATGGTGTAAAGTACCACCATCGAACGCAGTAAAGATCCGAGTACAAAATATTATTTTACATTTACCTGGAGTATAAACCTATCTGGCATCAACGCATTTGTCATACACAAAGCGAATACTGAGAAGACTTTGACACATTCAAGACGGATTTTCTTGAAGAAAATAGCTGCGGAACTTGTGGAAGATCACCAAAAACGTCGCATACAACTACGTGCTGTACCAGCGACAACAAAAAAACGGCTCCGTGAAGTTTATAATGTGAACAAGGCGGTTTATCAATCAACATCTAAGCGCGGACACTGTTCATCATGTCCTAGAAAGGACGACAAAAAAGTGCCAACAAAATGTTTTAAGTGTCGTAAATTTATTTGTCAGCAACACTCAAGGATTTACTGCGTCGGATGCAGAACAGAAGATTCCGCTGATGAGGCTGAATAAACTTTATTTCTTAAGTTGATCTCGGCTCTGCCAAAAAAATTAGTTTAAGGAGAGGTTTACTGTTTTCGTTTTTTTTTAATATTTTTAATGTCATAGTAAGTATTTGTTTCTTAAAGTTAAGTATATTAAAGAACTTTATTAATTACTATAGAAATCCATTAAGTTTTACTCCTTTTTGATACTCCTTTCCCAATGTTTTTTTGGGGTCATTTAAGACCCCATGCGCCTAATTGAGTGATTTTCTTAATGCGCCTAATTAAGGGTTAACACTGCTACAAGCCGATATCTTTTGATAATATAAACTACAGGAACATCGAATGTAATCTGAACTTTGTAAAAGCTTTTTCGTACTTTTTGATCTAATGTTAGATAACTATTTTTGGATAGGGCGTACAGTTCATTGATTAACAGCAAACGAGCTGAACGTATATCACTTAATGTTTTTACATCTATAAACTATAAACAGGGAGACGCATAACGAAATCTATCTATGTATAATGACTATCCCAAAGTTCTGAGAGCCCAACTATGGCGACTGAATATCTCCCACACCGGTGTCATGTGTACAACAGCACGTGTAAATATATATGTTTACAAGTTAAATTAGTTGGATTATCATCTGATGGTAGCCCCCTGTGTGTGCTTATCTGATGCGCGTTGTAATGCAACTTTGTTGTCTCCAGTACAAACTAACCAGCACCACGACTTCCGGCCGCGGTACGTGTTCGACCGGCTGCCGACTCCGAGACAGTTCGACTCGACTTGGACTCCGAACAGTGAAGTGAGTTTCGCATCGATAAATACTGCCTTTTGTCTTTGTTCACAGTCCTCGGCCTGAGGGTGGGTAGAGCCAAATTCTCTACTCGTCACTTGGGTAATACCTGTCCGGCGCGTCCACGTCGCGGGGGTGGGCACCACTCACTCCAGTAGGCCGGAGTGAAATTGGTGGCTGAGTTCGGATAGGGACCTAGTGCCGCGGGGTATAGCGCGGCCCCTTGCCCAGGGTTACGGGTGAAGACCTTAACGGCTGCAAAGGCGGAGATGGAGTCCATTGGTACGGTAGAGCAGGCGGAAGAGGCAAATATCCCAGTCGCAAGCTGCCCTCAAATATTGGGGTCACAGGTTGCTCTGGAGCTACGCTGCCAGGTGGGGTGGTGTAGTAGGGTTGGTGATGAAGACCGCGGTCGGCAGAAGCACCCATAGCTCTCCAAGAGAGTTACTACCTTAGCGTCAGGCGGCAGCCGGCTGTAAAAACCCAATTGCCAAAACAAATTCTCCTTATCATGAAAGTTACAAGAAATAATAGACGAGATCATACTAGGGCGTACCCCACAAGCGACGCAAATACTTTAGAGGCGAATAAAAGGGCGACAAAAGAAGACAACACTAGGGCGTCCCCCGCAAGCGACGTAATTGACACTCTGAGATTCGCTACGTGGAACTTAGGTTCCCTTACCGGTCGCACCAGCGAACTAAGTGAAGTCCTCAAGCGAAGATACATTGATGCGTGTTGCTTACAGGAAACCAAGTGGAAGGGTTCCAAGTCTCGTGATATTGGATTAGGATTTAAACTAATATATAATGGAACATTAACACACCGAAATGGTGTGGCCATAGCTCTAAACTCTTGTCTAAAAGATAGAATCATTAGCATAAATAGGAAGTCTGACCGGCTCCTAGCCATAAAACTAGCGCTTGACAATCAGCCACCACTAAACATCATATCAGCATACGCTCCTCAAATTGGATGCTCTAAGGAGGAAAAACAAGATTTCTGGGAGGACTTGATGATGTGATAGCCTCTATAGGAGTTAATGAAATAAAACTAATCGGCGGTGACCTTAATGGGCACGTTGGCCATAAAACTCCAAATGGCAGTGAACACCATGGCGGTTTTGGCTATGGCAAGCTAAATCAAGAAGGACATAGTATTTTAGATTTTTCAAGTAGACACAATTTAATGATCATTAACACATGCTTTGAGAAAAAGGAAGAGCACCTTATAACTTACAAAAGTGGAGGTAAGAAGACGCTGGTTGATTACATACTGGGGAAGAAAAGCTTAATATCTAGATTCAAGGACTGTAAGGTTTTATCCCAGGGGAAGCATTAACAAGTCAACATCGAATACTTGTTACGAAGTTCAAATCGCGGAAACCACTGAGAAATGTCAAAGATAAAACACCAAAAATCAAATGGGCTAAACTGAACGGACCAGAAGGAAACCGCTTGTTAGAATGTATTACAAACTATTTAAAATCTGACTTGGACAACAAGTACCAAAACGTAAATGAAATGTGGTCCAAATTCGAAGATCTAACGGTCCCGGCAGCAAAAACTATACTAGGAGAGTCAAAAGGCATAATTCCAAATAAAGACCCTAGTTGGTGGAACGATACCGTGAAAGCAGCAGTGCGGAACAAAAAAGAGCATTTCAAGGCTTGGCAAGATTCGGAAAGCGACGAGGACCTAAAGGCATATAAAATAACCAAAGCCCACACCAAAATTATCGTTGCCCAAGAAAGACAGAAAGCTAGAGATAATTTCTATAGACAGTTAGAGGAAAACACAGACGATAATGATATATACAAAATTGCTAAGCAGCGCCAGCGCAGTACATTGGACATAAACATAAATAAATATATCAGAGATGTTAATGGTAAACTCTTGACCTCAAATAATGACATCAACAAAAGATGGAAAATCTACTACGTCGAATTATCCAACGAAGAATTTCCAAGCGAAAAACTCCCCTCCATACGTGTGACCTCAGCGTCCATCGAAGCCATAACAGAATCCGAAGTTAAAGTAGCGATACTAAAGATGAAGAACAAGAGGGCTACAGGGCCAGATCAGATACCTGCGGAGATATGGAAGCGTGGAGGAATAGTAGCTATAAGGTGGCTTACGAAACTCCTAAATCTTGTCCTCACGTCCGGTACAATGCCAGACTCCTGGCGGAAGAGCTACTTAATACCATTTTACAAACATAAAGGAGACGATTCACTTTGTGGAAATTACAGAGGGATAAAATTAACATCACACACTTTTAAACTCTTCGAAAGAATTATTAATAATAGACTAAATAAGAAAGGACCAATATCTAGCCACCTCCGCACATGCAGTGGTTGTCGTGCATGAAAGTGCACCGCCCGCCAGCCCGCTCGTAAATGCGCATGCGACAGACAATGCCAACTACACAACCGCCACCGTAAATTCACTCAACACGTGTTTCACCCCTCCACGGGGCATCTTCAGGAGTTGTTACACAGATTAGTGCTAAACACCGAGTGTCTCCTTATCAATTTGCGCCAGGCCACTCTATCCTGGGTTGTCCCTGCATCAAGTTGAAGGGTTTCCAGTTCCTTTCTGATATTAGACCACCACGTAGCTTTTGGACGCCCTCTCCCTCTTGGGAATTCTGGGAGGCTTAAGGCAGTTTTTACCACGTGGTCATCTGGTTTTCGTTGAATGTGGCCATACCATCGTGATCTTTTTTCCTGTAATTTGCTGGGGATCGGAGCTACCTTAAACGAACGTCTGATATATTCGTTCCGAATTTTGTCCATTCTAGTGACGCCACCCAACCATCTAAGCATCTTCATCTCATTGACATGAAGTGTTTGCTCGTGTCTCTGACTTACAGTCCAGCATTCCGAGCCGTAGAGCATAGTTGGTCTGACAACTGCTTTGTAGACTTTACCCTTGGTCTTAATGGGCATACGGTTATCACATAGAACGCCTGACACTTCCCTCCACTTCATCCATGCAGTTTGTACCCTGTTCTTGACATCAGCGGTTGAGTCTGCATCGATACTTAAGGTCGACCCTAGGTACCTGAACTTAGTGACGGATGGTATTGGAATGCCATTGAATTGCGTCCGACGTTGATTTACCAGCAGTGAAGCCGAATTGGTTTTCCGTGACCGTTGTTAGCAGCCGCAGTCTATTATTAATAATTCTTTCGAAGAGTTTAAAAGTGTGTGATGTTAATTTTATCCCTCTGTAATTTCCACAAAGTGAATCGTCTCCTTTATGTTTGTAAAATGGTATTAAGTAGCTCTTCCGCCAGGAGTCTGGCATTGTACCGGACGTGAGGACAAGATTTAGGAGTTTCGTAAGCCACCTTATAGCTACTATTCCTCCACGCTTCCATATCTCCGCAGGTATCTGATCTGGCCCTGTAGCCCTCTTGTTCTTCATCTTTAGTATCGCTACTTTAACTTCGGATTCTGTTATGGCTTCGATGGACGCTGAGGTCACACGTATGGAGGGGAGTTTTTCGCTTGGAAATTCTTCGTTGGATAATTCGACGTAGTAGATTTTCCATCTTTTGTTGATGTCATTATTTGAGGTCAAGAGTTTACCATTAACATCTCTGATATATTTATTTATGTTTATGTCCAATGTACTGCGCTGGCGCTGCTTAGCAATTTTGTATATATCATTATCGTCTGTGTTTTCCTCTAACTGTCTATAGAAATTATCTCTAGCTTTCTGTCTTTCTTGGGCAACGATAATTTTGGTGTGGGCTTTGGTTATTTTATATGCCTTTAGGTCCTCGTCGCTTTCCGAATCTTGCCAAGCCTTGAAATGCTCTTTTTTGTTCCGCACTGCTGCTTTCACGGTATCGTTCCACCAACTAGGGTCTTTATTTGGAATTATGCCTTTTGACTCTCCTAGTATAGTTTTTGCTGCCGGGACCGTTAGATCTTCGAATTTGGACCACATTTCATTTACGTTTTGGTACTTGTTGTCCAAGTCAGATTTTAAATAGTTTGTAATACATTCTAACAAGCGGTTTCCTTCTGGTCCGTTCAGTTTAGCCCATTTGATTTTTGGTGTTTTATCTTTGACATTTCTCAGTGGTTTCCGCTATTTGAACTTCGTAACAAGTATTCGATGTTGACTTGTTAATGCTTCCCCTGGGATAAAACCTTACAGTCCTTGAATCTAGATATTAAGCTTTTCTTCCCCAGTATGTAATCAACCAGCGTCTTCTTACCTCCACTTTTGTAAGTTATAAGGTGCTCTTCCTTTTTCTCAAAGCATGTGTTAATGATCATTAAATTGTGTCTACTTGAAAAATCTAAAATACTATGTCCTTCTTGATTTAGCTTGCCATAGCCAAAACCGCCATGGTGTTCACTGCCATTTGGAGTTTTATGGCCAACGTGCCCATTAAGGTCACCGCCGATTAGTTTTATTTCATTAACTCCTATAGAGGCTATCACATCATCAAGTCCTCCCAGAAATCTTGTTTTTCCTCCTTAGAGCATCCAATTTGAGGAGCGTATGCTGATATGATGTTTAGTGGTGGCTGATTGTCAAGCGCTAGTTTTATGGCTAGGAGCCGGTCAGACTTCCTATTTATGCTAATGATTCTATCTTTTAGACAAGAGTTTAGAGCTATGGCCACACCATTTCGGTGTGTTAATGTTCCATTATATATTAGTTTAAATCCTAATCCAATATCACGAGACTTGGAACCCTTCCACTTGGTTTCCTGTAAGCAACACGCATCAATGTATCTTCGCTTGAGGACTTCACTTAGTTCGCTGGTGCGACCGGTAAGGGAACCTAAGTTCCACGTAGCGAATCTCAGAGTGTCAATTACGTCGCTTGCGGGGGACGCCCTAGTGTTGTCTTCTTTTGTCGCCCTTTTATTCGCCTCTAAAGTATTTGCGTCGCTTGTGGGGTACGCCCTAGTATGATCTCGTCTATTATTTCTTGTAACTTTCATGATAAGGAGAATTTGTTTTGGCAATTGGGTTTTTACAGCCGGCTGCCGCCTGACGCTAAGGTAGTAACTCTCTTGGAGAGCTATGGGTGCTTCTGCCGACCGCGGTCTTCATCACCAACCCTACTACACCACCCCACCTGGCAGCGTAGCTCCAGAGCAACCTGTGACCCCAATATTTGAGGGCAGCTTGCGACTGGGATATTTGCCTCTTCCGCCTGCTCTACCGTACCAATGGACTCCATCTCCGCCTTTGCAGCCGTTAAGGTCTTCACCCGTAACCCTGGGCAAGGGGCCGCGCTATACCCCGCGGCACTAGGTCCCTATCCGAACTCAGCCACCAATTTCACTCCGGCCTACTGGAGTGAGTGGTGCCCACCCCCGCGACGTGGACGCGCCGGACAGGTATTACCCAAGTGACGAGTAGAGAATTTGGCTCTACCCACCCTCAGGCCGAGGACTGTGAACAAAGACAAAAGGCAGTATTTATCGATGCGAAACTCACTTCACTGTTCGGAGTCCAAGTCGAGTCGAACTGTCTCGGAGTCGGCAGCCGGTCGAACACGTACCGCGGCCGGAAGTCGTGGTGCTGGTTAGTTTGTACTGGAGACAACAAAGTTGCATTACAACGCGCATCAGATAAGCACACACAGGGGGCTACCATCAGATGATAATCCAACTAATTTAACTTGTAAACATATATATTTACACGTGCTGTTGTACACATGACACCGGTGTGGGAGATATTCAGTCGCCATAGTTGGGCTCTCAGAACTTTGGGATAGTCATTATACATAGATAGATTTCGTTATGCGTCTCCCTGTTTATAGTTTATAGATGTAAAAACATTAAGTGATATACGTTCAGCTCGTTTGCTGTTAATCAATGAACTGTACGCCCTATCCAAAAATAGTTATCTAACATTAGATCAAAAAGTACGAAAAAGCTTTTACAAAGTTCAGATTACATTCGATGTTCCTGTAGTTTATATTATCAAAAGATATCGGCTTGTAGCAGTGTTAACCCTTAATTAGGCGCATTAAGAAAATCACTCAATTAGGCGCATGGGGTCTTAAATGACCCCAAAAAAACATTGGGAAAGGAGTATCAAAAAGGAGTAAAACTTAATGGATTTCTATAGTAATTAATAAAGTTCTTTAATATACTTAACTTTAAGAAACAAATACTTACTATGACATTAAAAATATTAAAAAAAAACGAAAACAGTAAACCTCTCCTTAAACTAATTTTTTTGGCAGAGCCGAGATCAACTTAAGAAATAAAGTTTATTCAGCCTCATCAGCGGAATCTTCTGTTCTGCATCCGACGCAGTAAATCCTTGAGTGTTGCTGACAAATAAATTTACGACACTTAAAACATTTTGTTGGCACTTTTTTGTCGTCCTTTCTAGGACATGATGAACAGTGTCCGCGCTTAGATGTTGATTGATAAACCGCCTTGTTCACATTATAAACTTCACGGAGCCGTTTTTTTGTTGTCGCTGGTACAGCACGTAGTTGTATGCGACGTTTTTGGTGATCTTCCACAAGTTCCGCAGCTATTTTCTTCAAGAAAATCCGTCTTGAATGTGTCAAAGTCTTCTCAGTATTCGCTTTGTGTATGACAAATGCGTTGATGCCAGATAGGTTTATACTCCAGGTAAATGTAAAATAATATTTTGTACTCGGATCTTTACTGCGTTCGATGGTGGTACTTTACACCATTTCACTTTCGGGCCATTTCTCTGAGTATGTCAAGAAAAAAAAAATATCTTCCGTTGATACAGGGATGTCTTGGATATGTTCAGACTCCTCAATTTCGCTTTCTGAATTATGAGCACTATTAATGACAGCATCGTTTAAAGTTTCGTCTTGCGAATCCGAAGCAGCAACATCTTGCTCTTCATCAAGCACTTCATCCAGCCATTGCAATACTTGTTTGTCGTTAGGCATTTCAATTCAAAAAAAAAGCATAGGAAAAAACTCAAAAATACATAAAGAAATCATACCGAATCAAAATACACACATACAAAGATAAATAGTAAACAATATACTAATATAAACACAAAAAAATCACAAAAGTAAAAACTTACCTTCGCCAAAAAATGGAACGTAACTGGGCGCATGGGGTCAGCTCTCTAAAGGACAGCGATGTGTGGGCAAGAGTTAATGTTCTGGATGCGACTAATTTGCGTACCCCGCGGAGAGTGAGGAAGCTAGAAAGAGCGTTAGTACGCTCTGAAGACTGTAAGCCATAATTTTTTGAATTTCAAGTGGCCCTGACCCCATGCGCCTAATTAAAGGTTAAATTACCAAATTCGGTGGCCTTCGAGCTGAACGCAATGGCAACAGAGAGGAATGGAATGGAATGATAAATTTCGATGCGAGTAGAGTTCATAAGCATCACACGGGCATTAACCTAGCGAGCAACACATGGTCGAGTTCAAAACACACGGACAGTCTGCTTTACTAACCAAGAGAGCAATATAAGTGTGTATAAAGTGCATATGGCTAATATAATTTGGACTACAGAGTTTCCTACTCGCGTTAATTTATGCAAACCAGTGTAACGCAGGGTAGTTTTTCTTTTAAATAAATTAATGTTGAATATTAACATGTGTTTTGTATAGCCCTGGACTGCTCTGTTGTATTGTTGACTCCTGCGCCGGCTTGTGCTGCGGCATATTTCTCACGTTGGGTGACAAGTCCTGGACAATATTTGGTGACACGTCTGGAATTACATTAGGTGGCATCTCCTGAAATTTGTTGGACGGATAATTTTGCATAACGTAGTTTGACGGCTTCTGCGGAATATTGTGGCTTATATTTGGTGATATATTGTTTTGGGGTATGTGTTGCGGCATGTTGGGGAAGCCGAAGGGCTGCGCGCTATTGACCACGGTCGGGTACCCCTGCACCCCTGACTGCAAATAGTCGCCGCGCGGGAAGCATATCCTCAAATTAGTTGGCACCAGCCCCGGCTGCAAGTAGGGGTTCAAAACTGCCATCGCAATTTGTCCCGATACCATAATGGGTGTGTAATGTCTGCAAATGAAAAGAGATGTTTTAATTATATCGGTATTATTGAATACGGTAACTATATTGGAATAACTTTCTATAGATTATGTAAGATCGTATACAGCGATCACACAACACACAAAATAAAGCAGATCAAATAGTTTCCTTATAATTACACTATCCGTCTTAATGCCATGAGAGATCAGTCGTGAAATCAGAGAAGTCGCGGTTCCCCGTGTCGGATCATGAGAGTCCTCATGTATATGCATAAATAATAAGAGAGAATCGTACGGCAGACTGGCATGATAATTCGCGTGATTCTCCGACGCGTAGTCAGCAGAAGGGTACTGTTGCACTGGAGCATCCTGTGGATTAGGCGATGAAGGCATCGCCTGTTGAGCTGCGGACAAAAACATTGGAAATATTATAAAAACTTTAAACTAGACATAACACATGTCTCAACATATGTAACGTAGTCCCCGACGCCGCAAGTAGATGGCACGGGTAAAAGCACTCGGCCTGGGCTAGTGGACCACCCGCCTAATAAGCCTGTATAATAAAGATCATTGCAAGTTTCCGCCTTCAGCATTATTACATACATTGTGAGGTCGTGCAAAGGGATCATGATCCTACATAGACAAAAGTTGCTCAATAAACTCTATAGCACATATAGGATAAGAAATGCCACGAACATTATTGTGGTGTATTGAATACAAAGCTTGGTAATCTATTCTTTAACAGTTGTATTTTGGATATTTGTGAAAAATGAAACCGCAGCTAAAATGTATCGAGTATCTTGAGATTAGGGCATTAGGAACTTTTGTAACCCGACGTACTATACAAGTAATCATTTATATAAATAATACATGTGTACGTATGTCCGATTATTGACAGCATATATATGAGAATAATTGTATCTGTGATTTTCTTAACCGAAGACCTGATTCAGAACATTGTGATCGTTATGACCCAACATTAAATTTTAATGTAAAAACACAATATTAAGCAGTTCGTAAGACAAGTTGGGGCTGTGGAAGTGTTTCTAACTACGGCAGTCCGCTGGAAATTGTGACGGCTAAATACAACATTAAACTTCACCTAAAACCTAACAAACAATCCGGTATATTGTATGTATGTCAAATAGATATTGTACAACAACCTCGTAAGTGTATATGGTATAAAAAATTTAATCCGAGATTTTACTTACACATCGCTTGAGAGTTTGTAGGCAACGAGAAGCAATTCGGGGCGTGCTGTGACGGCGCGTGCGGAATGTTCTGCGGCAGCGAGGAATAGCTGGCTTGGCCACCTAGCGGCGGGTAGAACATGTTTCCATTCGATGCGCCGGGCTCGGAACTAGCTCCCGGCCGCGTATAAAAGAAGATGCTTTCGTTCGACGCTCTCGGCTCGGAGCTTGCCCCCGGCCGCGAATGAGTAAAGACGCTCCCTCCATGCATTGCCCCCGGCTCGGAGCTAGCTCCCAGCCGCGAGTAAGAGAAGAGGTTACCATTTGATGCCTCCGGCTCCGAGTTCGATCCCGGCCGGGGGTAAGCAAAAAGGCTTCTGTTAGACGCCCCCGATTCGAGGCCCCGCCCCGGCGGCGGGAAAGCACACTTGTTACTAATGAACAAGCTCTGTTCGGGGGCCGACGTTGGCGGCATATGAGGATAGGGTTTTGCGTTCTTCATAAGTTGCGCGCCCTGCTCGGCGGCCGACGTCGGCGGCATGTGGGAGTAGTGTTTGCCATTGTTCATACTGTGCGCGCCCTGCTCGGCGGCCGACGTCGGCGGCATGTGGGAGTAGTGTTTGCCATTGTTCATACTGTGCGCGCCCTGCTCGGCGGCCGACGTCGGCGGCATGTGGGAGTAGTGTTTGCCATTGTTCATACTGTGCGCGCCCTGCTCGGCGGCCGACGTCGGCGGCATGTGGGAGTAGTGTTTGCCATTGTTCATACTGTGCGCACCCTGCTCGGCGGCCGACGTCGGCGGCATGTGGGAGTAGTGTTTGCCATTGTTCATACTGTGCGCGCCCTGCTCGGCGGCCGACGTCGGCGGCATGTGGGAGTAGTGTTTGCCATTGTTCATACTGTGCGCGCCCTGCTCGGCGGCCGACGTCGGCGGCATGTGGGAGTAGTGTTTGCCATTGTTCATACTGTGCGCGCCCTGCTCGGCGGCCGACGTCGGCGGCATGTGGGAGTAGTGTTTGCCATTGTTCATACTGTGCGCGCCCTGCTCGGCGGCCGACGTCGGCGGCATGTGGGAGTAGTGTTTGCCATTGTTCATACTGTGCGCGCCCTGCTCGGCGGCCGACGTCGGCGGCATGTGGGAGTAGTGTTTGCCATTGTTCATACTGTGCGCGCCCTGCTCGGCGGCCGACGTCGGCGGCATGTGGGAGTAGTGTTTGCCATTGTTCATACTGTGCGCGCCCTGCTCGGCGGCCGACGTCGGCGGCATGTGGGAGTAGTGTTTGCCATTGTTCATACTGTGCGCGCCCTGCTCGGCGGCCGACGTCGGCGGCATGTGGGAGTAGTGTTTGCCATTGTTCATACTGTGCGCACCCTGCTCGGCGGCCGACGTCGGCGGCGGGTACAGCATGGGCTGCACGTTCCACACGCCCGGCTCTGCCGTGGGTTGCGGCGGGTAGGGGAAGAGGTTTCTGTTCACCGGTCGCCGCTCCACCGTCGAAGTCGGAGGCGGATAAGCAAAGAGCACTCCGCGATCAGAGGACATGTTCGGCGGCGGGTTTGGGTAGCGATTCCCGTTCGTAACGCGCTCCCGTTGACTGGCATTCGGCTGTTGAGCCGGGAACGAGCGTCCGCCGTGCCGGCCTTGGTTCATGGAGCCGGGCGTGTACATGTTTCCGTTAGTCATGTCCGAGTTTGTGTTCATCAGCGCTTGAATTCTGGAAAGAACATTGTCATGTCAATATTCATCGGAGATGCCGCAATTCTTTTAAACAAACTAATCAATATGGTTTTTCTTAATGAAAATAAATAAACTTCTATTTAATAAATACATGACCAAAAGCCAAACATTACATACGTTCGCCTTGTGAGATATATTACTTAAAACTTGACAGTGTAGCCGTGCGCGCAAACAACAGTAAATTAGTTTGTTCCAACTGAACAAAATAAGTACGAAGCAAGAATTAGGTGATGGGGTCTGTGCTTGTAATCGCAAGACGGTGCACACAGAGCGACGCGAAGTCGTCACCGACAACGTTTGCAATGCATTCTCTGCTCGAGTCACCAAATTTTAAAACTTTAATTCCCATTATTTTCTATTTTGTAATCTTTCAATCTTCTATAAGCAATGGGGTAGTTGAAAGAAACTAAAATTGGAGCCGCCATTTATTGATAATATTTAACATAAAATTACACTAAGACGAAGCAAGACGCGTCCTGATATTTGAGATGAACAACCTTTTCATTAGTATTGTATCTTTCACAGATAAAATAAGTTTCTTCAACATTGTAACTTATGAAAACTCTTCGATTGTCAGCTTATCCATTTATTTTATAATCCTATTTTATTTTAATATGTTTATCAACATGTTATAGTGGAAAATAAGCAGAAAACCACTCCACAACACTTTTTTTAATAAACTTTAACACCACTTCATCAGATATAACCTAAATCAAAATAACCAGGCGACATCACTGCCAAGGATTCTTATTTAAATATTAGTTTATTGAATAATAGCCTTTTTCCGCAAACTTATTGGGCAGTCTAATAGTATTTTTCGACTTGTTATAAAATCTGATTCCTTTTATTACAAATGAATTTGAGACATTTTGCTGTCGCTACTTTGTTGCAGACAGTTTATCACGGTGCCTTATAAACTATGTGGGCCTCCTAGTTTTTGAAATTTGTTATAATTATATAGTAATAACGTAGTTAGTACATAAACTTTAGTAGAGAAAAATTAAAAACGCCCGATAAAAGCCTTGATTTAGCCGCAGATTGTCGAAGCATTGTTCTATTTGTTATCCATCACAAGTGGAGAAGGCGAAAGGTAATCTTTAAGCGTGACGACGTACAAGTAACTCAGGCCTAGTAAACATTGAAGCAAACCCTGACGGCAACGCCTTGTCTCGATTCTTACGGGGGTCAAGCAATGAAATCCAACCTTCCATAAGGCTAGTCTAAGCATTTTATTTAACATTAGTGCCGTGGCTTGATTGATTCAGGTGCCACAATCAAAAATAAACTATCCGAAAGTGGATAGGAATTTCCATACAACACTCAGCAGACATGATATTTTCTTCGCAGATATTTATCGCGTAACATAAATAATTGATTTGGCACTGTTACTATTTGTTAAGATATTCCCGGAGAAACATCATAAGGACATTAACAGAGCAGCGCGGGCTATATTTAGAAACCAAATATACACAGCCAGCAATATTACCACGTGCTTCCTCTATGCCCCTGCTTACCCTGTGACTTACGTAGTTTTGGGCTGATTTTCTATTAATAACTTTGCGGTCGATGCTACCATTGCGGCGGCATTCGAAAGATGTAAAGTCGGTATCGCCAGTCTGGCCGCGAGATGTCATTAAAAGGAAAGGAAAGATTTCTGGATCAGTAGAGTTGAGATCACTAGAAAGTTAGCCACACTGAATGTCGCACATTTTATTTTAGAATAAAAAGAACTGTATGTATTACCAAATTTGTGTTCAAAATTTAAATTTATTTAAATTTAAACAGTGTTATTTCCAAAAATGGAAGTTTAGGAATGATTGCGAAGATGAGAGTAGAGACGATTATTTAGATTTTGAAGAATATGATGAAAATATAAAGTGTAAGTGGTAATTACATAGTTCTTCCTAAGAATTGACAGTGACGCGGAGAATAGTGAAGATGATGATGATGAAATACTATTAAACACAATTAATCAGTTTCAAGAAAATCCGAGCTGTCTAATATCCATATATTTGCTTTAAATCTATAAGGGAGAAATAACTTTGTAAAGCTAAATTTTTTCTGACTGGCTTGTGCTCCCGTCAGGGATATTTGCCGATCGCTAATAAAATCTACTTCACTAATATCACCTTATATAATTATTATTTACAATAAAATTAAAATAGAAACATAACATTAAATACTTGTGTTTTATTTAGATAACATTTGATTGCAAATAATAAACACTTTAGCCACATGTTACATTGTTTTTAATGTTTTATAATTCATATGATGATCTCACATTACCTACGTGACGTTTTATCAGATGTGCGACAGAGATAACGCTCTACGAAGCCGAATTTAGTCGATTGTCTCCTTCTAAAAGTCGATTTGCGATAAACCAGAAAAATACATAGTTAAATTTGTAAGCCTTGTATTTTGATATATATTACAGTGCGTACCCTTGCTTGGCTGGAATCTAGGGCGGGTTGTTAGACTCCTTCGCTGTTCGCATTATAAAAGTATTAGAGAAACGCTTGGTGAGGGTGGAAGACGTCAAATGTTTGACTAAAAACTTAAAAGAAATTTTAATTAACCCTGTGCTACGTGTGCAGAAAAAGAATTAATGTTTTAATAGTAATAATAATACTTTTTAATTTTTGCATTACAATTATTCCATCTATTCTCACCGTTAGGATCTTTATCGTGACTTAACGAAAACATAAATTTAAAACTGGCTTAAACGCTGAAGCCGTTCCAAGGTTTTGCTCGTAAGAAGACATTAGATGATTTTATTCATTTATATTACGATATAACAGGTTGTCAAATTCTCCCTTCCGCTTTTTTGCTCTTTATTCAATGCTTTATAAAAAGTGTTACAGTGATCGGATTTAGTTCAAATATGCGCCGTTTTGTTCGATAATCTGTTTCCATCTAGACGGCAACTTCATAATACCTCCCTCGTAGAAGCCCCCCTCCTTATTTGCGAAGAACTCGGACAGCCACTTTTCACAAACCTCTTTTGAGTTCAACTTTACACCACCAAGGGCGTTCGCCATGGACAGGAACAGGTGGTAATCACTTGGCGCTATGTCCGGGCTATATGGTCGATGTGATAAAACCTCCCATCCGAGCTCCCGTAGCTTCTGACGAGTCATCAACGAAGTGTGTGGTCTGGCGTTGTCCTGGTGGAACACTACACCCTTCCTGTTGGCCAATTCTGGACGCTTCTGGTCGATCGCCTGCTTCAAGCGGTCCAGTTGTTCGCAGTAGATGGTAGAATTAAGCGTCTGGCTATATGGGAGCAGCTCATAGTGGATGATTCCCTTCCAATCCCACCAAACACACAACGAAACCTTCCTGGCCGTCAATCCCGGCTTGGCCACTGTTTGGGACGATTCACCGGCCTTCGACCACGACCGTTTTCGCTTGATATTGTCGTATGTGATCCATTTTTCGTCGCCAGTCACCATCCGCTTCAAGAATGGGTCGAGTTCGTTCCGTTTCAGCAGCATATCGCAGGCGTTGATTCAGTCCAGAAGGTTTTTTTGCGTCAAATCATGCGGCACCCAAACATCAAGCTTTTTTTTATATCCAGCCTTCTGCAGATGGTTTAAAATGGTTTGGTGACTAACTCCCATCTCCTGGGCGATGTCACGACATGCCACATGCCGGTCTAACTCGATGTAGTCCATTATTTGATCGGTATTTGTCGTCACAGGTCTTCCGCCGGCTGGCTTATCCATGGTGTCGTTTTCGCCGGCTCTGAATCGTCGAAACCATTCCTCCGCGGTTCAAAGTGATAGAGTACCATCCCCCAAAACACCATTAATCTCACGGAACGTTTCTCTAGCGGATTTGCCTTTAACGAAGGAAAACTTTAAAATAGCGCGAATTTCGGCGTTAGTGAACTCCATGTTTACACGTCTATAACTGTTGAACGCAATATCCAAACTAATCATGCATAGCGTCGTTTTGTAGGTTATGTCAAGACCTTTCAAATTATGTATAGTATTGCCAGATACGAGCTCTGTAGCGCTTTGTACATAGCCGCGAAATTCAAAAGACAAAAAGGCGGAAGGGAGATATTTGACAACCTTTTATAACATGAAATTAAATATTGTCACTCCTTTTGTTCTCTTTCTCATATAAAGAACATAACAGAACCAATCAGTTGCTAACATATGTTAACGGGTATCTACGAAGGCATTGTATTGATTGCGTTTTATTTATTTAAATTAACATTTTTTTAATATCTTTAATTTTAATTGGAGATTTTATACATCAGTGGACATGTCAATCTCATCAGGGCCATAAATATTCGCCGTTCAAACATTTAAAAATTATTATGAAGTAAGATGCCAATCTGCAAAATTGTTTACACGCTTCCGACTTATTTCCGACAAAATATTAGGGAGACCTGAAAGTAACGCCTGTCGACATATTTTACAAAAAAACCGATTGATTTGTTACTGATCCGGCATTGATTTGTATACTATATGGCAAAAGGTTGTTGACAACGAAGGTGAATATATTGTTGATTGGAAATAAATCCTTGTCAAAAATGTAGTAGTGTGAATTTAACTTAAAGCGACATTACTCCCGTTCCCCCGATATAATGCGCTGTGCTAATACCGTAAGGCGTAATTTTATTCGCCACCATTTTAATCGCCACTCGTTGTTTGGCACTGGTCGGTGTAACATCTGTGGATACTCCGCGGAGGGGTGAAACACGTGTACAGTTAATTAACGGTGGTAGTTGTTTTTCGCATTTATCAGCGGGCCGGCGGGCGCTGCACTTCATTGCACGACTACTGCTGCTTAGCGGAAGTAGCTATGTATTAGACCCTTTCTTAGTTAGGATTGACTTCCGCAAGGTAACGCCTGAATTTATTAGGTAATTTTAATCGCCTCGATAAGACTGTCGGAAAAGCAGTGGTTTCATCATCATCACAACGCTTCAGCTGATAGTTGGTAGCTGCAGTGTCATATTCAAATCTACCCAGCGGTGATTTGCATGATCATGAGGCCAGTTCAAAGGAAGCCCTTGTGACAACGACCTGCCGCCTCCGATAGACGAGATGTTAGCGCAACTATGACGAGCAATGGCTTTTCCTCGCGAAAGAAAAAAAACTAATTGGCTTTCATAAATTTATGTGCGGTGGTGTAAAGGTACCTCCTTTAGAAATCATTTGTGTTATACCAGGTCCAGTAAAAAGCGGCCATACTTCGATGTCGATTACTTTTAATTCATTTTTTTACGTTTGCCAGAATGTCTAACTAAAATTTTCAATTTTCTTTCTCATTTAAATTCCACAATCAGTTATAACAATGATTGACTAGTTTTTCCTTATATACGCGTTATATCATGTACCACACAGATACTATTAAAGTAGCTTTATTTACTTTGTTTTACGGTCCAGTACCCTGATACCATGTCTACAGGTATGAAGGTATTTTTTTTAATATGACAATAAAAATTCAATGTTTTTCGGTAATGCACCGTGTGAACTAATTTGTGTGTATTGATGCTAACATACACTTGCATTATAAGGCAAATAAACTAAATTTAATAATTTCACAATTAGTTAGCTGAGAAACATATTGCATTTTTTTAAATTTTCGATTTAATTTTAACAGTAAAAAAGAAATACCTATATTTATACAATTATAATTTTTTGACACGCAATTTGCGGCAGGTTCCTTGTGCATAATCGTTTAGTTTATATATAAAATTTATGCCTTATTTAACACATTCCACCGCCATGTGGGGCGTATACGACCCCCGCTGCACTTTCCGTTCAGGCCATTTGCAGTTCTCATTGAAAAGCAAAGTATTCTTAAACAAATGTATTGTAGGGCCAAATGTGCATATTGAAATTTATAACTTTTCCCCGCTAATTGTAGGTTTGCAGCATTGAAAAAGTGTAAAGCATACGACAAAATTAGCCGTGGCACGAAACGTGTTAAGTGTGTTATGTTTTTTTGTACACTTTTCCTTATGCGAGTTCAGTGTTATTATTTCGGTGTAGGATATTGAAAACGTGGTATTTTTAACTTTTAAAATATTTGCAGCACCTAAAGCCATTGTAAAAAAAACGTATTTTTTATGTTAAATATTGATTTAATGATTTAGGTTGCGTAATGTTGTTATTTTTTAGAGAAAAATGCAGCTGAGGCTGTTGGCGTGTTGTTGTGTTCAGGATGGACATGCTCCATCAGAAGCAACAGTCATAAATTGGTTTCAAAGATTCAAACGTATTGATCTTGATGTGAGAAAAGATGGACCACCAGAAAAATGTTAAAAAACCGGAAAGCAAATATTATTGAATGAAGATAAAACTAAGAGACAAATGGAAAAAAATGTTAAAGAATAAACAACAAACAATTTCTGAGCGTTTAAAAATAATATGATATGAGAGTATATCAAAAAATCAAATAAAAAAATGTTGTTTAGTTGTTTAGAAAACATGAGAGATTTTATTTCCAAATGCTAGAGAAATGTTTTTACATTTAATAACTTTGCAAACTATAAATAATGTTAAAAGAGTTCAATAAAAATAATAATGCATTTCATGATTTGCCAACGCACCGGACGACAACAAAATGGCAGACGCCCGCGCGACCTACGAAATTATAACGAACACCGACCGAGCGATAAATGAACAAAGTTGTCAAATTAAAACAGTTCGCTTTTAAAGCAGAGCATGCTAAAACTATTGCTTTTAATTTCAAAGCCACAACTCCGCGTGCTTGACACTCGCAAACACAAATTTCACAACAGTATTATATAACATAATTTTGATAATTTAACTATTCAATTTTAACTAACTTTGATTTTAATATTTTATTGTAAAAGAATAATAAACCAAGAAGAACATAAATATGTTAAAATATTTTCCGGCCGCCATTCCGTTTTACCGTCGGCTTCCGGCAGTTAAATGAAATGACGGTCGATGGCGTGGCTTTAGCTACATTACAGGAATAACATAGTTTTTATTAAAAGTAAGTTCGCTTCAAACATTGAAATAAGAGCGGCACAAATACGTTAAATCAGAAGAATTCCAGTTCATGGCGATGACAACAATGAATATTTAAAATAAAAAAATAATAGATCGCGCCGGCTAGGCATTATCAACATTTCAACTGCAGGAACATTAAATAGTTATTGCTTTCGCCAAAAGCCATGACCCGCACATAATATGCACACACAAATAACAATAACTTGATAGGTTTCATAAAATAGGAACTTACCTGTTTAGTTCCTCATCAAAATGGATGTATGTACACTCGTCGCCGTATGGACAGAAAATCCTAAATGGCGATTCGCGACATATGGGCACCTTACATCCTAGGTGGGCTAAGGTGTGGGCCGTGTCTGAAACAAACAGACAACAATAAGACTTCATAACATAAGCAACACCGGACAGACAAATTCCATTTAGAAAAAGGATGAAAGCAAAGGATTGCTGCAAATCAGTGATGAAAACGCAGATGATATGGTGATAATTACTAGATGAAACACAACAACACACTAACTTAAAGTCAATCAATTGAAAAACAAGGAGGCCGCAGCTCAATTTAAAGAAACACAAAGTTCTCCGAACATAGTTAAAAACAAAACAACATTACATACACCTCTAATATTAGAAACCGCACGTTAAGATCAAACATATGCAACACTGCCTAAACCCTATAACTAATATGGTTACACTTATACATACTATTAAAAAAAAAACTTATATGTTTAAAACAGTCCGTGGTTTCTAGGAACAGCTATAAACAAATTTACACAGTATACATGGTTAGTTATGTTACAATGAGAACCTTTATATACATTAACCATTAGCATTAATTGATAGTTAATACATAAAACACAACACATTTGTTACTCTAGCGTTCTTAACTAATAATGTATCTTAAAATACATTACAATTTGTCTTTTAATACATTCCAGACTGTTCCTTACAACTAATACAACTTAACACAGATAACATGTAGAGAGTATTCTTGTAAATTATAAACATAATTAAATATATCAATAGCAGATGTCGGTAAGCAACAATATAACTTAATGGTGAGTGCTATAGCCACCTAATGTCTTTCGCTTAAAACAAACAAAGTACAAGAATGTTTTAAAACAAGTTATTCAGAATCTGAAATGATTCATCACACATTGGATGTTAAGCAAGCCGTGTTAGAATATTAAATGTCTGATGGGCTTCCCGGAGAGCTATGGAACGGTTACAAATCACTTCGATAGCTGAAATGTTAGTTGCAGTCGATTCAAAAGCAATGTACAAGGCTTGGAGCGCGAACAGTGCGCCCGCGCTCATTATGTAAGAGGTGGGTCGCTTGGAACTTACTCGACTGCTCATCACACCTGTCTAGAACGGACACCTTTGGATTGCCTCCTGAGTCCCTTGCGTGCGCCTGCTGGACGTAATGGATCAGTCCGGAGACCACTTCCTTCACGGAGGTGACCACCTCCGCCAACTGTTGCCACGACGGACTCTTCGCGTCTGCAAAGACATAATGGTGTCATTACGTGACCACAGCTCGGGTAAAAATTTCGAAGCCCAAGTCTCTGAACACACCGATGCACTGTGTTCTGTTTACCGCTTCGAAAAATTATATTCAAATTTAATAAGATAACGTACAAAGCTAAAATGCGTGGCGTCCAAATTGTCCAACGCCCAGGCAAACAGCGTATTTCACAAAAGCTTATATCATTGAAAAGAACTTTACAAAAAGACATTATTAACATTTAAAATATATATAAACACATTATGTTAACTTAAAGAAACAATTAAAAGTTATATATTTCACTTATAAAACTTTTCTAACATGCAAACACTCCTCCTCAAGCGCCCGAACCGAAAGAACTTTAGCGAAACAAGGTCAACTCTGACCGCGGCTTCGAGTCAAATATAATTATTATTATTAAAATTGTCTGGCGCCAGTCGCGGTCTCACATAAAGATGGCCAAAGATGGGACAGTAACGGCATATAGAATATAACATAGTATACATGTATCTTTATCAGATGGATCATAGCTGTGTAGTGGTTGATGGCACAGCGGCGCAAACAGGTCCTCGTCGTTAAGCAAGAACTTGTCTTTGAGGAGGACAATGAGCAGTGCACTGGGTTTGTTTGACGTAAGCATTAAAGCAAATGGCGGCGGGTCGGATGGAGGGTGACACATGCGACACCCGACGCTGGACCAACCTGGAGAAGAGTCGATGTTGGCGAGGCGGTCGAGGTGCGCGCTAAGCAACACGAGGTGCGCCGGGTCGGCGGTGCGCTGCAGCGCGATGAACAGCTCCTGCACGGACTGCGCGAACGACTGCGGCGTCTGCAGCTTGTCGATGATGCTCTGCATGTGGCTCTTGTGCGCCGAGTCGCCGTAGAGCAGCGCGCTCCACTGGTCGGGCGCGATGCGCAGCCCCGCCTCCGTCGCGATCTGCACGATCTGGGCGTCGTGCTCGCGCCGCAGCGCCTCGTACGTCCGGAACTCGTCCTTCAGCTGCATCAGCGAAGAGTCACACTCGCGCTTCGACACCTACGAACCCGCGCGAACACAAAGGTCACTAATCCGCCCTCGCCACACCGCCAGCTCAGCGGGGCGCGCAAATGTAAATAATTATCCTCAGCCAAACCTTAAAACAAGAAGCTCTGTACAGTAGTTGCACTACGTGTCCTATGCTGGTCTTGGAGGCCTGAGGGAAATGCGGCTCCAACCTTTGCACTACAAACATCACTAACACCTAAAAACACAAACGAATCTGAATACACCATCTGCACACGTGTCGCGATCGTTCAGATAAATTAAACGTATGTAATGTTGTGTGTGCAGAGAACAATAAACAGTGTTGGACAATGCCAAGAACAGCAACCGGGTGACCATAAATGTACCTTTCTAGATAAAGCCGAGCCATCTTCTAAGGCAAGTAAAACTAACTTGAGAACCTCTTCCTGCATGGCCGGACCTAGGAACTGGCAGCCCCGTGCTCTTACCGCCGCCCACAAGTTGGCGCTCAACTGCTGAGGGTTCTGAAACAAAAATAGTTTTTACGTTTTTATTGTTTTGCGATGTTGAACATACTTAATATGAAAACACTATATTTTTTAGATCTTGTGGCAAGAAAAAAATGGCAAATGAAACACCCAGCTGTCAGACATTTACAACATATTATTACTGATGTGTTGTCATGTTTTAAAATTTATTTTGTAAGCAATCCTTGTTTATTATATATATACTTTGTTTTTTGTTCAGTTCGCTATTGTACAGTTGCAGATGAATAACTGTTGATAGCATGAAGTCTATTGTGCTGGCATTATAACAAATTTGCTACATTTTTCCAAAGTTTTTCTCATTTATTGTTAAATTTTAATATTCTTTTATTGATATTCATGCCTCACTCGGGGATAGGCCTCCTGAAGGCGCTTTACCTCATCTAATTTTATCCAAGCATTCCCTATTCTCATCAGCTCATGTCTTCTAGGTGCATTGAAATTTTGTTTTCTCCTGGTTATTTGTAGCATATGATCTCAGCAGTCCATCTGATATCAGTGTAGTGTAAAAAGTCACCTTCGGCAGGTATAAGTCTTTGCTTATTAAAAACATTTTATATTCCTGTTGCTGTTTATTAGATTTTTTCTTTGTATATATATATACATACATAAAAATGCAGATGTTCAGCAAAAACAATTTATTTTCACACTTACAGAATCACTTTATTATTTGTTTCTGTGCTCTGAATTTTTTTCTTGTGGATTCTTGTTATTTCTTCTTCTGTCTTTTATATATCTTGGAACAACATTCAAGACAATTTCATTTGGCCCAACATTTGAACGAACACCGAACCACACCCGAGCCAATGTATCAGTTTAGAGTACTGTGGTATATCCTTGGCAAATAAGGGTTTCATTTAGTTTCCATTTTTTTTTAAATCATTCCAACTGTTTTGTTTAGTGCAGGGATGTTACCCACGTAATTTTTTTTCATTTTTTATTTCTATTGCTTTCTCCCCTTTTTATCCTCACAAATTCCAACAGTTCCTCACATCCTGCATAAAATCTTTTTTTCCTCCACGTTCTGATCTTCCTTCATATGTTGCCTTTCTTTCCTCATCTACATTAATTTACTTTATTTTCAATATAGTTTTAACCCGGCCTTTTATTTCAATCCTTGCTCTTGCTCCGAACAATGGTATGCTGTTTAGTTTCTATTTTGATTTCAGAAGTATATTGAGTTTTAATGATCCATTGAGCGTGCTCTGATTGCAGCTTATACTTCCTGGACGGTAGGTCTGTAATTTCCAGCTTCAGAAGTGTGTGTTTCTTTTTCACAAAATTCCCCTATTCTATGTTCTTTCTTAAAGTTCTTAGTTTCTATGTTCTATAACATATATAATGATATTGATATATGTTTAATTAAACCATATGCATCTGATTTAAAAACTTCATTCATTCCGTCCACACCAAGGCTATCAAAGTTCTTTTTTCTGTTCAATGAATGACACATAAGTACTGTTGCTAGAATCCATGTTTGCACTTGGGATTTGTTAATGAAATCAATTTCAATACTATTACAGTCCTTTCCGAAGGTTCTTCATATATATATTTTATAATTTTTGTTCAATAGAAACCCCGGTACATGTTAGCCTGTCTTTTGGTATCATAGAAAATATAATTCTGATGCTTCCGATGATTTCAGTGAAAATCATAAATTGTTTCAGTTTTAGTTTTACAAGATGTATGTAAGTTTATGGAAGTGTTGTCATTTATGGAGATGCCAATTTTTTCATTCACTTTTAAGTTCTAACAGTACCATCAACATGATAAAGGGCAGCTCACTCTTTCTTGCTAACCATGCGGGAAAATCGCAAAGCTGTAACTATATTCTGAAAGTTCAAGAAAGAATACAAAAGAACCTACTTGATGCTGCAATATAAGTTCAGTGACAGTCCTCTCGCCCAAGGATCTAGCAGCTCGCGCAGCCCTCCCGCGACCCTCTTCATCGGTCATAGCACATTGTAAGAGAGTAACCAGTTTTCTTTGCATAGGTCTTGAAAATCTGTTAGTGCTCAAGCTGGTACTGGCTGAAAATATTTATGTCTAATTTAAAATGAAATAAAAAGTTGGAAATAGTAGACAAATTTAATTCTAAATAAGCAACAATTTTGTCAAAGGAAGATTATTGAAATCTTATCAGTTGATAAAATATACATAGTCATTCTATGGCTATTGCATGTGCACTTTTACAATTTGACCCAAGAATCAAATGTTTGTGCCATAGCACATTTTATACAAGATCACACATCTTAGGGATAATGTGTTCGCCTCCACACTCTTCCAATCTTTATTAAATCATGCAATTTTAAATTATTTAAAATAAATAGCCCCATAGAGTTGCTTTAGCTTCTTCATCGTCTGAAGGGTTTAATCTGAGCAAGTTGTGGACTTTGTTGAATTTATTTTAATAAGACAGTCAAGAGGCCATCACCGGAAGTATTTCTCCGCCAGAATGCCTTTCTGCAGAATCTGATTTGAATATGAACAAAGATGTTCCTTCAGCTTGCGGTTATATAGAGTATGGACTCAGTTCACATAATTATTGTAATTCCAATTGTACAAAGTAAATCACATATGAAGTCACTATAATAAATACTAAAAAAAACTCTTAAGGTTTACACAAATAGCACGCAAACACTCACCACTTCCACAAAGTTTAAGATAAACCGCAAGCTGTTCCATGCACCGCACAATGGAGTCATACGCCTTTTTGTCTTGCTCTGGCAATGCTTTGATACATGGCGGGTGATGGGGGTGTTCTGGGGGTGGGCATCCCGCTAATAGTAGAAGAGCTGTATTCACTACTAGTTCCTCGGGTTCCGATTGAATTACTGTCTGCAAAAAATCCGATGAGAAAATAATCTATGTAAATGAAAAATGTAACTCTTGTCTCTAAATAGGAACGTAAAGATAAGACAGTCATTCTGATCAATAAGTAGCGAAATTTAAACAAGTTGGCAAACAATTTGAACGTTTTGGACAGTGTTGTTAGTAAAGATTGGAGCAAATTAAATATTAAATGTAAATTTTGTAGTCTGCATGTACACCACACATACCTGATCGAAGGGACATTGCTTTTTGTGTAAATTTTTGAGGCAGTGTTTGCAGAGTGTGTGGCCGCATCCTAAGCTGATGGGGCTACGGGGCGGTGGGCCAAACTCTCGGCAGCACACTGGACAGTTGAGGTAGTCCGTCCATTGCGGCGCCTGAATTGGCATTCTGTAAAAATGTTATAATCATTTAAAGGTTTTTAACAATAAATATTTTAATAACTGTAATAGTCAAACCAGCACTAATGAAAAAACTGTTTATAATTTATCTATGTCAATGACAAAGTATTAAAAATCAAAACCGAGGAAGATTGGAATTGTTTTTCATTAAATTATATAAAATTGACTAACCTACAGTATTCTTATCATTTAATACTATGCAAAGTCAAGTTCGTTGGTAACTGCATTTTATATGCGGCCTCAGATTATAAGGCGTGGTTCACAAGACATGCAAAACAAATACAAAGTAGAATTACACCAATGTACAGAATAGAAACAATTTTTATTTTGTTTACTTGAAAAATAATACACATTTTTAATACATAAGACTTACAAATAAATAAATAGTTAATTTAATACAGAGTTATTATTTAGCAAATTTTGGGAGAAATGGGTTTTTCGCAATCCCATTTTGTTAAAAAAATTAATACACACAAGTCTTATGTTAGGTTACTACAATGCAATAAAAACACCTTAAATTAAATTATATATATTGCAAATGTCTTCTGCACTCTAAACATAACCAATAATACATGATTCATAACAATAATTATAATAATGTTACAATTAGGTAGCAGTAGTCAAGTAATATTTACAAGAAATACCAATTAATTACATTGATCTTCCATACAACTACAATTTATATTTGATTATTAATAGTTAGTAAAGCATAGACCAAAATTAATACTTGTATTGTAATTATTATAAGTACACGATTATTTTAATTGCCCCAAGCATAAAAATGTTAGCTTTACACACTATCCTTTATACTAAAAACATTAAAGATAAGAATAAGTCTGGAACGAGGGTGTGGCTGTCTATATAATAATTCTATATTACAATTTGCACTGATTGCGAAACAACAAAATATTTATATATGCCAGCGGTTCCCAAACTTAGTTAACTCTGAATCCTTGATCTTATAAGCAATACTTCCCAAAATCCAAATAAAATATAATTTAAGTGATGATGTGAAAAATTAGTTTCAAAGCATCCCAATGAAATTATTAACAACGCAACTAAGTTCTAGCATATACAAGCCTTTTGAATCTACTTTTTCCATTGTTCTAGCAGAGCTAGAATACCAATACAATAGTGTTTGTCTTCTAAGGCTTCCTCTGATATATGACCAGATATCATTGATTATATATAACATAACTGCTCATCACTAACCATGTGCCTTCCAACAACAAGTATTAATCAATCACAGTGCAATGTCTGGTGAATATAACAACCAGTGAATATTCTAGCCTGGTGTTTTACCCTGTGACAGTTAAGCTATTTCTCATCACACTTCAACAAGATTAGCACTTTTCAACAGTAACAACATCTGCAAGAGTGAGTCAAGGAATTCATAGACTTCTTTGTCCTGTTCAGGATACTTGCCAGTCAGGGGCTGAAACACAGTATTTAGATGCTCCAAGTATACACCAGCCTTTTCACATTCAGTTCTTGTTGATTTACCATCTCTCATTTTACTTGGAGGTATATGTAGTTCCAGCCTCAATATCTTTGTTATCTTCCAGAGCAAGTAGTTACAATCTTAGTATGGAGTGAGGTTCGCTAATTGTAAATAATTTTGAAGGCCATCACTACCAGCTTCGCAAGTCATGCATTTAAGGTCTTCAGAGGTCTTCTTAAAAGGTTATTTTCATTGCAAGGATATTTTGTAATATGCAATTTCTTTCGCAGGAGCCTTCTCTCATTTAGTGTTTTAACTTGTTATATTGATATTTGTGTTGTTGACCATAGCATGTATGTAAATTATTCTACTACCAGGTAGACAGATCTCTTTTTAAATTTTTTATTTTGTAGTTATTTCTGTCCATTTTGCAGCTTTACAAACTTTCTGTAGGCTCCATCAAGATAACCTTCCAGAAATGGCCATTGACTACGGGTCAACATGTTCTATTTCTTTTTGACTTGACGCTAATACCTTTTTTGGATCTAATGGCCAATAAGCAGGAACACCATGTGAAGCACATTGCAAGTTTAGATTAAGTTCACTCATGTTGTATCTATTTCACATATTACTCATCTCAATAGCAACAAATAAGTCAAAGCTGTTCCCGGTGATGGCTTTGTTTGGTTTCAACAAATCAATACAAATAACACCAATTTGGTCACATAAAATACACTACATAACCTTGGCAGCATGTATATTAATTGAAGTTGATATTGTATCAAGATAGACCTAGCAGTCTCCAGTATTAGCCTTGCTTTGAGTTGCTGTAATGAATTCATTTATCATCACCATTTACATACACAAGGAAGCACTTGCTGATTCTTGAATAGTTGTAGTAGTTATTCATAAGAGAATAATGCGGCTCTGTGTCACTTGGCTTCAAACCATAGTAACAGAAATAAGCTTCTCTTCTTATTTTAACTCTTTTTCACTAGTATGTCTTAACTTTTTCTCATGGAGAAATCCTACATGGAACACTCCTCAGATGCAATACACAACATACAGTACCAGCTTTTTGTTAAAACTATGGCATTGCCTTTAGTGGCGGCAGCCTAGTGACTAAACTTCTTGGCATAGAGCTATCATATACACACGAGATCTAGCTCGTACGCCATTGAAGGAAGTTATATGTGCGATGGATCACCTCAAATCCATATCCAGAGCCATTTTAGGGGGGTTGTAGTAGGACATGGTACAGCCCTCTCCAACATTAAGGTCTCCAATTGCAGATAACTCAGATGTTCTTTCTCTTTCCTCAGCCTTATTTCGCAACATTACTTTTTCACAGAGGTTTATACCAGCGCTCTATGACCGAGGCTTCTGTATCATCAGCCTAATGAAGCCTGGCAATAATAACTCACTATGTCAGTGAATTCTCAGCGCAACTCAATCTAAGCTTACAACCCCTCAATTGTGTTACAAGTCTCATCCTCTTCACTACCACAATTATGGCATATGGTTGATACAGCAACAGAGCTACTTCCTGCTCTTGGATCGCTTAATATTGTTTCCACCATTCTAACAGTAACTGTTATATGAGTATAGGACCACAGTAAGTCCAGTTCATTTTGTGGGGTTCAATCACCAGCCCAAAGCTCCAAGTACCATTCATTGACCCAGGCTTCTGGTCAGGCTTCAAGATCCCATGGAAGGGATCCCATATGTAGTATGTTGTAACCTATGTTAAATCTCTCAATTTTGAAATTATTGTCTCTAATGTTCTACTTGGAGTAGGATTTTCTTCAATATTTCTTAACCATGCTTCTGCTGCTGTTTCCTTTAAATGATAAGAAAAGTAAAAATATTTTTTGTAAAATACATTGACTTGGTATACAATCAGAAATCTTCAAACAACCAAAAGCCAATGATGCCACAATAAAATCACTATTCCATTAGATATTGTTTACCATATTTTAAAATTTGCTGAATAACATTTTAGATGTAATATTTAAAATATGGCCGGCACTTACTGCTGGTGTGATCTATACACAAACAGCGAGAACTTAGTTGTACACTTAATAAAGCTTTCATTCCACTAGCACCACAAATCATAACTGAGGAGTTTGGGGGTCTATAGGAAACACTTTGAGAACCGCTGATGTAGTCTGTAGAATAAACAAAAGTAAATTTATTCTGTAGATAAGACTCAAGTCAGGAGTCATTCAGATATCACAGAAACCACAATATAATGCCATTGTAATTACTGAACCATTTTGTTTTATACACACATTGTGTTTTCATTGTTAACTCATACAAAAAATAATATTGCCTAAGCTAGCATATGTTCCATATGTTTGGTCAGATGTTAGAACATATCTACATGGTGTTAATATAAATTTACTTAAATACATTTAAAAACATCAGATACTCTACCACTAAGCTTAAACATGCATAATGCATAAGTTTACCAAGAATAATGAAAATGAGATATGATTTGTAAGCAGAGGAAGAGTTGTGGACTTTTACATTGGAATACATCACAAAAACACTTTTTCTCCAGAATAACTTACACCTTTGGTATTAAATTACTTAAAATTTGGTGGCTCAATATTTACTGAAAGCCACAAATCAGACATTCAAAATGACTTCATTGAATATGTAAAACAATCACAACAGATGCTGTTTTACAACTAAGGTGCTTTGTAGGTAGAGCAGATGACATTGAAACTAATAGAAATCAATACCTTCTCATCCCAATACTTGCCATAGCACAAGTATTTATAGCCATAAAGCAATGACAGATGTAATCAAGAGGTATGACTTTTATGAATATTTGTTTATTTTGTTAAATTTCAAGTGTATCGCATTAATGCTTAACTACCTCAGAATAGTCTGAACGTCGAAATGATAAGCTATCGATTTTTAGTTGTCGATTAACGAGATTTAATCCTGTTTAAAATATTATGTTTATGGTTGTTCGAACTATAGATGTAAAAAAGCCGATTTAAAACGTTTAAAACCAAAAGTGGCGGTTTAAAACCCCAAATAAATCTTTTTAAACGGTTTAAAACTCCCTACTAAAATATAAGAACAGTGTTTTTACACATCATTATCGACAATACTTGGTCTTGTGTTAGTTACCTATGCAGTTTATACCTATGTAGGTAAGTATATTACATATAAAGTACTATTATTATAAAGAAACAATATTACATACAATAGATTAAAATATGTACCTAAATCATAAAGAAATTGTGGATAGGAGTTTTGACCTTTATTTCCAAGTAGTTAAGGTCTACTCAAAGGTCCACTCCTCAATTTCTGTTCAAAGTTTCAACATAATGATCATACAGTCAAGAAAGTCATGAAAAGAAATAAAGTGTTGCCATATTTAATTTTAGGACAGAAATGTCAGTCAGTTTTACAAAGATAGTGGCGCCTCATAAATTTTCATGACTTTCTTGACTGTATGATCATCATGTTGTCGAGTGGACGGTGTAAGATTAGCCAGTTTTTTTATTACTTTCAAGAAAAAGTCGGGTACCTAATAATCTAATTTTATAACAGCTCATTACATTTTAGTTATTTAGTAATGTTTGGCATATTTGGTACGAGTACTTTTATATTGAATCCAAATTTGTACATTTTTTTACAATACTGGCAACACTGACATGTCCGCACGCAACACGCTATGTATGTGTGTGTGTGTGGTGTGGAGTAGGCGAGCTGGCAACGTTGCATCTTGACGTCTCTCCGCGTGAGAAGTGCAAGTGTGTGAGTTTGGTTTTAAACCGAATGAAACTGATTGATAAATCTTTTCAAAATAACCAATATAGTTAACTAGGTAATAGTTTTTCAACTTAGCTAGGTAATGTCTACGCTTGGAATAGATAATGTGTTTATATTTAAGAAAAACATAGTCGTCAACACTAAACGTTTAAAATCGAAAAAAATGGGTTTTTTCGGTTTTAAACGGTTTTTTTCGTTTTAAACCGATTAGTTTAATTCGTTTAAAACCGGCCTTACATCTATATTTCGAACATATGGAAATCTAAAAAGAATCGTAGAAACTAAATTCTTTCCAAAAAAGAATGCGCAAAGATTGCCAACTAAGCTTAACCTCCTCAGTCTAAACGTCGCCATAAGGCGACATACACCGCCATCTAGGAAAGGTAGGTAAAAGCCTTGTATTTTGAAGCAGCGGCAGTACGTTGTAGTAGTTTCTTGCTCCTCGATAGATGCCGCTACCGCTCATTTATAAGTTTTGTCATAAAATTGCACCGCTAATTTTATGCAAGTGATTGAAAATGAGTGCGCGAAAAAAATTCATAATTGGCGATTCCGGCCAAGGTAAGTGCAAACTGTGTACATTATTTTATGTTTCATAATGAAATCAAAGTAGTTATCATATTTCTCAATAGTTAGACTAAGTATTACGCGAAAAAAATCAATCGAACTTGTTCATTCCTGTCACACGCACACATAGAAACGTGTATGTCGCCTTTTGGAGACTCTGAGTTTTAACCTGTAAAAAAGTACATTTTTGCCATATAATTTCGTACCTCCTTTTTTCCCCCTAATTTAGATATTTTGGTTATATTTCCACGAGATTTTTATTTATTTGGATCTTAGATAATATACTTTTTCCAGATAAGGAACTGGAGGATGCCCTATACGACGTAATCACTGGGGAGGACTCTGATTTAGACTATGATTTTGGTGATGAGGATATCGCGGATGATTCGGCCTATGTTCCCGAAATTACTGAAGAAGATGACGAGGAAGATGAAGAAGAAAATGAGGAAGAGGATAACAGCCTTTCTACAATGGTTCGCTCTCATCAGTCGACATCGAGTCATGTCCCTTCCACACCAAGTACTTCCGAAAGACGTGTATTTTGGAAGTCATCAGATAATTTCGATCCATTGCCACCAGCCCCACGATTCGAATTACTGAACACTGTGGCAATCAATTTGCCTCCTCACGACTATGTGGCAAAGTATTTAACGAGCGACATTTACGAACAAATTGCATTTCATAGTAACCAAACGTACCTTAGTAAGACGGGCACTAATTTGAACACATCTGATAAAGAAATCAGAACATTCTTTGGTGTAACTATCATGATGTCATACCTTCGATTTCCTAGGATCAGGATGTATTGGGATCAGAAGTCCAGAATTCCAGCAATTGCAGACAGAATAACTAGAGATCGGTACTTCAAACTGAGGGCCTCATTGAAACTTCTAAATGATTCCGAAGTTCCGGAGGAAATAAAAAGTAGCACCAAGTTCTGGAAGGTCCAGCCCTTGATTTCTTGTGTTCGCAATGGGTGTCTCCTGAATTCCCCGTCGGCAGATGTTTGCATTGACGAGCAGATGATACCTTTTTATGGAAAACATCAGGCAAGGCAGATGATAAAAGGAAAACCCAATCCAGTGGGGTTGAAAAATTTTGTCTTAGCCTGTCCTAAAGGATTGCCACTTGATTTTTTTCCAATCTCTTTCACTTGATTCCAATCTTTAGATATTGGTGGTAAAGTAATAATGCGCCTGTCCGCCCAATTACCTCCAGGTTGTTCCATTTTTATGGACAGATACTTTACCTCAATCCATTTGCTAGAGTTGCTACATTCTGAAGCTGAATGCACTGGGACAGGCACCTTGCAGAAAAATAGAATACCATCTAATTGTAATTTCAAAACAGATGCACAGCTTCGTAAAGAGGGCCGGGGCAACCACTCTCAACAAATTTTATCCACAGGACAAGTAGCCATGGTAAAATGGTTTGACAACAAGCCTGTTCATATGGCGTCATCAGTCCATGGTGCGGAGCCAACAGATGAGTGCCGCCGATGGGATAAAAAGCAGAAGAAATATATCTGCATTCAACGCCCACATATAGTCAAACAGTATAATGAGAAAATGGGTGGAGTTGACTATTTAGATCGTATGATCAGTTACTATCGAATTTCTGCCAGAACTCGAAAATGGACTGTAAGGTTAATAATCCACCTATTTGACTTTGGTATTGCCGCTGCATGGATAGAATATAAATTGGAACAAGAAAACCTTGGAACACAAAAACGTAACATTCTAGACTATTTGGGATACAGAGAAAAAATTGTCGACTATTTACTGAACTTTGACACTGAAAATGATGTAAATGGTTCTGTTGACGATGATGTTACCATTGCAAAACAAAGTAAGCGTGCTAAAACAAGTCATCCATCTGATTACATCAGAATGAGAAACGTAGATCACATTCCTGTCATATTAGAGACACCAAACCGCTGCAGGATGCCAAAATGTAAGTCTAACAAAGCGAGACATCAATGTCCTACTTGCAATGTGATATTATGCATGGTTTCGGGGAGAAACTGCTATAAAAACTACCACGAATGAAAGTAACGATTCTTTGTCCCAACCAATAACATTGTTTTTTATTTCAGTTGCTTACTGTAATTACTTTTTGAATAAAAGATTTCGGAAAATATATGGAGTTTTTTCAACTTTTTAAAGCATTGAGACCTGATGTCGCCGTTTGGCGACATATTGGAAGGGCATTTTCCGCATAATTTTTATTTTCCTTGGGTCTTAACAAACCTAGAAATATATATATTGTCCATGGTTACCACTTTTTACAAAAAATACAAACAAAAATATACTCGGGACTGAGGAGGATAAGGTCGGAACGGTCGCTGTGATTTACGACATTTCGTTCTTTTAATAAAAATAAAATTAGCATTTGCTGGTTTGAGATCATTTTCTCGCATTACCTTAAAATTAACACGAACAGTCATCACAAAAATAACACATTCAGCTTCTACCCACATCGAAGCATGATCCGTCAGCAGCCCTAAACAGAGACATTTTTTTTACACGTCTTGTTAGTTCTAAAACTAGCTATTCATTCTGCCACTAATCATACTAATAAATAAAATCATTTTCAAAAAGGCTAATTTAGCGCTGCTTAATTAAAATACGTATGAAATTTAATATTAATATATAAGAAAAGAAACTTAACAAATTCATAATTTTATTATGTAAAATATAAAAAAAAACTTTTACGGTTAATATTTCATGAAAAATGTTAGAAAGTATCGATTTAATGCTAGTTATAAAAATGTTAATGTTATAACTTAATAATCCAAAATTTTTATCAATAATGACACAAAACAATCAAATCACAACAATTCTTTGGTTATATTATTTTAACGCAGTTGCCACGGCATTATGCTAATGTTACAGCTCATGAGAATTAAGTCGCAAAAAATAGTTTCTTCCTATATAATAATATTGTTTCACTTACTATAAATAATTTTTAATGATTAATGGCAATTATTCCTTTAATTATTATTTATACTGATTATTACTTATATTTATCCTAATCTTCGCTAGAATCTTAGAGATGGCAAAGATTAATTATAAAATAAAACACTTAAACTCTTTACACAATTTGTCGGTCATATGACGTCACACCTACATAAGCTATAACACAGACAGCCATATAGAAATGCTTAAAAACAGGTCAACATTTAGATGGTTTAAATAATTGCGAGAAATGAGCAGTTAGGGCCTACATACAGGAAAAAATAGTATAGATTTGTTACCTCCTACTAATATAAAAAAATCTAAAATTCAGCTAAATGTGTGATATGCCCATTTCCCTATCAGCCACAAATACACAAAGTAGTAACCTAAACCTGCGAATTCCTTTACTTAAATACATTTGCGCTATTAAAAACAGACACAAACTCTACACAAATTTCTACTTATTTTATCATTGCACTAATTATAACGGGAAATTAATTTGCAACAGCCATCGTGTTCGAAATCTTATTTTATTTCTTATTCCTCACAAAAGCAAGGTAGCCACTATAACTAATAGTTTTAATGTATACCCAAATTAATTACGACTAAACTATTACCACAAATATGAATGTGTCTCAAGTGATGTGATTGTTATATTCCTATCGATATATAAAATTAAAACAATATTTTGAACAAAAATTCGAGTAAAAGATTTCATTTAAAAATTTAGAGAACAGCTAAAAAAATTTAAGAAATGGTAGGTCGTAAGTTGCTTTCAGCGGACTTTACTTCAAACACATTGTTTTATGTATGTGATACAAAATTAGAAGATCTTTAATATTACTAATTAGTACCAAGGTGTACGGTTTACTGACAGAAATTAAAATAAATTTGCATTCTACTGTAAGTAATTCCTGCAAAACTACAGTAACCATTAAAATTTAAAAATTAACAAATTAACAAAATAAATTCAAATGCAAACAATGAAAAAAATGCAAAGTATGTAAAATAAACTTTCAACTGGAAAAAGATATAAAAACTGTACACTTTTTAAGTCAATAAATTTTATTAACAATGTTCTTAATTGTTAAGGTCCATTGAAAAATCAGAATATTTGTTATAATTTTAGGATTCGACAATTTATTAATCCGTTGACGTCCTTGGCTCCTGTTGCTCTATGATTCTATTGATTGGGAATTACTAGCGATAATACGATGAAGCTTTGCAGTTCACGAAGTTTGTTTACTATGTGATTTTAATCTGATACCGGTTGGAAAAATAAGGATTGCTCTACACCACACATTCGTTTAGACAACTTGGGGTCAGGGGCCTATTTCTTTTAAATACCTTTTGATTAATCTCCATCTGTGGCGTTTTATCTTAAACTTTGAATATTCAGAATTTAATTTTCTTATTTGTTCGCCTCAGCATTTGAGCTACTATGTAAGTATAATCGTTTGAGCTGAAATTCGTAAATTACTTAATATTTATTAAAAACGTTATGCCTCTTACAAAATTAAATATGAGTTGTAAAATCAGTGCCAAAAATATATTTAATTTGGTGTGCTACAGGCTTGAACCTTTTTAGAAATTCTTGCATAATATAGCGTAATTTTCGTTTCACATTATTTTGGCAACAGTGTACCTGTCGTTATATTGAGAGCAATTATTACATTATTTAACATTTGCCTCTATTTAAAATGCAATTCAATATTAAATAAGTACATTTTAACAGTTTAAATTATAAAATGTAGTATTTAGTATATTTGAATTTTTTAGTTTTACTTTATGAATTAGACATTACATAAATAAAAAATACAACGTGAAATTGTGAAATTGATTATAAAAAATTCTAAACAATTTATTGGGTAGCAAATGAATGCAAAGCTTTTGAATAAGTTTTTATATTGTATTGTAAAAATAATATGATTCACTATGAAAGCATATGGAATGTGACAATGTTTGAGTTGGACATTCTCCAAATTATTATATTTAATGGATTCAGGCGTTACATTGCGGAAGTCCATCCTAAATAAGAGAGGACCAATATCTAGCCACCTCCGCACATGCAGTGGTTGTCGTGCATGAAAGTGCACCGCCCGCCAGCCCGCTCGTAAATGCGCATGCGACAGACAATGCCAACTACACAACCGCCACCGTAAATTCACTCAACACGTGTTTCACCCCTCCACGGGGCATCTTCAGGAGTTGTTACACAGATTAGTGCTAAACACCGAGTGAGCTCAGTCCGCTGTCGCTTTGTTATTTATATGTCACCTCCTCCCCACCACAACTTAATGTCACGTGACCGACCACGTGGGTATTTTTATTTTACCCTCTCTTACGCATTTGTTATATTTGAGATTGGAATTGCAAAGGATTGCGTATGGACGTGTTGGAACGGCTAGAAATAATAAGACACGCGGGTAGTGGACCTGTATTTAATGAGCAGGTCAATGTCTCCTCCTCTCCATTATTGCAGGTTTGTCTGGGGAATCGGTCGGGGCACTCGTCTATTACGTAAAATCTCAAACAACAACGTAAAATCTCAACAAGGTGCTCCGAGCCTTGCCCGGGCAGCTACTAACTCTGCTTGCAGGTATATTCAACGTCCTGCTGGCCAACTGCACCTTCCCTGACGAGTGGAAGGAAGCGGTGGTCATCGGCATCCACAAGCCGGCCAAGCCCAGGGAGCTGCCAAGCAGCTATCGCCCCATCAGCCTCCTCTGCACCATGGGAAAAGTGTACGAGAGAATCATCCTGTCAAGATTGAAGAACTTCGCATTCGGCCAAAATCTCATCCCGGACGAACAATTCGGGTTCAGGCCGAAGCACTCATGTGTACATCAAGTGCACAGACTGACAGAACACATACTGTCAGGTCAAGCAAGATCCAAGAAGAAACCCGTCCTCACCGGCGCACTTTTCTTCGATGTCGAAAAAGCGTTCGACAAAGTTTGGCACGAGGGCTTAATATATAAGCTCTATCAACTCAAGGTGCCCGACAGGCTTGTGCTCACCATACAAGCCTTCTTGAAGAACCGCACGTTCAGATATCGTGTGGAAGGCGCCCGGTCCTCCAGACGACCGCTCCTGGCAGGAGTACCACAAGGCTCCTGCCTCTCACCGCTCTTATTCTCGCTGTACACCAGCGATATACCGAAAGACCCCCAAGTCGGACTAGCCATGTTCGCGGATGACACGGCCCTGTTCTACACAGACATGCACCAGGGCCGAATCACGATTAGACTCCAGACCGCCGCCAACCGCCTAGGCGAATGGTTCCGGAAGTGGAGAATAGACATCAACCCGGACAAGAGCGAAGCCGTTCTCTTCGGCCAGAAGTTCGGAAGGAAGCAAATGCCCCGACTCAAGCCAATACCCGAGAAAAGGAAACTCGGGAATATCACTCTCTTCGACCGACCAATCCCATGGAAGGCATCGGTCAAATATCTAGGAGTCACCCTGGACTCCCGCCTAAACTTCTCACCTCACATTAAAACCGTGAGGAACAAAGCCGCCTTTGTATTGGGTAAACTCCACCCTCTACTCTGTGCCTCCAGCAAACTAGCGCTGAGGCACAAAATCCACATCTACAAGGCTTGCGTACGACCCATAATGTCGTACGCGAGCGTAGTCTTCGCTCACGTCAGTGAGCCAAAATTGAATCACCTGCAAGTGATCCAAAACCGCTTCATCCGGAAAGCAACCGGAGCGGAGCCCTACCAGAGGAACGTCGATCTTCATAGCGACCTGAACCTCCCAACCATTCAAGAATTCTTCGGAGAGGCGTCAAGGAGATACTTCCAGGACGCCGTACATCATCCGAACAGTCTGGTGGCCCAAGCGGCCGACTACGAACCAGACACCAACGCAACCACAGCAAAGCGTAGGCCCCGCCAAGCAATACCGGACGAGGACGCTCCGACCCCGAAAGGTATTAAAAAACGCCCCCCGAAAACACCAAGGGGGGCCCCCACCAAAAAGGCCACTCTCAAAGTGGCCAAGACACGCCCAACCAAGAGGGCACACCGAACAGCTACTGCCAGGAGGCAGTAGCGAGAAGAAAATCAAGATCTAGACAGAAGACGAAGAAGATAACGCCGACGCAGACTCCATCACCGCCATCGAAGGAGGAAGCCGCAGCAATACCAGCAAGTCCCTCGCAGCGCAGCCACGCGTCGAGAGACGGCAGTAGGATAGTCTAAAAAATTTATTCAGCTCGCGGGTCGAAGACCCGCGAGCCCTGTATCCGACGAAGCTGTGAAAGCCCGCAAGGCTAACAGCAAAAACATTAACAAGAAAACTGACTGACAGCGGACTGAGCTCACTCGGTGTTTAGCACTAATCTGTGTAACAACTCCTGAAGATGCCCCGTGGAGGGGTGAAACACGTGTTGAGTGAATTTACGGTGGCGGTTGTGTAGTTGGCATTGTACATCGCATGCGCATTTACGAGCGGGCTGGCGGGCGGTGCACTTTCATGCACGACAACCACTGCATGTGCGGAGGTGGCTAGATATTGGTCCTCTCTTATTCCAAATTATAATTTTATATTAGGGATACTCATGTAGTTTCTAGGTTTGTCCATAAATAATGAGTTTTATATATGTATATCGGTTGATGGTGCTAAACAAAATATTATAATATATCTTATATAAAAAAGAGAGCTTCTTTATGATTTGGACACTCAGTACCAATCTTTTGCCCGTTTACATTGGAGTAGATCTTACTCATTTAAATAAATTTATTGATTGTTATTCTTTTATTTTCTATCAATAAAACAACTATTTATTTTTTAAATGTAAATAATAGGTCAAAGGAGATATTAGCCGGCTGTTAAGTTCACATATGAGGATTTTGATGTTTGTTGTGCCTTATAACATTTTTAGGGGGTTTTCAGGTACCATAGCTGAATTGTGGCAAAGCCTTGAAATTGGAAGTATGTCCAAAATGGCAGTCTTGTGGAATCCAACAACAACATCTGAGGAGTAAGTGTGTGTTGTTGATGTTTTGCTGTACGATGGGAGTAAATGTTGTGGAATTTAAATCTGTTCACTGTTTCTCAGCTGCTTTACAATTACTTCATGGCCTGAATGGAGACTTAAAAGACACAGTGCCTCTAGTCTTCAGATGTGTATGTTGCAACAGACTGACCAGCTGTTCTTCAAATTGCTTTGCCTTCGGACTGCAATGATTTCACTCAACTTGTAGACACCTTAAACGACTGATACAATTAGTCATACTCAATATTTGATTTCTTGTTTCACTTGTTACCTGTTAACATTAAAAACAATTTTATAACCACACTTTGTAGTACATTTAAGATTTATTGTCAAGACACTGTTGCATCTGACTGCATAACACAAGGCATTTGTTAGGCTCTATATAGCTACTGTTAATGTAAGCATCTATACAGATTGAGTTTCCTACTCATTAGATGGTTCACCAAATGGCAAGTAATGTTTGGCCGATGTGATGTCATATATAGGGACTGCAAATGGATTCTTTATTACCAATAGCTATTCTAAGACTTATGGTACAAATACAACATCTGGTGTGTATAGTTTTTAGAGCGCTAAAACTGTATTATTGGCCAGGTCTGAAGGGAAGGGTCTACGGCTATGACTGATGTCAGGGGTTCTATTTTCTGTTGTATCTCCACTCCTAGCCAAGTACTTTCCCTTGTATTGTTAATACAGTTGTGTGAAGGGCCATTAGGTGGTACATTCACCTAGAATTCTTCGTGCAACGGTATTGTCTTGATAGCGCTCATAAATGAAATGAATTTTTAAACCGCAGGGATTTGATTTACTTTTAAAACGTCAAACAAGTTAGGTTGGAAAATATAACTTACGACTTATTTCAGCGAAACAACTTTCTCTGGAGTAAGCCTCGTTTCTTTTGCATATGAAACCTTCCTTTAACTGTGTGAAAGAAATTATCGAAATAATATGAAAGTTGAGGTTTGTTTTAGTGCTTGACAAATCGAATATTTTTAGGTTAGGCACAATTTATAGTTCATGGGACTTGTAAACAGCTGATATTTTAAAGGGGGCTTTCGACTAGTGTTCGGAGGATATGAGAGGAGTAACCTTCATTGTTTAGTGATGCTGAAATGTGCACAAACCGACATAGCTGTCGAAAACATAGTTTGATCCTTTTTACGTGCCAAGAGACGAGCAGTGCTATTTTACTTTTATGAACGTATATTGTTTAAAATTGAAGTGACCGACGGACTCTTTTTATTCATAAAGCTTCATTGGTCGGACCTGTACGCTCTGCGTGGTTGGCAGGCCTGTTGTCATGGCTAGATCGTTCACTACGAAGTTTGCATGTAATCTCTTTCCTCTCCCCAATAATTTTTCGATATAATCCGATTTTACATTGTAAGAAAGCAAATATGCGAAGGCAATATGTAATATTTTTGTCTCTTCCATTTAAAACCCTCACATTTAACAGAAAATAATATTAATAATCCATTGACAGTCGCCCAAGACCCCGAGCTCAACGCGTTAAGTCTGAAACATTTACTTGTTATTACACAGCAGGGGTGAGCAATCTTTTTAATCCACGGGCCAATTTAAATTTTTAATTTTTTTAACGGGCCGCTCATAATATGATTAATAATTTACAACACTTTGAAAGACCATACACAAATTTTAATGAAAATAAAAATAAAGATGATTATAAAAAATAATCCTCTTGAAAATTTTTAGGAGAAATTTGGAATCTTTTGTTTTTGTTTATCGGTAATTATTTTTAATTAATGGGTTTAACATGTGTCAACATTTTATTATAATTAATTTCATAATAATAAGGGAAAGTTGATAAATTATTTATAGAAATAGTTCAACGGGCCGCGTGTTACCCAACCCTGGTATACGCAGCATATCATTAAACTTAAAGATTTATGAAAACTTATTTAACGGTCCTAACCTTTAATGACCTTGACTTGTAGACTTCGTATTCAATCAGTGTCGCGTATCGATAGGTCCCGCTACCCACAGTACGATCACACCCGGTACATTCGCGCCGTTCTGACACTTAGACACGTGGTCGAGTTTCCGGACGGCGCGACGACTATTAGCCAAGCCACTTCACACCGTCATCGGCACCATTCGGTCTCATCAGAAAGGAGGCCACATTGGTCACCAACATCAGACCATATTAGATAGAAGCGTTGCGGGAGCTTTCCGAAGTGCTAGTAGTGATATTAATTAGGCAATTGTAACCGACCAAGACAAAGTTCGTCTCTTTCGGACGCCCTCATGCCGGAACGCTGAGCGGGTACTATCGATAAGTGACAGCTTAAGCCCGAGGTCCTCTCGTGGGGTTCCTTGCGCCCAGTCATTCTATGGAGCGTACACTAAAGTAATCTATGAGCGTGGCGGACTCCAAGAACGGTAAAATAGTAGTAAGTAGCGGCCCGACCCGAGGCTGCCCCTGGAGTCCTCGGGCTTCGCTACTTTAAAAAAGGTCTTAGATAGCAATCAGCACCCTGCCATCTTAAACCCGCAGAATCTGCAAATACCATTTGGGCAGCAATGACACTTCGGTCCAAAAAATAAACAATATTATAAATATATCATTCTCCTAGTTGGCTAATTCAAATTTATTATGCGGTCTGTGTTTATTTAATGGCTTAACATTAGAATTTTTTAAATTATGAAATGTCGGTATTAATTATATAAGTAATCAAACCATAATGCATTCTGTAATAATATTGCTATATAAAAAGCCGCCAGATGTGAAAGTTCCCGCGGACGTCGTCACAACGCTCAACCTTTTGTTCGTCTCGCCCACTCGTCTCGCTCACTCGCACGGCGTGCACGATACGCGCTCTTGCTTGCTCTTGGCAGGTAGCCAAGACGCGCAGCACGTGCGCCCGCGGCCGTTGGAGTTCTGGAGAGTCGGATTTGAGCCATGGTTCGATGCGCAACCGCGCGTAGGCGAATTATTCATTTTCCGCGCACAAATTGTTTTAATAATTAAATAAACGTTTTTCCACATCACAATTCGAAATATAAAATAGTAACATGACGTTAGGACAGATGTTAATTTTTAAAATTGACGTTATGCACGTTTACGTTACTGCTTCAAAACAGTCGAACATTTAAAATAATACGACTAGTCGGTGCGAATACCATATTGCCAGGCATAAGCCGCCCCCAGGGATCGCTAGGATGACAGGTCCACCTAGTTCTACTCTACTATAAGACACTCCGTCTATAGATTCCTAGCCATCAATCGAAAACCTTTTGTCGCCAATGGCCGGCGTTAAATTCAAATGTAAATAATTTAAATTAATGGTAATATAATATGAATGGTTTTAAAAAGAGATGGCGAAGTACTTAAAGAAATACGAGTAATTTAAAAAAAAAAACGAGAAGAAACAAGTAACCATGCCCCCTTTTATGTTAGCTCGGTCTTCCCTTGCACGTCGTCTCTCTTTCTTTTTTATCTCTTGTACACCGTTCTGTTATGCGTTAAGTTTGGTATGACGGACTTTTTTAATTACACCCCCTTATTAGTTCACTAGCAGTAAAGAGCGCGACGTGAGTGTTGAGTTAGGACGATTCAATGCGATACAAGCTTTGCTTTATGACGTCAGACCCTGTTATCAGACGCTATGCATTCAAAGAGGATACGATACTCATTGCTGCAGAACAGCTTTGTACATTTAACAATTATTCAACAAATTCTCCGTGTCTAATCTAGACATTTAAGTTTACAACTTAATTTTGGACTACAAACACTGCCCAACCTAGCGACAACTTGCTTAACAGGACGCAATTAGGCGCCCAGCCAGCCACCCAGTTTTTATTTGTAGCCAGATGCAACATGTTTTTAAACTATACAGCTTCTTATCGAAGGCACCGAATTATGTGGTTATCATGAATAGTTCGTAGCCGTCTCGACGTAAAAAGTAAAAAAAGAATTGGGTATTTAAGATATATATATCATCTGTACATTTAGTAAAATTACAAGGGATTTTGTTTTGGTGTGAGGAGTGAAGTAGTTTGGACGCAGCTGGGCGGTCACGGTCGCAATCATCGCTTGTCCCTCCCCGCGCATCACACTATGTTCTCCGACCATGGTTTACTTGATAATATATATACAGGATGTTTTCGTTTCATGCGGTCATGTGTTGTTTCTGTCCATTACTTTAAAAAAAAACAATCTCATTATTTATCTTAAGTTAATGTATTTTATATAGGTTAATTAGGAACGTATCTAGAAATAACATTGTTCTACTTTAGATAAAGAAAATTTCGAAAAATTTTTAATATGAAATCGTAATTAGGACGACAGTTGTTGTAAATAGAAATATGTTATAGCAATTAAGAAATAAATTTTGTGAGAGTTGTTTTATTTCATACAACTCCTCGTCCGACCTGCCTGTGCGCTGCGCCGCACTCGTGTGTTTCGTCTGAGCGTCAACGCAGTTCGACTCAGTCGTCGAGGGAATCTGTCTCAACGAAATTCTACATATCTCTGCGTCCGTGAGGCTCGACGCCTCCTGGTGCGTCTGCACGTTGCAGAGGTAATGCACCTCGCGACGCTTCGCGAAGTTTCTGCCGAGCGTGTGCTCCCGACGCCTGGCCGATGCGCGTCGCCGAGGCAATGCGCCTGGCCTGCCATCACGCTCCTCTGCTTCTCGTCGCACCAGCATCGCGTCCACCGGGAACACAGCGACCAGCTCAACGTGCAGCGAACAGCGGTCATCGCTTCGGACATACTGAAACGTAAACACCATACAATTAAACGTTCAAACTACCAGTTACAATTTTGCAAAAATTGTAAAACAAATTAAGTCTTGTCAAATTTTGTAGCATGTTCATATTAAAGTGATCTTTCTCGGCGCTTATTTCTTACAACCGGGTCACGTGTAACTGAATTATAAAAGTAAATTAGATATTTTCCGAATTAAAAACCCAGGTAAATATCGTGGCTTCTTAATCCCTCCCCGCATGCAATGTTAAACATGTAATTAATAACCTAATAAAGTCTTAGTTTCAGAGTTGGAGTGACGCCTCGATGAAGTCAGTTGCAGGTCCGTGCGTAGATGAATACAAAGAAAGGTAAATGTGCATATTTTTCTTTACTCTACCAAACAGCAGTACGGCATGTGTTATTGTTACCTTTTCTGTGATGGTTGGTTTCTGTTTTTTAAGACCCCACGCTCTCTGTGATCTCGGCCACAAAAACCACGATTCAGTCGCAATGCAAACGCCATTTATATATCTCCGTTCTCTCTTCGATATATTTTTTTATAATGGCCACTATTAGGAACCTCTTGTACAACCTTTGTCTTGAGTTCTTAGAGACAGGTTTTTAATAAATAATTTATTCTCTTTCTTTTCTTATTATTTCCATACTCTTCTTTTGTCCGTCTCAATATCTCTCACTCCTTTACTTTTCATACATCACCTTTTTTTCTTTATCATTTGCTTCTGGACTGCTTCTTTACTACTTATTATTTTGCTATTTTGTTTATCTATATTTCATTTTATTTCTGTATTACTTATTTTGTATCACGGCTATTTTCCTTTATCCTTCCAAAGATTGTTATGTTTTGCTATCTTTTATTACCTTACCAATTGGCTTTCTGCAATATTCCAGGAAGGTCTTACGACTTTCTTCTTGTTCCATTACAGTTATGTATTACATCGTATTTCTTATAAGTGTATATGCTATACATGTATGATATGTATGTATGTCATGTCCATATGTACACGTTAACTACCCGTTATATATCCCTCTGTAAATTCCGTACTATGGTTGTCTGAAAAAAATTGCCTCTATATTAAATGGACGTATTTTAAAAATAAATTAAATATGTATTGTTTCCTGTCGTATTTTAATAACATATATGTGCCATATTTCATATATCATTGCTGTTTCTGTGTTCTATGTGTACACAAGGTGATTAGAAATTTGAGTAAAAACTTTAGTTTTAGGCTTTCAAATGAGCTATACATTCAAATTTTAAAGCTTTTACAATTATAACTAATCACCCTGTATTTTATCATATGTAATCCGCAAATGTTTAAGTCTTTGATCTATATTTGTGATTACATAATGAACGTGATTGGGTTGGTGGTGAGGTGATTAAAGTACATCCCCATGTGTTGAGTCGGGAAGGTTGTAGATATTCACATATATTGAATTAATCAACGTCACCCGGAAGTTGCGTGGGCTCGCATGCGCGTCGTTTGCCCTAGGACTCTCGCTCTCGTCCGTGTTAGTGTTGCCAGTTATATCCTATGGCCAATATATCAGAATATAGTTTTAGATAAATTGGATTTTGAACCTTAAACAGAAGCAGACTTAAATGCATAAAGGATACTAGCTCAAAGACACGGTATGATAAAATTAATTACTAACAGATCTATCAATGATTGTAACTGTACTAAGTAAGGACCGCCTAAACACTCATCCGATGTTTCTCAAGTTGTCAACTTGTTATTTTAACCACAGATGCACGTTATCAGTTATTTAGTCTATGCATTTACTATGGAGTATCTTGAGCAGTGGTAGCCCAGCAGTACCGGAAACAATCTTATATAATTCACACGCTTGTGCATTAATTATATAGTATTGTCCCTGCTCACAAACAAGTTTCCGGAATAAAGTTTAATTATGAGTTTTGATTTCAAATCTTAATTCGATTTTATATTTTAACGTATTTATAACAATTGTGTTTAAACGTTTTATCGTTATAATTTTGCATTTGCAATTTTAGACTAAGATTTCAGTTAGTTATTTGCGCACATGATACATACCGGCGCTTGCCGCATCCAGCCATTATGTCGCCGAACAAAAAGTGGGAGGCGATCTTTTGGACAGGCCTATGCTTCCCTTCTTCTTCTGTTTCTATCTTGATAATGTTTTACGTCTAAAGCTAGTAAACAGTTAATTTAAATTAAAAATAAAATATAAAAGTATTCAATAGTATTTATTATATGTGATTCAACAAGTTACTAGTCCTGCCATCTACCGACAGAATCTGCGCTTGCTGAAGGCCGACTTTTAAATTGAATAAAGCCTGCGAACTTGCCAAACTATCTTTGGCTATTTTGAATTTAACCTTTTTTTGCAATGTTTAGGGTGTAATGACAAATAATTATATTTATTACTATAAATATTGTTATTATCCCCAATTTTCATTTATAGAACGTTGATGTTGTGTTGTGTGAGTATACATGTATAGTATTAAACTTAAATGATATTACCAGGGTAGCACGGGTTGCGCAGTGGGTAATGAAATGCTGTATGATATCACACACGGGCAGAGGCTCACAAGCGGTGAAGTATATCAGGTGTTGCAAATCCACGGGACACGCACGTTCCAAGTCCATCTTCAGTAAACTTGAACTTAGGTATTTGAAGTACTAAAACCAGTTTTTTCCAACGTGGGGCCCACAATTAAGCAATTTTATCCTTAAGTGGGGTTATTTCAAAGTTAACTCGACACCAGTTTAACCCTTTCGCTTTAATATAAAAACTGTATATGTTACACAGGGCGGCGTAAGAATATAAGAAAGGTTTAGGTGGGGTAAGGCACGCAAAAAATTGGTACATACTGGACTAAAAAAAATGATCAATGGCCAAATGAAAACTTCTATATATATATATATATAGAATGTGTATGTGAGATACTTGAAATTCTCAATGGTACGAAATATTTTGATAAATTTATTCACTTGATACGTTCTGGTAAACCGACGCATCGGTATAAATTGATAAACGACCTACAATAAATATTGAACACTGGGCAACAAGCCAGTAACAACTAATACAAAAGTCGTATTAAAATCTCAGGCTCAAGAATCCACGTACTTTTATAGACTTCGCGATGTTAACTTAATAGATTACTATGTTTCATGTTACTTGGTGATCTAACTTAACAAAGTAAATAAATTTACAATTTAAACAAACAATGAAAGGAAGTTACAAATAATTTAAAAATTCCATTATTTAACCACTGCTGGACCACTAACCACTTCTTCATAGTATTACCAATAGGACAGCATCTTCGGTCATAGAGGCTCCAGAGGCAAGGATGCTGATGATGAGCTGGCCCAGTCGTTTGCTGCCCGAAGCTCCTCATTCCACTACCAATGGGTAAGGCCAAATCTCTAGTATTGGAGCGTACCAGGAGTCGACACAGTAAGCAATGGACGAGTCATGAGGAGCGCCAATGCCTGCCATAAGCCATAAGCTGCCGGCTCTCTAACGCCTCTGCGGCTGTCGCGACCCCGACTACGCCTGGTGGCAGGAATTTTAACCGGTCATGGTCTTTTTAACAAACATCTATTTACATTAGGCGTTACGGATAGTCCTTTGTGAAGCGTATGGTACATGTGGAAGTTAAGAATCTTTTTAATATTTCGTAATATTTAAAAGTAAAAATAAATTTGCTTCAAATTTAAATTACCCTTTTTTGTTCAAATATGATGGTTTAGCACAGTGTCTTTTTATAGTTTCAAAAAAAAACCTGAAGAGGATACAGTTATCAACACAAGAAGATGCGCTCAATGCTTTCGAAAAGGTCGTTGAACAAGTGCTTCTTGTAGACTGGAAAATGTGCTTTGAAAATTGGTTCAGATTCGTGAAACTCTACATAGACGCTGGCAGAAATTCCTTTGAAAATATTTAATGAAACAAATGTAAACATTTTTACTCGAATCTTTTGTTACCATTCAGATTTTACATTTCAAAAGTCTAATTTTTCTAATTGGGACCTTTTTATGTATATGTCCCTGTTATCGCCGTCGTTTTAGCCTCTAGACTCCCACTACAAGGCGAAGGTCTCCTCCAAAAATATCTATGAATAAAATATCTGTCTAATTGCCTCGCTTTGGTAGGAGGATTGATGGTCGCAGTGTGGTATTATAGTACACAGAGGACGCTGCTGTCCATATTGACACATTTAGTAAAGCTTAAATGTTTGAAGTAATTCGATCTTGAAATTTTATTAATACTATAAGTAATGTTACCTTTCGGCTGATAATTTAAAATTTAAATTAAGAATGAACGAATGTTTTTCGTATTAATTTTTGTTGTTTTTTCGATCGTACTAACATTTAAAAACTTCTCTTTTAGAGATAGAGATTGTAGAAGGAGTATTATAAAGACATCTCTCACGATGGACACTTTACGAAAGTAAAACCGCAAAAAACCATCTGGCTTAATTAAAGAAACGGTTTGGCTTCGGAATGAGTTTTCTTACGCTGTCTCGCTCAATAATTTCACCGAAAGGCTGTGATTCATAAACGACCTATGGAAATGTGAATTTTTAGAAGTATTGTCTCAAGTGCTATAGATTCAAGATAGAACTAGATAAAAAGTTCTTCGTTATTTTGTTAGAGTTGAATGATTTAAAACTTGAAATTATTAACCAATAAAGTAACACCTAAAACATATGTGAGGGAGAGGAAAGGCTACGTTTACACTCATCCGTAATGTAACACCATGAGTGAATTGAGCGCAGCGTTATCTTACTAGACGGCCTCTCCACCCTAAGCGGGCAACGGATTAAGTGATTATTCTTAAGTACAGGCCCTTCTGTATTCCAAGCAGCAGATCTGGCGATTGACTTTGCTGCCATCCATAATTTGGTTGTTGAGGATTATTATAACCCAACGACCCACCAGAACCGCTTTTTGATTATGACTCCTTAGTCGTAGAGAGCTATGCTGTGAGCTGTGCACAGCCCAAACACTTGCATCATAAAGTGGGCATCTCCAATAAATTAAATTTTCGTTGACCTTGATAAGGTCATCTGATAACTTTGCAACTGGACGTCCTACGCTGCCACGGACAAGCAAGCTTATCCGTGGTCACCACTACAGAGCTTCAGGGCCTCAGCTGCCGTCAATTCTGCATGCTATGTGGCCTGCTAAAAGGCGATTATAAAAACTACCTTAGTTATTCGTTATTTGTTTCATCCGTAAATTCAATCTCGCTAATAAAATAAAGTGATATACGAAATATCTGTCAATAACTTTGTTTAGAGTGAAAGTACGATATAGTAAAGGCACCTTTACAATGGCGGGACTCCTAATTCAGGGGTGTAATAACACACCGAAAGTAAACACCGGCTCATCATCGACCCTTATCAAATCCCAACAATATTAAGAATTTTTATTCGACGTGTTTAGCGCGTAGATGTTTGGTTTTTTTTAAATGGAAATTAACTTCTGGATCGTAAAATTAGACTTATTGGCCGACTACAGAGTTTAAATTTATTGATTTACATAAAAGACAATAATAACATTACAAATATTGCGTAACGAATGGGCTATAGAAATGGAAGTAAGTAAATCACACAGTGCGATAAATAGATGGTAGCTGGGTAGTTAAGGTTCTAGAGTGGAGACCACGTATCATGTGAATATGACCTGTTAAAGCACCAATATTTAGCCACTTCCGCACATGCAGTGGTAGTCGTGCAACAAAGTGCACCGTCCGCCAGCCCGCTGATAAATGCGTATGCGGCAAACAATGCCAATTACACAACTACCGCCGTTAAATCACTTAACACGTGTTTCACCCCTCCACGGGGCATCTTCAGTAGTTATGTTACACCGATTAGTGCCAAACACAGAGTGAGCTCAGTCCTATTGTCTATTGTCTCATGTGAAGTTTTTGTTGTTAGCCTTGCGGCTTTTACAGCTTCATCGGAAACGAGTTCACGGAACGGAGGGGTCCGTGAACTATATAAATTACAGGATTCGAGTTTCCGAACCCGTATCAGTACTCGGCGGGAAGACGTGGAAGTCACATAGGTAGTGGCCGCGAGATAGTAGCAGCGGGTCTCACCCAGCCAGCCCTCGAGGACACAAACCGAACACGACCCAGTCGGCCGGCAGAACTCATGGTTGGCGCGCCTAAGCAAGTACGTTTCCACTCGGCAATCTAAGGAAGAATACTGATCCTTCTTCGGATCGCCCACGCTGTTCGCGGCGACGGCATCGGGAGGCCGACGCCGTTCACGTAACGGACGGTAGGAAGTGTGGTGAATGATTTTTGAGCATCGCACGTATTGTTTCGTGCGGTGAGCGGTCGCCAGTGGAGTGGTTGCTGTAGATGGTGAGTTATCGCTTGCAGTGTAGTGAGTGTCTGAACGTGCGGTGTGTGGTGAGTGGATTGTGGGAACCCTGCGATAGGATCAGTAAGGACGTCTTTAGGACGCCTTAAGAGGTTTCTGAAGGAAGTGCCGGGGTGTAGCGAGAGGAGTTCGCTATGAGGGCGTTGGGGTGGGAATGCCTGGAAGAACTCTTGGACGGTTTCTAGTTGGAGGTCACTGTGGAGATCAATGTTACGTGATTCCACCACCTGGCGCCGATTGAGAGCCGGGTGAAGCTGTTCTGTAACGTCTGTAAGGGTTATAGTATGTGCGCCGGGATGTGGGCGAAGACTACGCTTGCGTAAGCGAAAACGGGTCTTATACAGGTTTTATAGAGAAGTAGTTTATGTCTGAGGGACAACTTACTTGATGGGCTAAGGAGGGGGTAAAGCCTGAACAGTATGGCGCCAGCTTTGTTTGCGACTAGGCTAGTGTGCCTGTGAAATAGAAGCCTAGTGTCAAAGGTGACACCTAGGTATTTAACGGTTTTCGTCCAGGGGATAGGACGACCGTAAAGGGATATGACACGCCTGGGTTTTGACCGAACCTACATTTAAGTTAACGGGATAGTTTGAAGACGATCGCTTGACTTTTGTCAGGGTTCACGTCTATGCACCACTTGCGAAACCATTCGCCTAGTCGATTGGTTGCGCGTTGGAGGTGGCGTGTTAGAGTGGCTGCGTGTTTGCCCGTGGCGAAGGGCGCTGTGTCGTCCGCGAAGAGGGCTAGGTTGACTTTCGGGTCGATGGGTATATCGCTGGTGTATAGCGAGAAAAGCAGCGAGGATAGGCAGGAGCCCCGGGGGACGCCTGCCCCGAGAGGGCAGGGGGAGGATAGAGTACCGTCTAAACGATATCCAAAAGCACGATTCGATAAGAAAGCTCCTATGATCTTGACGAACCGTTAATAAGCCGTTGTGCCAGACCTTATCCTTGAATGCCTTGGTTATGTCAAATAGCACAGCGCTTGTGGACAAAGAACGGGGTTTTGCGAAACCAGCTAAAATGTGTTTTGTGAATCGGTGGGCTTGGTGGACACAAGAATGGTGAGCGCGGAATCCGAAATGTTCGTCGGGAATGAGACGAAGATCGCGGGAAACCTGCTGAAGGCGCTTGAGCAGTACGCGCTCGTATACTTTGCCCAAAATGCTGAGCAAACTAATAGGGCGGTACAAAGTTGGAAGGTTGGGTGGTTTATTCGGCTTTTTAATTCCTATCATTACTGCTTCCGTCCAGGTGTTATGGAAAGTGCAGCTTGTGATAAAAGAATTAAAAATCGAGACAAAAAAATCATACTCCTCGTATGAGGTGGGGAGGGAGCATTTCGAGAACCCTGCTGGAGATGCCGTCAGGGCCGGGGGCTGATTTATTTTTCAGGCCCTTAATTAGGTCAGTGATCTGAAGGATGTACCGACCGGCTTCGGACCTCGTTTTCTACCGCGCGTCAATGTCGTGGGTTCACTGGAGTGGTTGAGGGAGTGCATTGTTTCTCCATGCTGTCAGCCAAACATTCAACCTTTTCGATGTCATCGAAAGCAAGGGAGTTGTAAGTGTCGCGTAAGAGAGGAGGGATGGGGAACCTTTGTCTGCTTTGATACATCGAGCCAGTTGCCAGAAGGCAACTTTGGAAGGCTTGAGGTCTCTAAGCAGCGTATCCCACTTATTGTTTTTATTTTCCGCCAGCTGTTCTTTGACCACGCTTTGTAAGTTGCAGAGATGGAGTTTGTTTTCGTCGGTCCCGTATCTATCATAAAGTCTCAGCGCCTTATCTTTGTTCTAATAAGCCGTCGGATATTCTCCGGAAGAGCGTTGACAAACTTACGTTTGACGATTATCCCCGGGTGGAATCTTCGGCGGCTGATTGAATGTGATTTCTGAGAAAGGAGATCACCAGGAGCGCTTCGTCCGGCGATTTGATTAAGTTAGGTATGCTAGAGAGGTGCTTGGAGTTCATATCCTTGAGTTTGACGTCAAGGTTATGCCAGTTGATGCAAGTTTTGGTAACAGGGACCTCGCTAGTGAACTGGCCCAGTTTTAGAAGGACAGACGTTTTTGAATAGGGCTAAGTCTTAAGTAGACGCCCTGTGAGTAAGTTGGTGTATGGGGAACCGGGTGGGAGCTGGCGGGGCCATTATGGCAAAATTAAGTTCCTCAGATAAACTAAGGAGGCTTGACCCGTTTGCATTGGTACATCCGGGGTTCCAGCTGACGTGTTTGCAGTTGAAGTCGCCTGCAATCAGGACAGATGGACCCAGAGATGTAAGTGTTATGAGGGGTTATGCGGGGAGGAGTGTTTTCTGGGAAGAGAGGTAGGCTGAGACCAGAATAAGCGGGGGTGGCCTGTGAGTGCTAATCTACACGCTGAGACTTCTAGGTTGGTAAGTGGTGGAGGATCAAGGGGTGTGAACTGGAGGAACCTTTTGAAATAGATTAAGGTTTCTCCGCCACTATTTGGAATTCTATCGTTTCTTATGAGTTGATAATTCGCGATTTTCGGGTCGCGTATGGACGTTTTGAGATGAGTCTTCTGCAATAGTAGAACGTCGATGTTATGTTTTACTAGGAAATGCGCGATCTAGTCTTTTTACGAGTCGATGCCAACTGTGTTGAAGTAGGCGACAGCGATGGAGGAGGGTTTGATACGACCTTTAAACTAAAGCTCGGCGACGACAAACAAGAGTCCAAAGAATACAGATCAGTGTCCGTGAATGCGTGGAAAAGGGCTTACAGAAAGTCTTCCTCTATGGCTCTAATAAGGTGCTTGTACTCGGCGAGCACGAGCAGCTTCGTTCCGCCTTTAGTGGCTTTAAATTTGGTCGCGAACTCGAGGATTTTACGAGTGTTTACCCGTGAAATGAAGGCCGAAAGGGACGAAAGACCGTTCGCATCGCTGGCCGGCTCCGCTTGGGGCGGGACAATGATCTTAGCAGGCGTAGAGGCTGGGGCTCTAGGTTGGGGCGTGGAGGGTGCGACTGCCGAGGCATGCGAGTCCCTGCGCGGGACGGGTATAATGGCTTCGCCCAGGCTGACACGGGCGGGCGTGGGGGTGGCGGAGGAGAGAGTGGGCAGAGCGCAGGTCGTGGTCCGCGCGTGGGTGAGGCCGCAGGGCTCCGCACGAAACTGGGTCCCCGAGGTGGGCCCGCCGGCCGCCGTTTGGGCGCCCGTGCGCAGCCCCGGTAGTTAGCGGGGTGGCCGGCCATTTGGCGGTTCTTCTGCATCGGCCGTACGAGTGCAGTCCTGGGTGCCATGATCGCCCAGGCATTTAACGCACCTCGGACGTGCGTAGCAATTACGGGCCGAATGCCCGTATAATTAACAGCGATGACACTGTCCTACTAAGCCCCTCTTGTGAGGGACTTCGAACGTCAGGCCTGAGAGAGAGCAGATCATCCTTACACCGAAAATCTTTTCCCCTCCGTGGTGAGTTCGATGGTGAGCATCACCAGAGGAATTTGTTTCTTCGTGCGAGAGTTTGACATGCGCTTCGCACTGACTATTGGGATCTCTTGCTGCTTTAGATCCGCAAGTACATCATCGGTGGATATTTCCACCGGGAGGCCTCGAGCAACGACGCGGAGAAGACGTTCCTCTGGTAGGGCGTAGGTATGGAACGAGAGTCCCACTGCCCTGAGGTGTCTGGTCACTGTGCGGAAGTGATCCACAGTGGTGAGGTGGATCCGAATGCCCTGCGCGGTGTTTTGCGCTTGCGGGCAGGAAATATTCTGGCTGTCCAGCCAGGGCGATACAGGGTGGAGGCTTGGCAGATATCGGGGCAGATATCGTCAACTATCCATTCTCTCCTTTTTACTCTGCATCTGTAGGTTTTCCGACCTTTTTTGAAACAGATTAAACTTTTCATTTACAACCTATCAAAATTTTGATAGAAATTATATATAAAATGTTTGCATGATTTGAGCATTGTTTCACAATAACTGCATGTACCTCGCGCATAACCTGCAGACCTTCGGCGATAAGTGGCATAACCTGATGGAGGGGAGACAGTTGAGCCTAACTGTCTGTTCAATTTTGTGGACCTAACACCCAAGATGCGTGAGCTCGGTTACCGGCACCTCACCATGCACATGCAGCAATAGAGGAAGCAGATCCTGGATAACATTCGTTCATCAGGTATTCATTTTCTTACACACCAGAAAGTGATGGGATGAACTGGAATTACGTTGTTGTAAGTAATAAGGGTTATGTTTTGATAACTTACGTCTACATAATATGAATTATAAAATTGTACTAATACATCATTACTAAATACAATTTTACTAAGAAATATCCTCGTGTAGTTTATTTCCAACAAACATAACTGATATCATCTATATTATCATGATTTAGGAACAACACACAGTAATATCCATTTAAATATCGCGTAAAAATTTTTACCCCCTATAACGCGGAAATTCTTAAGTTATATTTGTGTTATGTATTTATAGTGATTTGTACAGTTCATAATCAATTTCTTAAGAACCATGGGGCTTATAGTTGAAATTTAGTAGGAATATTCCTTTGATACAGTAGTCTGCTAAGGATGACCATGACCATGACCAAAGAGAATTGTCGGGGTGTTCATTAACTGTTTATAATTTTGGTGTCTTTACAGATCTAAATTGCATTGTGGTGAAGGATGTCCTCGGTGATAATGCAGAAGCTGCTATAAGGCAATGCCTTCGCCAACTGCATCTCCTAAAAAATGTTTGGATTGGAGTGATCCCAAGCAGCGTTTTTATAAAGTATTTTTTTATGTCCTTTTAAATATTAATTTGAGAATATTTAATTAATAATTGTTTATACCAAATTCATTTAAAATTTAAATAATTTTAGGTTAATGGCAACATTGATTAATATGTTCATTGACGAACTAATACACCGTGTGTGCACCGTAGAAGATATATCGATGAAAATGGGAAAACAGCTAAATGAGATGTACAGCCTTGTTGTGCAAAAAGTACCAACACTGTTCCCGGTAATTATGATACTACAATATGCTATTTGTTCATCAAGAAGTTTTATTAGTTTTAGTAAGCAGTATCTTTCTATAAGAATATATTCTTTAGTACTATAAAACTAAAAGATTAAGTAAGAATAAGTATTAAAATCACTCATGCCTCTGTTACGCATGGGGATAAACCATATTACACATTAATAAATAAACTATTATAAATATAGGCTCATAACTAAAAACTAAAAGAAAAAATCATAGAGAAAAGCATAGTACATAAACCAATGTTATTTTTCTTGTTTTGACATTGACATATTATTGGATCAAAGAACGTCAAATTTTTGTTTAATAACCTAATAACAATTTACAATTAAACTAAATTCTCACAATAAAATGGTGATTATATATAATTAAGATGAAAAGTATTAAGTTAGTTAGTTAGTAAGTTATTCTGCTACGTAGCAAGCCTTCTTTTCCACTGTGCCGTACTATTACGACGAAAAAGAAAATACCAGATCCGGATGAAGAAGAACAATTACCAAGTAAATAGTTTAATCAGAATAAATTAATTAATAACTAATTATTGCGAAATTAATACTTATGAAATATTTCTTGAAGTGATTTTAAATAATAGCTATTATTTTTTAAATTTACTAACATAGCATCTTGTTTTTTAGTATTTCAGTTCCCGGTTAGTAAAAGCTCCCATCGTCGCGTTTACGTTTGGGGGTTGGCAGAAACTGGTGCTCTGGGTGTACATTTGCCCGGCAGAGGTAAAAGAGGCAAGAAGTCTTACAGGAATGATTTCTCCCTTGTGTGGTATCCAATGAGATCTAGCTTTTGTGAGAGATTTGAGTGTAAGTAAATTAGCTATTAAGTACAAAATAATTATTATCCATCAACTTTATGTATAATATTAATATAAACTAATAATGATACAAGAATGTAGCCCTTGTAAAAAAAAAACAATCAAATTAATAATAAACAGACAAAATGTAGATGAAAGATGTGTTTTTAAGGAGTTTTTTTCTTGTTTATACTCTTCAACTATAATACTTTGCAAAGCATAGTCACAATTAAAATAGACTAAAAAATGTTGATGATCAACGTGAGCACTATTAAGGGTTTCAATGTAAAGTAAATTAATTTTATCTTTACCATTCACTGGATTGGGAGGCCACTGTGCTCAGATCGCTTCTGCGAACCCTCCATTCTCTTTGATAGTTATCTAAGTGCGAAAGAATACAATATGTGTAATATTGGTTTTCAGGTAACACAAATACCTTGTGGATATGGATTTACTGTTGCTGCTGTAAAAACTGATGAGCGGCATAAACTTTTTGGCACTGGCATCAATACGGACTCCCAGATTGGTTATCATGCACCAAGATTGGGTCATCCTTTGGAGCTACTAGTCAGTCCGGCACCTATATATATACCATACAAGTCATTGGAAACAAAGGTAAATTGGAACAATAGTATACTTAGGAATCCCTTTATGACATTGAATTAGGAATTGGTGAATATACAGACAAATGAAATTAACTGACAAAGCCCAGCGAATTAGCTAATTGAAGGGGTAATAGGCAGGCCAATTCACACATAGTATATATTACTGCTAGGCCTTAAGATTTAGCTAAGCCTAAAGATGCAGGCTGCTTTCTGTTGGTCTTATTGGAAATCTATGGCAGAGGACTACATTCAACACTAATAGACTGTCTATGACTGATAATGATTTTTGTAGATTATAAAGAACCTAAAAATTTTGCATCAGCCAGACACTAACAAGAAATTGCCTAGTAATTTGGAATATTACCGAATTTCCTACAATCATGAATTGTTTGTTTTGAGCCATTTTATTTTTTGTCTGGATATGTCTGAAACAATGCATGTTTACCTTTCCTTTTCAAAGTCTATAGTAAAAGGTAAAAATTTGGTATTTAGCTAGATCTGATAAAAAGCAGTCTCCTTTTTAAGTGGAAGGTATATTGACTAGGTATATGTAGAGGAATGAAGATAGCATATTTTTAAAAAAGCCTGATTAGTTTCTTCTTCTTTTTACTTCTCTCGACCTTTACTATGTCTTTGGTCCATCTAGTGGGGGGCTACCCATGCTTATCGGCCACATCGGCCATCAGTTTCATGAGCGCTGTGCCTCGCCAATTACCACTTCACTATCAATTCTTGGAGCTGCTGTGATCTTGGTTGTAAAACTCCAAGCATAGAACTCTTGAATACGCTCTGGGTGACCATGAGCAATCTTATGAGGCCTGTTTTAACTGAATCTCGAATGTTTACAATTAATTAATATTTTTTTATAATTGCACATTTTAGTCTTTTACTTCATTAACTGTTTTAAATTTATCTTCTTTTGGCGTCTTAGCTAACAGAAAATTACCATATCTTCTTTTAAATTGACTTGGAATAGATTTCCCTGCACTTTCTCAAAAATTCTTGCTGTACAATGGTTAGTTACATGTGTAAATGTAAAAGCTTTAAAGGGGCAAGTGCATGTACAGGTCTTTGACAAATGTGCCCACTTTCAATCATCCTGTATATAGTGTTCACTTTGAAATATGTTACATTAAATTTTATAACTTCTGGCAGTACAGTCTGTGGAGACAGATAATAATCCGAATTTTGATAACGCTTTTTCTTACTTTATTATCAATATTGTTATGTACTGTGGGTTCTGAATCGGAAGGAAACACCACTGGTTCACAAGGAGTCCTTTATTCACAAATCAGATGGTTACCCTACTTTAACGCAAGGTATACTTTCGCTTAGTCCAAACTTTGCTTCCAAATCACTCAAGAAATCACTGTCCTAATAACTTACCAAATAGTCACTTTGTATCACTGATCGTAGATCTTAATATCTCAAAAAACAACACTGAACTGTCGACATGGGGAGTACACCTATATTTATACTACGGATAAAGTTCTAGTAAGTAGGAGATAGTACTCGGTTAGAATTTCCGAGAGTCATACACAAAAATTTATAAATAACTTCAAGGTTGTGTGTGTATTGTTTAGAGAGTTCTGTAACTCGTGCTTTTTGACAATATTTTATTCCGGAAACCATTGATTTCTGGTAAGGGTGTACTATAGATTAAAGCTTTTAAAATTTTATTTATATTATTATTATAGATTATTAGGTGGGCAGCAGGGCGGGCACATACAGTTTTACTGGCGGACAATGAAGGCGTTTACACACTTGGTAACAACGCGTATGGCCAGTGCGGTAGAAAGATAAATCCAAAAGAAGAATACAGAGGCAGCATGGTATCTTACAACATTAAGAATTTAGGTCAGGAAAATATTGTGGATGTTTGCTGTGGCCAGGATCATACGTACGTAATATAACAAGGAATTCCTCAAATTTTCTTATCTATTTTTCAATCATGTCATTGTCGTAAATTATGATAAAAATTTGCTTTTGAGTCCAAACTAAAAAAATGCACTACTTACTCTCTTTTGTACAAAATGTCGAACTTTAATATATCACTCTTTTTTAGCTCACTGAACACTGCACAATAGCTCATTTGGTTTTAGTGTATCATACACCATTTTTAAAAATTAATAGTTTCACAAATAATAGATAATATAATTGTAAAATAGTAAAAAAAGTTTTTTTAAAACTCAAATAACTACCTGTTCCTGCATAACATATTTCAGATTGGTCACTTTAGACAAGGTGATTAGAAAAAGGTTTGGGAATAGCTTTTTCTCATATAATCACTCTGTGTAACATAGGGCGGTGTGTGTTGGTGGATTCAAAGATCAAAAATCAATGAGATTGATACAAATGTTAGGTGAGCCCTAGCTTGTTTCATTAAGGAATACAGTACAAGCCTATAATAATATAATAATCATAGTAATACATATATTATTAATAAAATATAAAAATTAAAGTATAATCATACTTTTAGGTTATTTTTAACTGAATCAGGCAAAGTGTATGCATGTGGATGGGGTGCTGATGGTCAAACAGGTTTAGGAAACTACAAGAACCAAGCCATTCCTGCTCCAGTTCAAGGTGATATTACCACTGAGAGAATTGTTAAAGTCGCTTCACCGGTGGACTGTGTGCTGGCATTAAATGGTTTGTTTTTACAATTTTTGTTATAGTTTATATATAATTATGTTATATGTGGTAGTCACAAAGGCCAGCTAGTACTGACCTGGTGGTCAGGGGTGTTATAAAATACCACTATTTTAATGTATATACATTCAACACTCTTCTAATATTTTTAAATAAGACTTATAGTGCCTAAATGGCATTTTCTGACTCCACAAGCTTAAGGCGACAAAGCGCAGATGGGTTTTAGTCTAAGAACCCTTTTTAGATGGTGAAGCCTGAGGAATCCCCAGGGAGCCTAGGCTCAGACCACTACATACTACTATTTCACTGAATTGGGATGCCACCAAGTGCTTAGATCTCTTCAGTGGACGCTCATTGAAGTCAAGGGTCAAGGCTCCCCACGAGAGTACCTATACCAGGGTTGTCACTAGTTGATAATAGTCCCCCAACTTGTTCGGTTCCTATTGCCTGACTAATAATAATACCATACCACTTTGGAAAATGTCGTCCTAGAATGTTCATGTTATATTATAGTTGGCATTGATAAAAACTTGATAATTTTTATTGTTACTAAATACATCAGATGTATGCTAATAAAATTATTATATTATAGATAAAACTGGTTGGGTTACAACATTGTTACTGATCATGAAATCAGAAAAGATTTTTGCTTCTTATGAACAATTACATCTTTGTTAGTTATGCTTATTTTAGATAGTATTACTGGTTCCTCATTCTATTATAAATATTACTCTATCTATAAGAAGATTCTATAGGCAAATGAAAGTAACTGATATAGATATTTTTAAAAATTATTAAACATGAAATATACATTTGCAGAGCGTGAACTGTCAAACGCGCGAAGTTCATTGTGAATTATCAAATTTGAATTGTATATTAGGTAAAAATTGCTGAAAATGTATTTAGTATGGAGGATTAAAATGAATGTTACTATTTATTGATGAATTAAAAAACGTTTTACGACATATATATATGTTTTCTGTTTTTGCTTTCTTGTTATAGAAATGTTTATATATGGCAGAATTGGTTGACTACATAATATCGTATGAAGTAGATTTAAGTTTATCGTATGCTCCTTTTTATTTGAGGGCTCCCGTGGGAACCTCGACTTTTGCCGCCAAGCTCTTGGATCGCTTTGGTAAACGCTCCATGGAGTGAGGGCCCCACCAGGGGACCTCGGTTTGTTCAGTTAATCGTTAATAACATTTCGACACAGGGGCGTCTGACAGAGCCAAACCTTGGCTTGGCCGATTGCTATTGCATGGCTAAGAACTGCTGCCATTTTGTAATTCGCTGGCGCTGGGAGAAGTGGCGGTTTTTCTTATCTTTAAATTTGCATAAATTTGAAAATTTTACTAAGTAACTACACAGAAAAAAATAGTCATGTTATTTAGTTTCATTGAAAGTAGTAGTGTTACAATATTATGGAAATCTATATGGCCCAGCACTGGACGTTTTATGATTGAACTGATAATGATGAATCATTATGGACTAAATAACTATATAACTTTAATTACACTCAGGGACTTTCAAAGAACAATACGAGCGTTAATTGATATTTAAAAAAAATTATTTAAATGTAACTCATGTGTTTAATGTTGCAGAACAAGGTGATGTTTTCGTTTGGGGCTTTGGACTGCTAGGCCAAGGAAATGCGTGCAGCAGTCAGCGACTCCAAAGCAAATTCCTCCTGCACTATTTGGAAGAAATGAACTCAACCCTGAAATAGTTGTTGAGAAAGTTGCTTGTGGCATTGGACATTTAGCAGCCATCACCAACCAAGGCGATTTATATGTATGGGGCAGAAATAGACATGGATGTCTAGGATTAGGACACACGAAAGACCAGCATTTTCCTTTGAAAGTCTCTTTCGGTGCTCATATGATGCAAGTAAAATGTAGCGTAGACCATACAATAGCTATGTGCAAACCTTTCGTTTAATTAGTGAATGTTTAAAATTATAGTGTTATTTAATTGAAGTTATTGTTTTATTTAATTTTAGCTGCCACTTGAACCTTCATATTTTATTGTCCGCTTGCTTACCCGCCAATCCTGATTAATGCCAAAACAATCTTTTGGTTTTATTGAACTACAACTCATGCGCCGCAGGACGATGGCAGCTCTTCGTAATATTATTCTTATTTTGACAAATACAGCATTCTGTATGAAAAAGCCATGCGGTCTACTTAACAAAGCCTTATGATTAAAAAATAAAAGAGCCCTTTTTCCTACCTAAAGTTTCCTACTCCTATAAAACTAAACATTTGTCATCTTATAAACCAGTTAGCAATTTATATCCATGAAAATAACAGGTTGTCAAATATCTCCCTTCCGCTTTTTTGCTCTTTATTCAATGCTTTGTAAAAAGTGTTACAGTGATCGGATTTAGTTCAAATATGCGCCGTTTTGTTCGATAATCTGTTTCCATCTAGACGGCAACTTCATAATACCTCCCTCGTAGAAGCCCCCCTCCTTATTTGCGAAGAACTCGGACAGCCACTTTTCACAAACCTCTTTTGAGTTCAACTTTACACCACCAAGGGCGTTCGCCATGGACAGGAACAGATGGTAATCACTTGGCGCTATGTCCGGGCTATATGGTGGATGTGATAAAACCTCCCATCCGAGCTCCCGTAGCTTCTGACGAGTCATCAACGAAGTGTGTGGTCTGGCGTTGTCCTGGTGGAACACTACACCCATCCTGTTGGCCAATTCTGGACGCTTCTGGTGGATCGCCTGCTTCAAGCGGTCCAGTTGTTCGCAGTAGATGGTAGAATTAAGCGTCTGGCCATATGGGAGCAGCTCATAGTGGATTATTCCCTTCCAATCCCACCAAACACACAGCAAAACCTTCCTGGCCGTCAATCCCGGCTTGGCCACTGTTTGGGACGATTCACCGGCCTTCGACCACGACCGTTTTCGCTTGATATTGTCGTATGTGATCCATTTTTCGTCGCCAGTCACCATCCGCTTCAAGAATGGGTCGAGTTCGTTCCGTTTCAGCAACATATCGCAGGCGTTGATTCGGTCCAGGTTTTTTTGCGTCAAATCATGCGGCACCCAAACATCAAGCTTTTTTTTGTATCCAGCCTTCTGCAGATGGTTTAAAATGGTTTGGTGACTAACTCCCATCTCCTGGGCGATGTCACGAGATGCCACATGCCGGTCTAACTCGATGTAGTCCATGATTTGATCGGTATTTGTTGTCACAGGTCTTCCGCCGGCTGGCTTATCCATGGTGTCGTTTTCGCCGATTCTGAATCGTCGAAACCATTCCTCCGCGGTTCGAAGTGATAGAGTACCATCCCCCAAAACACCATTAATCTCACGGAACGTTTCTCTAGCGGATTTGCCTTTAACGAAGGAAAACTTTAAAATAGCGCGAATTTCGGCGTTAGTGAACTCCATGTTTACACGTCTATAACTGTTGAACGCAATATCCAAACTAATCATGCATAGCGTCGTTTTGTAGGTTATGTCAAGACCTTTCAAATTATGTATAGTATTGCCAGATACGAGCTCTGTAGCGCTTTGTACATAGCCGCGAAATTCAAAAGACAAAAAGGCGGAAGGGAGATATTTGACAACCTGTTATATGTAATGCAAATAGTGAAACTCTGCATAATCTGCCTACAACATATCAAAGAAATGTATATTAAAAGTATGCAAAAGAGAAAGCTTGTATCTACATCTCTCTCTAGCACGGCCTGAGTATTTAATTCAGATTTATTTAATCTAGAATGTGTTTTTAAGAATTACAACACCTACAGATATGTCATCGATTTAAATGTATACAATCCAAAAAAAATATAGTGTCGCATAAAAAATATTTTATTTCGTTTCTCTAATTTATTTACATAGATAAAATATGGACTATATACTGCAATAATATTTAAATGTAATAAATTACTTTAAAATAGTATAATTGAAATAATTTTACTCATGGTCTAACCTAATACCACAAACTGGTTTTTGTATTGGACTTCTAAAGCGTTGGTAGGATCATAATTTGGAATGGTATTGAGAGATATCAGGTATGTATGGAGTGGATTTCCTCATATAAAAAAAATGTGAATGGTCAAATAAATCAAATTGGAGGATCTAGATCAGTGTTTACCAATGTGAGGCCCACAATCAAATAGCCCCACATATAAGACATTGAAAAGGTAAATTTAAGACTAAGTATTAATAAAATAAGTTGCAAGCTAACTAAGGACTTGACCTAGCTTAAAACAGGTCCGGATTTTGTTATAGAAGTTGCAGAAGTAATTACTTAGTACTGACAAATGAATGCCACTGCAGCAGCAGTTTTAATACATAAACCTCAATTACTTCTAGACTACTTTGCAATAACACTACATAAATATCTTTTACAGTATAGGATTTATTTATTATACATTTACAATATAAGCTTTATTTATTATATACATTGATAAGGAATACACACATGGAGTTGTAAATAGTATGGTTAACTATAGTTGGCACTTCACAGCACAAGTCTTACATTTCCATTATTGAATGGGAAAGCAGGAACATATCTGTTTAAGATTTCCCATTCAATACCACATTAACTATTGCTTGCATTTGTCATGAAACGGTTCAAGGCTGCGGAAATCTCGCCATGCAGGTGGCAGCAGTGATGTATGGTGCAGATGACATCCACACCGTTTGCAGGGCTCAGTAAACAGGTTTACATAGCTATGTAACTATATCATGAATGACCGGACTGCCAGCTCTGGTAAAGTTGGAGAACAGAAATGCAGCATAGCAGCATGAGCACTCTCCGTTACTTTCCTGAAGATGTTGTGACGGGATTCCGTCCAAAGATCCAATGTCTCCCCATAACCTTTTACCATCACCCACTCCATCAATAATCCTTTAAATGGGACAACAGCTTTTAAAACATGACTCAAGTTGATAGATACAACAGCATTACTAGCAAAAGGTCTAGATATCGTTATCTGCATATCATTATAAGATCTATGTTGTTTATAAGGTTGTCAACTTGTAATGGTGCAACATTATGGTTGCTTTTGAATTTGCTTTTTCGTTTCGTGCCCCCAGAGTTTATATATGAACGTTTTAGAGAGTTCTTAATAAAGTGTGCGCAAACGAACTGTATTCGTGAATCTTGTCCGTCCATTTGTAGCTGTTGACCAGCTGAGTGTACAATGCTTGGCGGTCTTGTGTCGTTTCTTGACTTAAATACGTAGTATTACCTAGGTTAAAAGGATCCGGTATTGGCAAACCGTTAACTGTCTGATCCAAGTCTCTAAGGTTGATGTTGACACTATTAAGAAGTTCTTGCAACTCAACAAGAAACTTATCTTTGCCATCTTCTCCGTGATCAGCTCGCAATCCATTTGAAAGAGTTTCGAAAACATGGCTCACACTCGAGCGAAGTGTACGGAGAGATGATAGGGCAGAATTTAACTGTTTTACGTTTATCGCCTGATTCATTTTTGTTTTATCTTTATTTCATTTCACATATAAAACTACATATATAATTCGAAGAAAGCAAAAATAAATAATGCAATATTGACGGTAGTGATGTACCAGTACCAATATAATCGGAAATTATAATCAGAAATAGGTTAAATCTATTACCGGTATTTTATTAACCAAATTATTGTATTTTAAGACCCAGTATAAAAAACATTATTTCAAATGTAAACGATAAAATAATTGCTGTAGTTACAGTGTAGACAATGCTTCTAGGACTAAAACGTGTGACATGTCGGAACTAAATATCACTTGTTTTGCCCATTTTTAGCAAATGCCTCCTTGCAGCTATTTAAACATAGCAAAATGTAAATTGATAAAGAAATATTTCCAGTAACAAAAGCTTAAAAATCAGATTGAATAGAGAGAAAACTTGTAAATTTTAAATAATAAACTTTTAATATTTAAAACTTACACAGAGTCCCAACACTTCGAAATATTACGTCAGAAAAACAAATTTAATTATTTTAATAGAAAATGTTAGTAAACGTTCGTGAAGTCTGAAGCACGAACTGTTAATAAAATTGTTATAAAATAACATTCAGAAATAGTTTTCATAAAAAAAATGTACCTATTGTAGAGTTGTTAAGAATTATTCTGCAATATAATTGAAAATAATAAGCTGATTGAACACTATCGAAAATAACATAAACCTTCCTGTATCTGAAACGTCTAAGGTGCTTTTTAACTAAAACAAGCAAAGGGACAATGTTATATGGACTCTACTGCTTCTGTTGCGCCCTTAGACTGTATGAAAAACGCAAAACACCTTCAATAAACATGAATGTAATGTTACAGAATATTTTGGGAAGTGTAAATCATTACCGGAAACCTTGAAGTAAAATAGATCAAAAGTATTTTTAAGTCACAACTTCTGTACTTCCATGAATATTTCTTTACGTGCGAGATATGTAATAAATTATTAACCCTTCTTTGCATGATGATGGAAATTTCAATCATAACATTTAATCAACAAAAAAAGATACTCAAAACCCTTGTAATGTAAATTTGTTGTTGCTCGCAACTTTTTAAGCGACTATTGCGTACAACAAAACGCGGTTGTCGAAAAATAGCAAAGGTTACTGTGAATTACCAGACCTAGAACTTGTCATTCTGCTTGCTGTTTGTTGTGACTGGAAGAAAGGAGCGAGATTTTAAATTGTTTTATGGAAATAAACGGAGTTATAAAATACAATAAAAAATGAAAATGAGTAGAAAAAACGTTTGTTTTCGTGTTTTTGTTACTTTATGTACAATTTATATCAAAACACTATAAATCAATTTCTCAAAACGTTGTGATAGAAATTTACATCACTATGCAGTAACTTCACTTGTAATGAATGGGAATTTTTTTTTGTAAATGTGTATTTTTTGTTGTTTTTTGGAGAAACTTGAATGAAAGAGATATTGAAGATTATCTTAGTAAGTTATAAGGCAGTTGGCTCTCAGAAGATGGCCTTAATGACCAAGATTTCGATGATGAAAATCACGATGCTGATGAAATTATAAGTGTTGCAGGAGGAGAATGATGATGATGATGTGAATTGTTATGCATGTCTTAAAGTTGGGTTGGCTTGGCAGGGTATTGGATAAATAATATTACAATTAGGCAGTGATTCACGTCTCTTGTATTGCTTATAGTCACGGATAATAATGATGTCCATAGACTACATAACATCTTCCCTTTTTTTTTGAAAGTTATTAACATTTGATAACAAAAGCAGCAAAACAATTATGGTATTAATTATTTGTGAGTTGGCAACATATGACAATTGACATTGGTGTTTGACTTAAGTAGGTGACATTTTGTTATCAATGTTTACAAAGAACAATTTTCTTGCTTTTAGCTAAGTTAGAAGAAATACAATAAAATGTAAATATATTATTCACTATATCTAAGAGGTTTCCTAATTGCACGGCCAAAAGATGAGTATTTGACATTTTCTTGTAAAGTGTTCTGACCGTTTTCTGTTTGCGTGATATCAGTATCATCAATGTTTATTTCATTTTCCAGGTGTCCTGGTATTGGAGTGTTGATTGTAGAAGGAACATTTCTCGATGGGTGTACAGGAGAACACGGCATTGTCTTCGGTTTCATGATGTGAATGCGATTACGACGAAATGTGCTACCAGCGTCATTGTCAATAGTGTATGATCTATTAGGACAAACATCTGAAATAATGCCTGGTGTCCAAGAACAATGTGGTTGTGTCTTAAAGTATACCTTGTCCCCCTTATTAAGAGATGGTAAGTCTCTGGAATGCGTATTGTAATAAAGTGATGGATATTGTCTTTGTTCTTTCATTTTTTTCTCAACTTCTTTATAACTGGGAACTTTAGGTACCAGAGACTCACTTAGTATAGGAAGTTTGGACCTCAGGGTACGAGACATGAGTAATTGGGCTGGAGAGCATAAACCATATTTAGGGGTATTTCTGTATTGCAAGATAGCAAGATATGGGTCGGTCTTATCCACAAGACATTTTTTAAATATATTTTTATAGTGCCTATTGCTTTTTCCACCATTCCATTGGAGCGACTATGATATGGGCTAGATGTAATATGCTCTATTTGCCATTGAGCAGTGAAAGTTGCAAACTCATTGGAACTAAATGGGAGACCATTGTCTGACTGCAAGCTGTATGGGATTCCATGAGGAGAGAAAATTGATTTTAAATGACAAATAACATTACTTGCTGTAGAATTGTTATTGAGATGTGCTATTTCCACAAACTTAGAGAAATAATCAAAGACTAACAGGTATTTAAGGGAGTCAAAGTCAAAAAGGTCAACACCCACTTTATGCCATGGAATAAGTTTAATATCATGGTGACAAATTGGCTCTTTAGTGTTATTACGCCTGTGAGTAAGACAAATATGACATGAACTGATGTATGTTTCAATATCTGTGTAAATGTTAGGCCAGTAGACAGAATTTTTGGCTAAATTCTGACAACTTTTAATGCCTTGGTGGCCTTCATGTAAAAGTTTCAAGATATCATTTCTAAGAGAGTTAGGGACGACAATGCGGTCATTTTTTAGGAGAAGATCATTTATGACTTGAAGTTCATTTTTTATTGAAAAATAAAATCTTATGTTGGCAGGGACTGATTTTTTATGTTCTGGCCATCCAGTTTTGCATAACTTCATGATTGCTACTAAGTCCTGATCTTTGGCGGTATGATCCTGAAATTCTTTCATTTTATGTGGGCTAATAGACAGTGAGTTAATAACTAAATTAACCTGAAGGTCTATGTCATCTTCAAGGTCGGTCAAGGCATTTTCAGCTGAGGCGCATCTTGAAAGAGTGTCGGCTACATAGAGTTATTTACCTGGTTTATATACAATATTTATGTCATAAGGTTGAAGTCTGAGTATTATTCTCTGAAAACGTGCTGGAATGCTAAAAATTGGTTTTTTAAACAGTGAAACAATTGGCTTCTGGTCTGTCTCCACTGTGACGTTTCGTCCGTAGATATATTGGTGGAATTTAGTGCATCCGAAGAGTATGGCTAGCAACTCTTTTTCTATTTGAGAGTAAGCTTGTTGAGCTTGACTGAGAGAAGCAGATGCGTAGGCTATTGGCTGTTTGTCATGGCAAATTACAGCACCCATAGCGTCCTTAGATGAGTTAACTGACAGAACTATGTCTCTATTTTGATTGTAGTAAGTCAAGACTGGGGCATTTGTAATAAGGTGTTTTAGCTCATTAAATTCGTTGTCATGTTTGTCAGACCAGTGCCATTCGGTATTTTTAGATAAAAGAGACCTAAGATTGACAGTTTTTTGTGACAGATTTTGAATATAAGAGCCTAAGTAGTTTACCATACCCATGAATCTTTGTAATTCAGTAAGGTTGGTGGGTGGCGGCATTTGGTTAATGGCTTGGACTTTGGTCGGATCTACTTTCACACCGTCCTTACTAAAGATGTGTCCTAAGTATTTGACTTCATGTTGACAAATGTTTGATTTTTCTTTATTAAATTTAATGCCAATTTCTAGTGCTCTCTGGAGGACTCTCTCAAGCCTATCATTGTGTTCTTGTTTAGTACTACCATAGATCAGGAGGTCGTCCATCATGACCTTGACCCCCTCAAGGTCACTGAACCTTTTAGTCATTTCAGCATGAAAAATTTCAGGTGCAGCATTGATGCCAAAGGGAAGTCTTAGAAATCTATAACGACCCAATGGTGTTATGAAAGTACAAAGCTTAGAGGAGGAATGATCTAATTTTAGCATGTAGAAGCCTTTATTTGCATCAAGTGTAGAGAAGTATTGAGCACCTGACAGACTAGTTTTTGTCTCGTCAATAGCAGGAAACTGATAATGAGCTCTCATGAGGCTTTCATTGAGCTTTCTTGGGTCTATACATAATCTAATTTTGCCATTTTTTTTAGTTAGTACTATGGAACTTACCCAGTCTGTAGGTTCGTCTACTTTTATTATAATATTATTTTCTTCCTTTTTTTTTTTTTTTTAGGTCGTCTAGTAGAGCAAAAGGAACTCTACGACAAGCATCTACTGATGGAGTGGCATCTGGTTTCAAGGTTAGGTGACAATTAAAATCTTTAAGACAACCTATTCCTGTGAACAAGTGTGAGTATTCTGCGAGTAAGTCCTTGTTGGAAGTGTCTTTGAATTGGACATTGTGAACTCTTTTAACCAATTTCAGGTCTTCGCAACTTTTGCGACCTATGATATTTTGGCAGTTACGATCTAGGATATGAAAATTTAACAAAAAGTTTTTGTCATTATGTAGAATGTTTACTTGACATTGACCTACAGTTGGTAGGATTTCGCCGCTGAAAGTTGATAATTTGTGTGAGCTTTTTATGATGTCTGACAAAGGTAATTGTAGTTTTTTGTAAGTTTCAAGTGACAGTATGTTAGTGTCTGCTCCAGTATCTAATAGGAATCTTGTGTCTTGTTTGTTTATGCTTAGATGTGTCAAATAATCATTATCGTCCTTGTGTATGGCAGATAAAAATAATGAACTTAGATAATGTGAGTCACTATGTATTGGCGAGTTGTGATCTAGTTCAGAAGTCATATTAATTCTTTTTGGCTGGGCATAGCAAACGACAGCAAAATGGTTTTTTCTACCACACTTTTTACATGTGTCTCCAAAGGCTGGGCAACGAACCCTATGTACTTGGCCGCACTTGGGGCATACCTCGTTTAGATTCCGATTCTCCTGCAGCCTTGAATTTGACTTGCTGACTGGAGGGTGTATAGTTGGTCCTTGTTTGAATTGTCGTTTTTGCACTGCATTTACTTGCTCTTCTACTTGCTCATTTGAGATGCACTTCGCGTCAATTTTAGTGTTTCTAATCACCTTAGCAAGTGAAACCGTTTCTTCAAAAGTTTTCGGCCTCTCCAGTAGAATTTTCTCTTTTATGTACGCGCAACTGGAGTTTAGGTTCCATGAAAAAATATCTTTTAGAAGATCGTCACACATTGAACCGAGATTACATTGCAAACTAATGTTCTTTAAGTCAGTTGCGTATGATTCTATGTCTTCGTGGGGCCCTTGTTTTCAATTAAAAAGCTTGTGACGTTCCATAGAAATGTTCACTTTTGGTAGAAAATAAGTCTCAAATCGAAGAATTAAGTCTTCGCATGTGATATTAGCCATGTCGATATCGAAGGAGTAAAAAATTTGCAGGGCGTCTGTGCCTATTGTGTTCAACAAAATGGCGACTTTTCTTGTATCTGGCTCGTTGTCGAGGTTATTCGCAGTCATGTAAATTTTGGCAGAATAAGGCCATGGCGAAATTCTTCCAAGCCTGAGGCATATTAGGAGAATTGACGTTTAGACTGAATGTTGCTGAAGGGGTGTTAGGAGCCCGTGTAGGCTGAAGTATAGAATCCGACATTTTGGATTACAACGTGCGACGACTGTTGATGACTTAATTCTTGAACTAAGTTGGCTGACTATGTTGTGGGACGTAGATAAACTTCTGACACCATGTTATGCATGTCTTAAAGTTGGGTTGGCTTGGCAGGGTATTGGATAAATAATATTACAATTAGGCAGTGATTCACATCTCTTGTATTGCTTATAGTCACGGATAATAATGATGTCCATAGACTACATAACATGGATGAAACTGCTGACATTGAACCTCCTCTTGTAGAACCCGACGATCAAGAACCCTCTCACACATCAACTTCGCCTAATTTGCAGTCTTCATCCAGTTTTCCATTTGACAAAAGAAGCTTGATTTGGAAAAAAAGGAATCTGGTGTATGACACAGATAAAATTACTTTCTTGGGGAGTTCTGCTGCTTCAGGTGGTCTATCACACCTAGAAACTCCATATCAATGTTTTAACCATTTTATGACTGAAGATTTTATCAAAACATTAGTAAAGGAGACAAATTTATATAAAAAAGCAGAGTAATCCCAGTTCATCTATATCATTTACAGAATATGATTTGTATAAGTTCTTTGGTATATTATTATACATGCCAGTAATCAAATTTCCTAGCACAAGATCATACCAGTATGATCATATCACATACTAATATTACTTGTCCGTTTATTGTCCAAGAATACAATAAACATATGGGAGGAGTAGATCTCATGGATAGCTTTTTGGGGCAGAAATCATATAAAAATGGGGTCTAAAAAGTGGTATTTGCGTATTTTTTCATCTATTTGATCTTGCTATTATAAACTCTTGGATTGTTTAAAAAAAAATGCTCAAGAAAGTGGTGAACCTAAAAAGAGTCTGCTTAAAATGGGCCAATTCAGAAATGAATTGTCCTTTGTGCTATGCAACAAAGGAACCAACAAAATAGCTAAAAGAGGGCGTCCTAGTACCAGTGTACTAGAAGAAGAATTACAATAAAAAAAAGAAAAGGTTCTCCAGCTCCATCACCTCCAAAAGACATAAGAAAAGATGGTGCTGAACATTGACCAAAAGTAGGTGGGTCACCCTGGTGCAAATTTCCCAAATGTAAAGGCTATTCCACAATTTCGTGTAATAAATGTGGCGTCAAATGGTGCTTAAATAAAATAATTATTGTTTTTTGAATTATCATTAAGAATAAAGAAGACTAAGTAAACAATATTTTTTTATTTATTTAGTACCGGGTTAAATATGTGAAAATGCATGATGATGTAAATTTCCATCATATTGTTTTTTACATAATACAAATTTTTATTAACACTAGGATTTTTTTTAATATTTTTCCTTTAATCTAGAGCATTAATTACATCACCCTGATTTATTTAAAAAAAATAGTAAAAATCATGCAGAGAAGGGTTAACAGTAAAACTTTCAATTAGAAGCTGACGAATTTTTTTCTACATGAAGGGTTGCATTTAGTCCAGCTATTTATTAATTATACCCGGAGGAAAATTGATTATTACAACAAATTTACCCATGAAAATCACCATTACTTTCTCAGAGCCTCTACCCTTGTACTATTTTATGAGAGAAAATTTTTGGTCTTGTGGAGGGAATGCTATATAATTTCTTTATTAAAGCGATAAGGTTGAATCCCACGTTGCCAAACACTCATTTACCTAAAATTTAAATGTAGTTTTATTAGATTAGATTTTGTCTCCTCCTGGAATATTATGTGGCTCGCATAATTAAATTTGCTACTAACACCATTAATATTGTACAGAGATGTACAGAGGCATGAGTCCCACAATGGGAAACACCCGTTTAGTGTGATAATGAACAACACTCCAGGATCAGCAGATCTAAGAAAATAAAATGACTATCTTTAAAGACTTCAATGCCAATAATAGATGTCTAAAAATATTTTAGAAATCCTGGGAAGTCAGTTGAGAAATTATTTATTTGCATTTAATAAATCGTTTTTTATACATTTATTTACGTTTCAATATAATTGATTAAAAACATTTTATAACTGTCCATAATTTTTGGAGTAGCGGGTAGTAATTATAAAATGGTTGGGTTCTAAAAAAACAATGATTGTACAACATCAAAAGCGAAATATATTTTCTTACTTCACTAATTGATTATCATAGTTAACAATAGTTTAGATATGCAATAATATTAAAAACATATGAGATCATTTGGCATATTGCTTAACCTATGTAAGTAGACTATATATGTTTGACTAGATCAATATTCATTTCATTAATAATATTTTTAAATATTGCAATAAAACATTGAACATTGAATTGTTTCTTTAGAAGGGTTTTGCTTAGTACCTTCGAAAAGTCAAGACATTGATATAACACACATTTAAACATGTATTTATACCTACACTACTGCCAGGTTCGAAACATTTATTCTATTGAGAAGAACCGGGGAAGAAACTCGATAGTTACATTTTCCATGATAATTTTTTCCTGTCTATAGTTTTATTATTGTTTGACTAGATTACAGAGAAGAAATTGAAAGAATAATTAAGATTTGAAATACCCGCCTCTATGTTCCAATTCAATCACAAGATATTTAATATCTAACATTACTATAAGAAATTAAAAAATTTAACAAAATGTTTTAATGACTAGTAACAATAAATAATTCTTTCATATCAGTCGACACCTTTACAATTCCAAATCTTTTCTTATCCATCCAATGATAATATCATTCCTATTTCATGTGTATAACATGTTATTTAGATATACAATGACAAGTATTATTACAATCATTGTGTAATTTGATGTAAAGTTATATAACTTTCAAAAAACATTACAAACACAAATTTATGATATGGTAACACATATGATTTATAGACTTATAAGCTAATGTGATAGTTTTGTGCATTCAAGAGTATTTCAACACAAGTTTACATGAAGTAGTGAAATGTTACAACCATCTTAAACTATGAATATATAATACATATTATATAAATATGTAGTGCTAGCCCAGAATACAAACACATTGAATAACAGGCTCAACAAATGTGTGGCAATTTAAAACAAAATAATTAATAAGATTGAGATTGAGGCAACTGGCTTTTATATGTTCTTTTATGTAAAATTTGTTCAATAAAAAATAAATTATACATGGTTAGGAGCATAGATAATGTAATATTTCACATAAAGTTGCAAATAAAGCTCAACAATGCAAGAAAAAGGAGTGGGCACAATATAAAAATTGATAATTTTTTATAAGAAGTTGTTTTTGCTAGCATCATATATGTTTTAAAAATATTACCTTGTTTATTGTGTAGTTTTGATTTTTGTAAACATTTTACAATTTTTTTATTTGCTGTATATTAATTGTATATTCTTATATGAAAAGGCCTTCAAAATCATACAACCAGCTTTGTAGCTTTGCTAACATAAATAGTTGGCACTTAACAATACAAAAATTTACATTAAAAATAAATGAAAATATAAAAACTAAATTAGTGAATTTTCAAATTTAGTTCCACACAACCTGTGGCTTGCATTCATTATGATATGGTTCAAGAGTGTTGAATTCACGCCACACTGGGTGTAGCATGGAATAACGGTGCATATGTAATCTGCACCGTTTGCATCGCTCCTTGTACAGGTTTATATAGCTATGCAACCATGTTAAGAATGAGCAGAGTGCCTTCTCTGGCAAAGATCGAGAGTAGAAGTACAGCATAGCTGCATGAGCATTGTTTGTAATCCTCCTGAACACATAGTGATCAGATTCAGTATAAAGTTCCAGTTTCTCCGCAAAACTTTTAATCATTACCCACTCCATCTTCATTCCTTTAAATGACACAAGGGCCTTTAAAACGCGACCCAAGGTTATAGATATAACTGTATTAGTAGGAGATGCATTAGTTATTTTAATGTCCATGTTTTTGAAAGACCTGTTGAAGTTGTTTATAATCTTATCTCCTTGAAATGGTACAACAATGTTGTTTTGAAGGTTGCCTCTTTGTACCATGATTTCAGGATTTACGTGCGGAATCTGCTGGTAGTTTTGACGTGACTGTATTTGTATAAGCGAACTGTGTGCTTCAATTATGTCCGCCAACTTGTTAACATTGACCATGTGCGTGTGCAATGCCTTGCGGTCGTCAATCATCTCTTGAGTTATATACATGTTTTTATCAATGTTAAAAGGAAGCGGTATCGACATTCCTTCGAATATCTGTTCCAACTCTCGAAGGTTGATGTTGACGCTTTTAGCAAGTGCTGGCAACTCGATATCAAACTTGTCATTTTCGTGATTGGGTGGCTGTTTATTAGAAAGATTTCTGAAAATTTTAGTAATACTTACGCGCAGCTTATAGAAGGATTTTATCGCAGTATTTAACTGTTCTGGGTTTACTAGCCGATTCATTTTTGTTTAACTTTTAATTCACTATGTTCGAATGTTGTTGCGTGTTGGTAGCCTTTCCGTCCTTTTTCAGCGTTGTCGGACTCAGGGCTCGCGGACCAGTTTTTATTTCATATTACAACTAAAGCCTTTTATATTATCCGACGAAGTCTAAAAATCAATAGTTACATTGACGTCATTAATTTTACAGTACAGTGTGACCATTGATAAATTTCATATTGGATTTTAAAGATATAAAAAGCAAGCAATTTTTTTATAAAAAAATGTGTAATTTTTTGGTTGAATTTTTAATGACATTATTATTAAAAACTCACGTATCTTTTAATGCAACAATTACAAAGCGTTGATTTTCCAACGTTAATTTTCGTATTTAATTGCAGAGATTAGCAATAAATAAAATTAAAAATACTTTCTATGATGATATTTTTAATAAAATAAAATTATTCATCTGAGAGCAATATTTATTTAAAGGATTTGAAATATAGCAAAAATGAAATAAAAATTGTGTCTATCTGTAGTAACAAAACGCATTATTGAAGCATGTAAAATTAATGGAAATGAATTATTTTTGGTTTATTTATATGTTTAGGTTTCTGACATTAACGTAATGCTAAGAGAGAAGTAAGAGCAAAGAAGATATAACAGTTTCAACAACAACCGGCACTCAAACTACTCGCTCAAATTATATATTTACAAATATCAGTGGCGTAGCCATGGTATTTGGGGCTTGGTGCCCCCCCCCCCCCCCTAAATAGTCTAAATAATTTCAAAATTCAGAACAGAATGTAGTTAATATATAATTTTTTTTGGTTCAAAATAATAATAAATATTTTTAAAATAACATTAAATCTTAATAAAATTTAGTGGGAAAATTTAAAAACTAACATTCCTCGCTTTTTGGCCTGCAGTCATTAATCACATTTTCAAAATCAATAGTGTCGACTAGTTCATGTTCTATTGACATTATTGCGAGATTGTTTAATCTATTACGTGATATTGTTGATCTTAAGTAGTTTTTAATTAATTTAAGTTTTGAGAAACTTCTTTCGCATGTGGCTACACTTACTTAGAGAGAGTTAAAAAAATCCTTAGCTGTATTACAATATTAGGCACAAAATCTGACAACTGATGTTTATGTATGAAATTCAAGAGTTCTAGTGGTCCTTCGGTTTTCAAAGTATCCTTACAAGGTGAAGCTCCCACGAAATTCTAAAGTCTCTTTCTTTCAATTAAAAATTCTGCTTTGTCTATGTCATCAGGTGCATCACAAAGATCAATATCAAATTGATTATTTAATAACTGAGAGGGCGAAAGAAATCCGAATTTGCCAGCTACTTCGTGCAACTGTTCCAATCTTGTTAATATTTCTTGTTTTATCTTTTCCACACATGTACTTATTTCACGCCTTAATTTGTTCTTGTAAGTTATATTTTCATTACTAACTTCTCTTCCAGCAATTTTCTTATTTCTAGAAATTCGTCTAGGTTGTTCCGTTGGAATTCCTAATTCAGAACATATATTTTCAGCAAAAGTCAAACAAGAATCAGTTATATTTTCTATTGAATGTGTGAGGAAACAACTTAAAGCTTTCAATTTCATAGCACACTCCCTAACACTTAACACTTTCTTTTGCATATACGATTGTGCGTCATTAATTTCCCTTAAAATTGGTTCCCAAAATCCTAAATAAGCCAAAAAATGAAAGATTGAAGAGAAACCATAACCAATAAACCCCCTGCAGTAGCCCTTGTATCGGTACTTTCATTTCTACTTGTCAAAATTTCAAGTGATTCTAATATCTTCACAAAGTTGGTTTTTACCTATCTAACAGCATTTCCTCCTGCGCTCCAGCGGGTTTCGATTAAACGTTTTAAGCTAGCGCCTGTGGTATTGGTTAATATATCCCACCGATGAGAAGAAGTAGAAAAGAATGCGTGCAAACGATTCAACGTGCCAAAGAGAGTCACTGACTTTACTTCTGCATTAGCAGCATGTATCCCGGCAAAATTTAAACTGTGGTTGGAACATGCGATAAACTGAGCTTTTGAATTTATATCTGATATTCTTTTTTGAACGCCAGAGTGTTTTCCTTTCATCACAGCCGCGTTGTCATATCCTTGACATCTACAATCCATTATGTTCAGTCCATCTGACTTTAGTTTGTCTAAAATCATTTTTGTTATATCAGCGGCGTTTTTGTCCTTAGTGTCTAAAAACTCAATAAAGGACTCCTCAACAGTAAGGCGTTTTGTGTCTTATTAAAAGACGTTTGTAACACTTTATCAATTTATTTAACACACGAACAAATTTTTATTAGCGCTTGAGTGCGAGCAAAAAGGACGTGCATTCGTCGTAGGACTCTGGGGCGCAATGTGCTCTGCGACCGAGTGAAAGCGGGGAATAGAACAAAGGCGCAAAAGAAATAAAAGAAACAAAAGTAACAAAAGGTCTGCGCCCGCGTCACCGGTGCGTGCATGTGCTCGCTGCACTAATTCGGCACACTAAGTTCGCCCGTCGGCTACGCTCGCCCACAAAATCTTACACCTATTATTCCTTCAGACGTCACATCAGTGTATATACGACTCCCACAACAGTTACACGATTGTTCTCCATTACTACATATCTTAATACTTGTGAAGTTTGATCTACACGAGAAACATCAGGAGTGCTGTCAAATATTTTGTCTCTTTCACACGCTTTATAATGCGGCTTCTTAGATATCCTCCCAATAAATCAATTAATTCGTTTTCCCTAAGTACAGGGTCATACTTGGACAACAATAAAATCAACTCTAGGAAATTTCCTTTATTCTGAGAAATGACATTTTGACGTAATTCCCGGTGTCCGGTCTTGCGCACGCTCCCGAGCAGAACGCACCTGTCCGTGACGCCTAACCGCACAGTCGGCGCTTTAAAAATAGCTTTCAGTGGGATTTAGTGAGAAATAATTATTAAATTTTATACCAAAAAATCCGCGAACTAAACCCGAACATAGTGCAGTGGAAAAATTCACAATCAAACGTTATTTCGATTTTTTACAAACAAATTAGTGAAAAAGGTGCGTAACAGTATAAAACTTTCAAAGTCCCGCCGCGCGCGAATAAGCGCTGCGACGTCATAAACTGAAAGTGCTATCTTGTGCGCGCTTACGAGAGCTACGCGACAGTATAATCAGAAAAATTTTAGGCAAAAAACTCGCGAAACTCTGAAGGAAATAAACTAATTCCAATTGGATTATTTCCAATTGGAATCCCGGCAAGGAGTGAAATCGTTGGCGGAACGGTGCGTGGCGCACCTTTCCCGTAGACATCAGTTCCGGATCGACGAGCCCGACGCTTGGGGCTTCGGTCGGCTCTTCTTGGCTCATAACCAGGGAGCGTGGGCCGAAAATCAACACCAGTCTGCCCACGGGGTCGTCGAAACCGGACATCCGCGGCCAAGTCAGGCAGCGGGTTCGAGGGGAGTGCAGCCGGGAGTCCGACGACGCGGGACATATTTCACTAGATAAGGTAGCCGCCGAGTTTTTAACTTGCGAAAATAAAAATTTATAAGTGGTGGGTAGAAGAGAAAAATTGTCACGGACCCCGCGCAAATTAGCAGGGTACCATTTTTAGGGCCCAATAAAGGGCAGACAATTATAAAATAAGAAAAATCTCTTCCCACCACAAAGGTCAAATACCGATCAAAAGATCGCAAATAAAATAAATTTGACAAATATTAGAAAAATAAAATACTCGGCGGCTGCCACTGGGATTGTGGTCTTTTGACCCATCCCATAGTTATTAAGAATTAGTATAATTAGACAGTAGTTGCAAGTTATAACAAAGAAATCTCAATAAAAAGGTGCGGACGGTAGACGCTAAAAAACATAAAACCGAGCCATATTTGCGCCGCCGCGGCTGTACCGTAACATCTGGCGTGCGCTTGAGCGCCGCGGATAAGGACAGAAGTACCGGGCGGCGCAACCGTCTCTTTTGCACTCGCCGCCGGGCGCTGTTACGTCATATCGGGTGCGCGCTGCCGTCCGCATCGCGCGAGCCGCTGCGCCGCGCGTAATATTAATATTATAACGTGTTGAGATTTCTTTGTTATAAACAGTAACAGTAATATAGTGGCCCTATTGCCTTAGGTTAAGACCAGCCCTATTGCACTAGGATTAAGCTTTTTTACACCTGACAAAATACACTAGTTAGTAAACGGCCCTATTGCCCTAGGTTAAGAAGAGACTATCTATCGCATTAGGGAAGATAAATAAATATAAGACCAAACTAACTATAACCAAACAAAAGAATTAAAGAAGCGGCAAACCGCATTCTATTTGCCCCCGCCGCCCGCGCGTCGCGCTTCTCCCCTCACTGCGGGGCCGCGCGCGCGAGCCGCGCTTGTATAAACAGTGCCGCACCTGTGCCGGCAGTTAAGGCCAAGCACTTACGACAACATAATACAGGAATTACAAGAATTTATATTTTACTGTAATTAAATAAATAGGGGCCTATTGCCATTAGGTTATAAGTTAGTATATATAGACAAGATCGCCCTTTTGCGCTAGGTTAGGATTATTTAAATTATTTTTTACAAAATAGAAATTTTTTAGTTTTAGTTTTTATATAAATTTGACAAAGTATTTAATCTTAAATATATTGACGCGTATCCCCTTAAGAATGATTAGGACCCCCACAAAGACCGCCGACGCGGGCGAGGTGAGCCAGGCAGGCGCCAGCCAGGCGTGCAGGGTGAGCACCTCGCCCATTAGAAGCGTCAGGCGGAGTGTGGGGGAGTGGGAAGGACAAACGAAAAAGCCCAGGACCTCTCCCCGTAGCGTCGTGCCGGCTGTAAAGGAAAAGGCGCGTGCGTTGCCGAAAGCAGTGGAGCCGACACCTGCCCCCGCGGCGGCCGGGCAATCCCCGAAAGGGGACAAACCGGCTTCCGCGGACCGGATAAAGGAGGCGCGAGCGTGCCTGACAAAGGCGAAGTTACACCTAGGCAGCTCGCGCAACCTAAAAACAGAAATAAAAGAGCAGGTGTTATTAGCCATAAACCGGCTCTACGAATTATATAAGGAGGCGGAGCTCGCGCATAGGGAGCGAACCCGGGACCCAAAAAAGGGTCCAGTAGAAGAACCGGCGAGTGCGGCGAACCGGGTGGAAGTAGAAGCGAAGAATCCACCCGCAAACCCCCCGCCGGTGAGTCATAGCGAGCTCCTTAATAAACTGGACAGCCACGCGAGACTCCTTGAGGCCAACACCAAAGAATTGGAGGGCTTGAGGGAGTCTCTCGCGGCTGTAAAAGTACAAGAAAAGGTGAAGCCTCCCGGCACGTACGCGAGCGTGACGGCCGGCCCGGCAAAAAGGCCGCCACCGGGGTGCGAACCTAAGCACTCGGTGGCGGTCTCGTCGGGGACCGACACGGGCGAGCAGGTCCTGGGCAAGATTAGGAAAGCTCTTAACGCCACCCAGACCGGCATAAGGGTCGACCGGATCCGCAGAGTGCGGGACGGTCGTGTTATTCTAGGTTGCGGCACAGAGGCCGAGCTGGAGAGGGTGCGTGAGGGGCTGAGGAGGGCAGGTAACGACCTGAACCTTGCAGAGGTTAAAAACAAGGACCCACTGGTGCTGCTCAGAGACGTAATGGCCTACAATACTAACGAAGAAATAATAAAGGCCATTAAGACCCAAAACAAACACCTGCTGGTCGACGTCTCTGAGGAGGATCAGAGGGCAGAGGTGAGGTTCAGGAGGAGGGCGCGAAACGTGCAGACGGTCCATGTGGTCATGCGCGTGTCGCCTGCTCTCTGGGGACGGCTGACGGCTGCGGGCTACATGCACGTGGACCTCCAGCGAGTGCGGGTGCATGATCACTCCCCGCTAGTCCAGTGCACTCGGTGCCTAGGTTACGGCCACACCAAACGGCATTGCACAGAGAGCGAAGACCGGTGCAGCCATTGTGGTGGCCGGCACCTACGCGCCGAGTGTCCGGATCGGCAAGCCGGGAAACCTCCCGCCTGCCGGAACTGCCGACTAGCTAAGGCAGACCGGTGGGACCACGGCGCATTCGACGAAGACTGTCCTGTGCGGAGAAAGTGGGACACCATTGCACGGGCGTCCGTAGCGTATTGCTAAGGGCACCCAGGTGACTCACCGCACTCTCCGCGCAGGGCACCACCAGTACCGCGTGGCGCAGCTAAACCTGCAAAGGTCCAAGCTCGCTACTGCCGAGCTGATATGCGAAGCGCCGAAGAGAGGCTGGGCGTTCGCATTGGTCCAGGAGCCGTATATCGGCGCTATTGGCGAGATGAGGCACTACCCAGGGACAAGGGTGGTACAATGTGTCGCGCGAGGCAACGGGGAGGTTGTCAAGGCGGCCATTGTGCTATTCGACGACACTATCGATATCACTCAATGTCCCCAACTCACGTCTGGCAACGTTGCTGTGGCCAGGCTGAGGACTGGGGCTTGGGAGATAGGGGTGGTGTCCGTCTACCTGGAGCCTAATACGCCCGTCGGACCATACCTGGACCGGATCGGCTCGGCCGTGGAGGGCTTGGGGACTGCCAACGTGGTACTGGGTGGCGACGTCAATGCGCATAACACCTGGTGGGGTAGCCGGTCCACGGACCGAAGGGGGGAGGAGGTCGCAGCCGCCCTCGACCAACTGGGAGTGCACGTATTGAACCAGGGGTCTGAGCCGACGTTTGATACGTATCGGGGCGGTAAGCATTACTCCAGTCGCGTCGACATTACTGCTTGCTCGACCACCCTGCTCGACCGAGCGGTGGGCTGGAGCCTCGTGGACGACATATCCTCGTCGGACCACAGGGCAATTGTGTTCAATCTGAAGTTTGAGAGGTCCCAAGGCACGGACGTCAAGCGGACCACACGGCAGTACACTACCCGTAGGGCAGACTGGGGCGAGTTCCATCGAACTGTCGCTCGGCTGCTATCGGATCGCTGTCTGACGCCTACCGAGGTGAATCAGATCACCGAAAAGGGGGCGTTGGACAGCACGGTCGGTCGGTATGTGGAAACCGTGAGGGACGCTTGCGAGTTGGTCCTGCCGAAGGTCTCCAAGCGGAAGAGGACGGAATTGCCCTGGTGGTCCGAACAGCTCTCTCTCCTCAAGGCGGATGTCTTGAGGAAGAAGAGAAGGATCAGGGCCGCGAGGCCGGCTCGTAAGGAGCTGGTCTGGCGCGAGTACTGCGACGCGAAGGAGGCATACCGCCTTGAGGCGAGGCGCGCTCAGACCCATAGCTGGAAGCGTTTCTGTGAGAGACAGGATCGCGAGACCATGTGGGACGGGATCCACCGTGTGATGCGTCGCACGGAGGTGAGGCGAGAGGACGTCCCCCTCGTCCAGTCAGGTAAAGTGCTGGACGCAGCGGGATCAGCCAGGTTGCTGGCGGAGGTTTTCTTCCCGGAGGACGACCCCGGGAAGGACAATGCGGACCACAGAACTGTAAGAGCTAAAGCCGATGAAGTCAATTCGGGGGACCATGATGGAACATGCGACCCCCCGTTTACGATGGAGGAGCTCCGATGGTCCGTATCGACCTTCAACGCCAAGAAGGCACCTGGCTCTGACGGACTCACCGCGGACATCTGCCGTGCGGCCGTCGCCGTGGACCCCGTTCTGTACCTCGCGCTCTCCAACCGGTGTCTCGCGCTTTCCCACTTCCCCACGAGATGGAAGGAGGCAGTGGTCGTAGCGTTGCGGAAGCCGGACAAGGAGGACTACACGCACCCGAAATCCTACAGGCCCATCGGACTCTTGCCGATTCTCGGCAAGGTCCTTGAGAAAATGATGGTCCGTAGGATCCGGTGGTACACTGCACCGTATATCAGTAGCCACCAATACGGCTTCATGCCGCAGAGGTGTACCGAAGACTCCCTGTATGACCTGATCCAGCATCTGCGAACCCGGCTGAAGGAGAAGGAGATCGCAGTGCTGGTATCATTGGACATAGAGGGAGCCTTCGATAACGCCTGGTGGCCTGCTATACGGTGCAGACTGGCAGAGACTCGCTGCCCCGCGAATCTGCGGCGTCTTGTTGACAGCTATTTTAGCGATCGCAAGGTGTCCGTACGGTACGCGGGGGCAGAGTGGGCCAGAGAGACCACCAAGGGGTGCGTGCAGGGATCCGTAGGCGGCCCAACCTTCTGGACCCTCCTCATCAACCCTCTCCTGGAGGAGGTGGCAAAGACCGGGACACACTGCCAGGCGTTCGCAGATGACGTCGTGCTGGTCTTCTCGGGGCAGAAGGCCCAGGACATCTCGAGTCGGGCCAACGCCGTTCTCGCCCATGTTCATGAGTGGGGGGTCAGGAACAAGCTGAGGTTCGCACCACACAAAACCAAGGTGATGGTGCTAACCAACAAGCTAAAGTTCGACTACCCATTACTGAGCATGGGAGGTGAGCCGCTTGGCCGGACTGGGGAGGTCCGGATACTAGGCCTCACAGTTGACGATAGGCTCACGTTCAACAGTCACGTGAAGAACGTGAGCAAGAAGGCACAGGGCCTCTATCGTCAGCTGTGCAGGGCTGCGAAGGTATCTTGGGGTCTGAACTCGGAGGTGATCAGAACGATGTATCTGGCGGTGCTGGAGCCGACGATTTTGTATGCAGCGAGTGCATGGGCGCCGGCGGCTAGGAAGCTGCTGGTCCGCAGGCAGCTGGACGCGGTCCAGCGGGGCTTCGCGCAGAAGATCGCGAGGACCCACAGGACCGCGTCCCTGCACTCGGCCCTTATACTTGCCGGGTTGCTTCCCCTGGACCTTCGGGTCCAAGAAGCAGCCCGCTTATTTGAAATAAGAAAGGGTCATTCCCGGCAGGTGGTAAAGGACCGAGACCTGGAGGTACCGGTCAGCTACCTGAGACTACCACACCCGTCTGGTCAAGTTGGTGTGGAGTTCTCCTGTCTGGGGGAAAGTGCGGAGGAAGTCCGACTTGCCACCGCGGCTGCCGATCTGGTAATTTATACCGACGGCAGCCGCATAGAGGATAAGGTGGGTGCGGCGTTCTGCGTCAAGCGGGGCGCCGTAGAGTCATACACAAAGAAACTCAAGTTGGGCAACTTCTGCACCGTATACCAGGCAGAGCTGCTGGCTCTAGCTGAGGCAACAGGGTACGCGGCCGGCGAGTCGGCGCAAGTCTGCGCCGTACTGAGCGACTCGCGGTCCGCTCTCGAAACTGTCGCTAGATCGGACACCCTCCATCCCTTAGCGTTAAGAGTGAAGGAGAATGTAATGAAAGCGAGAGAGAAAGGGAAGGATGTAAGGTTGTTCTGGGTGAAAGCGCACGCGGGGATGGAGGGGAACGAGAGGGCGGACCAGCTGGCCAAGGAAGCGGCCCTGAAGAGTAAAAGACGACCAGAGTACGAGAGATGCCCTGTTTCATTCGTCAAGCGGCAACTGAGACTGGAGTCGCTCGACGAATGGAACAGGAGGTATGTGGAAGGAACGACGGCTTCGGTAACGAGGATGTTCTTCCCGGACGCCGTCTCAGCCTACCGCGTGCTCCGCAGCATCGAGGTGGACGCGGTCTCGGCCCAGCTCTTCACGGGGCACGGGGGGTTCTCTGAGTACCTTCATAGGTTTAAGCTCAAGGAGGACCCCTCGTGCTTCTGTGAACCGGGCGTGGACCAGACCGTGATCCACCTTGTGGCCCGGTGTCCCGCATTCGGGGGACTCCGGTTCGGCTTCGAGTGCCGGTCTGGAATTCAAGTCAGGGAGGAGACAATACCCTCCCTGATAGGCGGAGAATATAAAGAATCATTCCTATCCCTTTGCAAAGAAATAGCGGAAAGTGCAATGAAAAGAAACAAAACGTAAATATAAGAAATAAATATATATTAAAAAATTAAAACAGAAAATATAATTATTAACTATTAAAATATATAAATCTGTAATAAAATTATTATTGTATAAGAAACAAAAATGTGAAATAAAAAAAAAAAAAAAAAAAAAAAAGCTATTGAAAATGTAAAAAGCAAGGGAAGAATGATAGATGATCAGAGGAAAAGAGAAAGACAGACGAATTGTGGCATGAAAGATTAGAACAGAAAGAAAGATTATGTGAAGAATGAAAGAAAAGAGAATGAAAATAAAATAACTAAGTGAAAAAATTTAATGCTTGTAAAGTCCCTATCCCAACATAAATAGGGGTACGAGAGGCCCCCAATAGCGGGGGTCATTTAAAAAAAAAAAAAAATAAAAAAAAAAAAAAAAAATTCCCGGTGTCCACGCAGCGCCAGATTTTGTTTTGCTAGAAAACGTATGACATCTAGAATTCGAGTGAGAATTTCCCTCCACTTATTCTTCCCTTTTTTGATTCTCTCTTGCGTTATTGTATCTACAGATTCGTTCCCTGTACGATGGCGCAGTTCCAGTTGCTTCCACATAATTAGCGAGCGTTGATGACCAGTACTTGACTCATGATTTGCAACACGAGGAGAAAGCCTTTTCCAATCATTGAATCATTCTTTAGATGTAAATGCAGATTCCATCTGCGACTGTTGTGGGAAAAGGCGACAACAGAAATAATACAAAGACTTTTTAGAAGGCGAGTAGCACATCCACATTCTTGGAATTCTCATTCTTGGCTTCACCATTTGGCATTTTTTTAAAAAACCAACCTTTTGTAAGTTTTCTTTTCTCTCCATTTTTTAAAGTAATTTCTTCAAAACTATGATCCATATATTGTACTATTGAAGAACCCATCTCAATTAAATACATTCTAATGCTATCTGTAAATATTGTTGGCCATATGTCGATGTCTGTTAGCGTCAATACGTCAGAAATTTTTACTCTACCATTACCACAACTAGTTTTATCTTTTTAATTTCAATTTGTTCAATATCAATCTTTCTTATTTCATGGATATATTTTTCTGTTTGCTTACTTCATTTTTATTTTCAGATTCCTCGATATCATCTAGATTTAAATCTACAGAAGGAGACAGAAATTTTAAAATATCCCCTTCTTGTTTTTTAGCAGCATCTTTAATTTTTTCATCATCATTCTTTTAAATCAACGTTATTCGACAAATTTGAATTATTACTGGTACAGGTGGAAGCTTAGAATCTAATAATATGTCCAAAAGTTTACAGATAATTCACTTATCAAATTCCCTTAATAAAGTTTGACGTTTGAAAGTAATATTTCAGATTTTCTTTAAAGTTATTTGGAAAATTTAAATTAATATTTACTATTTTAATATTCTAATAATCCTTACTTCGGTAATAAATACATTACGACAAACTATTACAAGTTATCATAGACGTTAATAAGTTTGTACAAGAGCTTAACGTCTTTTTAGTATTCTTGTGTTAGATTTGCAGCTGTCACACATAGAAATGTCTTGTAGAAGTCATAGTTACATTCGATCATTTATCTTTTCATATCAAATATAAAATTATTTTTAGTTCAATTATGGTTCAAAGTTTTAACTATTTAAAAAAAATTAATTAATATTATTATTAGTAATTGAAAACCATCAAAATATTAACCTTTTCACATTTTGGTACAATTTTTTATTTTTTGCCCATAAAATGGTAAAAAATCCGAAGCTCAATTTTGTTTTTTTCTAATTAAAGAAATCAAAATATTTTTTTTCTTAAAGGGACATGATCCTCACCCTTTTTGTATAAAACAAAAATGTGTTTTCAGAATTTTTTGAACCCTTTATGAACCCATCTTTGTGGTTTAATCATTAAGGGAGAGAATCATGTCCTTAAATGTTGAACACATATATATTTTCTTGTACATTTCATGAACACAGATATGTGTTTTTGTGATTTAGGGCCCTTTTAAAAACACATTATATGTTTTGCGAATGAAAGGCTTAAACACTGTGTATTTTATAATTTGTAACCGTTTAATTTTTTTAATGTTCATATTATTTAACAACTTTTTTAGCACAAAAATAGTAAAATTCGATATTCTTTTTATGTTATTTAGTTTAGATTATGGTTTTCATTTTTCTTTTAATATTTTATTATTCATCATTCAAAAAAAAAAATTCAAAAAATTATTTTTAACTTTGGTGCCCCCCCTGCTTGTGGTGCCTGGTGCGGCCGCCCCGCTCGCCACCCCCTAGCTACGCCACTACCGTTAATCGTCACGCTTGGCCGGCGGCTTAGCGATCGCAATGTTGTATTATGGTACGCAAAGGACGCTGCTGCCCATCTTCTGGAAGTCTTCAACCACTGCTCAGAGAGATAGTAGGAACCATTACATATCCTCCAGCTGTTTCACAGTGAATTAATTACTACTAGCGGTATGAGAGAGTGGTATAAAAGCCAAGTCTTTCAATAACATACTGAAGAATTAAGGCTTAATAATTGGCCATTGATCATTTGTTTTAGTCTAGTATGTACTAATTTTTTTCGTGCCATACTCCACCTAAGCCTTTCTCAAATTCTTACGCCGCCCTGTGTAACATATATAGTTTTTATATAAAAGTGAAAGGGTTAAACTGGATAAAATTGTGGGCCCCACGTTGGAAAAAACTGGTTTTAGTACTTCAAATACCTAAGTTCAAGTTTACTGAAGATGGACTTGGAACGTGCGTGTCCCGTGGATTTGCAACACCTGATATACTTCACCGCTTGTGAGCCTCTGCCCGTGTGTGATATCATACAGCATTTCATTACCCACTGCGCAACCCGTGCTACCCTGGTAATATCATTTAAGTTTAATACTATACATGTATACTCACACAACACAACATCAACGTTCTATAAATGAAAATTGGGGATAATAACAATATTTATAGTAATAAATATAATTATTTGTCATTACACCCTAAACATTGCAAAAAAAGGTTAAATTCAAAATAGCCAAAGATAGTTTGGCAAGTTCGCAGGCTTTATTCAATTTAAAAGTCGGCCTTCAGCAAGCGCAGATTCTGTCGGTAGATGGCAGGACTAGTAACTTGTTGAATCATATATAATAAATACTATTGAATACTTTTATATTTTATTTTTAATTTAAATTAACTGTTTACTAGCTTTAGACGTAAAACATTATCAAGATAGAAACAGAGAAGAAGAAGGGAAGCATAGGCCTGTCCAAAAGATCGCCTCCCACTTTTTGTTCGGCGACATAATGGCTGGATGCGGCAAGCGCCGGTATGTATCATGTGCGCAAATAACTAACTGAAATCTTAGTCTAAAATTGCAAATGCAAAATTATAACGATAAAACGTTTAAACACAATTGTTATAAATACGTTAAAATATAAAATCGAATTAAGATTTGAAATCAAAACTCATAATTAAACTTTATTCCGGAAACTTGTTTGTGAGCAGGGACAATACTATATAATTAATGCACAAGCGTGTGAATTATATAAGATTGTTTCCGGTACTGCTGGGCTACCACTGCTCAAGATACTCCATAGTAAATGCATAGACTAAATAACTGATAACGTGCATCTGTGGTTAAAATAACAAGTTGACAACTTGAGAAACATCGGATGAGTGTTTAGGCGGTCCTTACTTAGTACAGTTACAATCATTGATAGATCTGTTAGTAATTAATTTTCTCATAGCGTGTCTTTGAGCTAGTATCCTTTATGCATTTAAGTCTGCTTCAATTTAAGGTTTAAAATTCAATCTATCTAAAACTATGTTCTACTATATTGGCCATAGGATATAACTGGCAACACTAACACGGACGAGAGCGACAGTCCTAGGGCAAACGGCGCGCATGCGAGACACCACTGCCCATTTCCTAAATCAATACCTCAAGCCCACGCAATTTCCGGGTGACGTTGATTAATTCAATATATGTGAATATCTACAACCTTCCCGACTCAACACATGGGGATGTACTTTAATCACCTCACCACCAACCCAATCACGTTCATTATGTAATCACAAATGTAGATCAAAGACTTAACATATGCGGATTACATATGATAAAATACAGGGTGATTAGTTATAATTGTAAAAGCTTTAAAACTTGAATGTATAGCTCATTTGAAAGCCAAAAACTAAAGTTTTTACTCAAATTTCTGATCACCTTGTGTACACATAGAACACAGAAACAGCAATGATATATGAAATATGGCACATATATGTTATTAAAATACGACAGGAAACAATACATATTTAATTTATTTTTAAAATACGTCCATTTAATATAGAGGCAATTTTTTTCAGACAACCATAGTACGGAATTTACAGAGGGATATATAACGGGTAGTTAACGTGTACATATGGACATGACATACATACATATCATACATGTATAGCATATACACTTATAAGAAATACGATGTAATACATAACTGTAATGGAACAAGAAGAAAGTCGTAAGACCTTCCTGGAATTTTGCAAAAAGCCAATTGGTAAGGTAATAAAAGATAGCAAAACATAACAATCTTTGGAAGGGTAAAGAAAAATAGCCGTGATACAAAATAAGTAATACAGAAATAAAATGAAATACAGATAAACAAAATAGCAAAATAATAAGTAGTAAAGAAGCAGTCCAGAAGCAAATGATAAAAAAAAAAAGGTGATGTATGAAAAGTAAAGGAGTGAGAGATATTGAGACGGATAAAAGAAGAGTAAGGAAATAATAAGAAAAGAAAGAGAATAAATTATTTATTAAAAACCTGTCTCTAAGAACTCAAGACAAAGGTTGTACAAGAGGTTCCTAATAGTGGCCATTATAAAAAAATATATCGAAGAGAGAACGGAGATATATAAATGGCGTTTGCATTGCGACTGAATCGTGGTTTTTGTGGCCGAGATCACAGAGAGCGTGGGGTCTTAAAAAACAGAAACCTACCATCACAGAAAAGGTAACAATAACACATGCCGTACTGCTGTTTGCTAGAGTAAAGAAAAATATGCACATTTACCTTTGTATTCATCTACGCACGGACCTGCAACTGACTTCATCGAGGTGTCACTCCAACAACTCTGAAACTAAGACTTTATTAGGTTATGTAATAATATTAGAGTGGACATAATCGCGATGAGTGCTCAAGGCTTAGATCTAAAAGTGATCCGCATACAGTTTCGTGTTACGGTTGTGGTATGAAAAGTGTTATTCGTGCTAATTGTGTTAACTGTAATACAAAAAATACGGACACTAAGGATTCGTTCTTTGCATGCGATTTCATGTCAACCAATAGGCATTTATATTCCAAAACCGAGGCATCGCAATGTCAAGCCCATGTTTCTTTTGATTGTAATACTGTTTTTTTAAATTCTGTTTGTAATGTATATGATGTGCCTGATGCGCGGTCAGTGGATAACTCGCGTACCGAGCGCTTGCGTCCGGATGTTTGTACCAAAGGCCGTCCAATTTTGGACATAGAGATTTTTGGCTATCGCGGTACCGGTCTATTAGACACGGCGGCTAAACGTAGCGTTGCCGGATCCACGCTGTACTCCTTGTTGCTTAAGTTAGGGCAGCCGATGCGTAGCAGCGTCATGACTGTGAAACTCGCTGACGGTGTAGTGCGTGACGTGACAGTCAGACTGGTGGACGTTGTGGTGATGTTCGCGGGCGCATCAATACCTATCACTTTTATAATTTTTCCAGATGCAGTTAACAATGAAACATTGCTAGGCATTGATTTTATACGTAAAGCTGGTTTGGTTATTGATATTTTTAATGAAACGTGGTTCACAGCTGATCAACCTCAGGTCATTCACCCCTTGCGTTGTGAGAAATCACGTAACTTCATCGGGTGCGCCTCTGCCGACATGTTGCGTTCGGACGAGGGTATGATGCTGTCACCACCTGAAAGAGCAAGCCTCGCGCAGACATTACAGGAGTACGAGGACATTTTCCGAGAAGGGGGAGGACCGACGTCGTTCGCTGAACACCGCATTGACACCGGCACCCACCCGCCGATCGCCGTCCCGCCGTACCGCCTGACGCCTGCGAAAAAAGAAGTTATGGAGGCTGAAATTAATAAGATGCTGACGGAGGGTGTCATCGAAGAGTGTGAGTCTCCGTGGGCAGCACCAGCGCTGTTGGTACCTAAAAAGGATGGGTCCTACAGATTTTGTGTGGATTATCGCAAATTGAATTCCATCACGAAGGTTGACTCCTATCCGCTTCCGGTGATCGACGATCTACTGCAGTATACTGGCAAAAGTTGTTTCATGAGCACCATCGACCTCAAGGCAGGTTACTGGCAGGTTGCTGTCAAGGAAGAGGATCGCGACAAAACCGCCTTCGTGTCACCATTTGGCGTTTTCAGATTCAGGCGTATGCCTTTTCGATCGCCTTCGTGTCTTCAGCCTGTGCGCCAATCGAGCTAAATGCGTGTTTGCTAGAGAAAGTGTTAAGTATCTAGGTCACGTGATTTCGTCTCAAGGGCTATCGCCGGACCCTGACAAAATCAGCGCCATCGTCGATATGAACGAGCCAACGAATGTGAAGCACTTGAAATCCTTCTTACAGACGTGCTCGTGGTTCCGTAAGTTCGTGCCGAACTTCGCAAAGGTTGCGCAAACGTTGACTATGCTGACGAAGAAAGATCAGTCTTGGTTGTGGGGCGAAGCTCAAGTCGCTGCGTTCTTGGAACTTAAGAAATCACTTACCTCTCCTCCAATCCTCATCCAGCCAGATTATAGTCTTCCTTTTGTGCTTAGGACTGACTCGAGCAGCTATGCTTTAGGTGCAGCTCTCTTGCAGGGGGAGTCGCCGCGCGAGGAGCGTCCGATCGCGTACGCCAGCCGCCTTCTGTCTTCGGCGGAACGAAACTACTCAACCACCGAGCGTGAAGCTCTTGCAGTTGTGTGGGCAGTCGAGAAGTTTCGCGGCTACATCGATGGTCATCCCGTGCGCGTCGCCAGCGACCACCAGCCCCTGAAGTGGTTACTAACCTTGAAGTCTCCTGCAGGTAGATTGGTCCGTTGGGCTATGAAGTTGCAGTCTTTCGATCTCCAAGTGGACTACACCCCAAGAAAGGCAAACGTCATCGTAGATTCTCTCAGTCGACCGCCATGCGTTGAGGAGGCTCGAGATGCTTGTGGCGTCTGTACGGTGGTGGTTGAAACGCCACGATGGGAGGCAACCGCTCTTCGTGAAGATCAGCTCGCAGATCCTGAAATCGCGAAGATTATCCTGGGCCTGGAGGGAAAGGAAGAAGTGGAGATTGGTAGGTGGACAGATAGAGGTTATCATATGTCAAAGGGGATACTTTACCGATATACGGAAGCAGAAACGGAAGAACCGCAGCTTGTTGTACCAGTCAACCGTCGGAAGCAAGTTATGGTTGAATGTCACGACGCTGCAACAGCTGGTCACGGTGGTGTTGATAGGACTTTGCATCGTATTTCCCAGCGGTTCTATTTTCCTGGAATGCGTCGTTTTGTAGCGGAGTATCTCAAGTCTTGTACTGAATGTCAGCGTTACAAGCCTTCGAGTGAGAAGCCGTCAGGCTTGTTGCAGACTCCAGTACCCGCACAGCGCTTCGAAGTTGTAGCAGTAGATTTGTTCGGTCCACTTCCTAAGGGTCCCAAGGGTGAACGTTGGGTCCTTATTGTCGAAGACACCGCCAGTAAGTGGGTAGAGCTGTTTGCGCTTACTGAAGCTACTGCTGAAGCTTGTGCTAAGATCTTGATAGAGGAGGTTTTCCTTCGTTTTGGTGTTCCTAGGCGATTAATTTCTGACAATGGTGTCCAATTCGTCGCCGATGTTATGCAGAAAGCTATGTTTGTTTTGGGTGTTAAGCAGAATCTGGTGCCCCTGTATCATCCAGAAGCGAATCCTGTGGAGAGGAAGAACAGGGACCTTAAGGTGCAAATGGCTATCCTCGTGGAAAATCACCATCAAAAATGGCCTGAAGCTCTGCCATTTATTCGTTTCGCTTTAAACACATCGTTGACAAAAGCAACCCAACAGACTCCTGCATACCTGACTTTTGCTCGCGAACTTCGCTCACCAATTGCAGCTCAGACGGACTTGCGTGCAGTTGTCGAAGCGGAGAACTACGTGCCGCAAATCACACCTTATCTGCTAAGACTCGCAGATACTCTCCAGTCCAGCAAAGAAAGTATTGAACACCAACAAGACCTCCGCAAAGCAGTTAAAGATAAAATTCGTAAAAGTGATAGTCTCGATGTCGGCGACCTCGTATTGATGAAAACGCACGTTCTCAGCAACTCTGCAAAAGGAGTCAGCGCTAAGTTCGTACCTAAACGAGACGGGCCTTACGTCGTTCAGAAGAAAGTTAGCCCAACTACGTACCTGTTAGCGTTTCCTGATAAGTCCGACATTACCATTGGGAAGTATCATGTCTCTGACTTAAGACGCTATCATTCGCGAGAGGGTGAATGCACTGAGATTCCTGAGCCTGTGGCTCCAAAACGTCCTCGCGGCCGACCGCGAAAGCTTGTGTCGGTTTGACCAGTTGTGAGGTCACTGGTCCTGGTCAAAAGGGGGAGTATGTAATAATATTGCTATATAAAAAAGCCGCCAGATGTGAAAGTTCCCGCGGACGTCGTCACAACGCTCAACCTTTTGTTTGTCTCGCCCACTCGTCTCGCTCACTCGCACGGCGTGCACGATACGCGCTCTTGCTTGCTCTTGGCAGGTAGCCAAGACGCGCAGCACGTGCGCCCGCGGCCGTTGGAGTTCAGGGAGTCGGATTTGAGCCATGGTTCGATGCGCAACCGCGCGTAGGCGAATTATTCATTTTCCGCGCACAAATTGTTTTAATAATTAAATAAACGTTTTTCCACATCACAGTTATTAATTACATGTTTAACATTGCATGCAGGAAGGAATTAAGAAGCCACGATATTTACCTGGGTTTTTAATTCGGAAAATATCTAATTTACTTTTATAATTCAGTTACACGTGACCCGGTTGTAAGAAATAAGCGCCGAGAAAGATCACTTTGGGTTTGGGTCAATTTAGTGCTAGTTTCAATTAGTGTGTTCTAAAATGTATCGATATGAACCATGAAATACCGGTATAAATTAAGTGCAATTTAAATTTTGATCTGCACCTTCAATACGATGAAACATGCTACAAAATTTGACAAGACTTAATTCGTTTTACAATTTTTGCAAAATTGTAACTGGTAGTTTGAAAGTTTAATTGTATGGTGTTTACGTTTCAGTATGCCCGAAGCGATGACCGCTGCTGCATGTTGAGTTAGTTGTGTTCCCGGTGGACGCGATGCTGGTGCGACGAGAAGCAGTTCAGCAACACGTGATTACAGACGAGCGTGATGGAAGACCAGGCGCATTGCTTCGGCGACGCTCATCGCCCAAGCGTCGGGGAGCATACGCTATGCGGAAGAAACTTCGCGAAGCGTCGCGAGGTGCATTACCTCTGCAACGCGCGAACGCACCAGGAGGCGTAGTGCCCCACGGACGCATATATATGTATAAGTTCATTAGGGCACAGATTCCGTCGGCGACAGCCTCGGACCGCGTTGAGGCTCAGACGAAACACGTGTGCGGCGCAGCGCACAGGCAGGTCGGAGGACGGGTTGTATGAAATAAAACAACTCTAACAAAGTTTATTTCATAATTGCTACAACAGGTGGCCATTTACAAAAACGATCGTCCTTACTTAGGTTTCTTATTTACTATATTTGAAATTTTCTTTGTCTAAGGTAAACAATGTTGTTTCTAGATAACGTATCTATCCTAATTAACCTGCAATTGGAGATACCGCAACTTGAGATAAATACTGAGATTGTTTTTTAAAAAGGTAATAGTAATGAACAGACACAACACATGACCATTATCATGTAAACCATGGTCGGAGATCATAGTGTGATGCGCGGGGAGGAACAAGCGATGATTGCGATTATTGCGACCGTGACCGCTCAGCTGCGTTCAAACTGCCTCACTCCTCACACCAAAACAAAATCTCTTGTAATTTTGTTTTAATCCATATGGTGACATAGAAGAAACGAATGTCATAATACAAGAGGAACTGACTGAACTAAGTACAAACGAAGAACTTAAGGTTCAGTTTAAATACGGATATCAGCAATTCTGGCTGCAAAACAACATACCCGTTACTTATCCCGCATTAGGGAATATAGCGAGGAAATTTTTAATTTCCTTTCCATCGTCATACCTAGTGGAAAGGGTTCAGCGCTGTTCCCAATCTCCTAACGAAAAAAAGAAACAGACTGGACATCATTAGCCGAGGAGATTTAATATTAACCCTTACAAAATTGACGCCAAATGTTGATAATTTATTATTAAAGCATCAGGTTCATCCTTCTCACTAAAAATATTGACTTATTGCTTATGTTATTTTATTTATAGTTTATTTTATGTTACGTATATTTTACATAACAGATACAAAATTTTATTTTGAGTAGTTTCAATTTACATACAATTAATAAATGTATAAATTAACACGTGTTTTTATTTTAAGTTTTTAACACTAAACTTCAGTACAGTTAGAAATTTACAAGAAATCAATTTCAGGTAAGTAGGAGGTCTACCCAACACGATAAAACATGGCAAGGGCAAAGCAAAAAAGTTTGGGGAACTCTAATTTAAACTATCTAAATGTTGACATATTTTTAAGCATTTCTTTATGGCTGTCTTTGTTATTGTTTATACAGGTGTGACGTCATATGACCGACAAATTCTGTAATTAGTTAATTGTTGTATTTTATAATTAATCTGTGCCATCTATAACCCTTTACTCGGTAATGTATCTATGGAGATACATCAAAATAAAACAAATCTAGTGCCATTATTTTTTAAGCGCAAACATAATATTTTTATTTGAGTGTTTAGATACTTTCTTAGTTTTCGAACACATGTATAGTTTTTTCTGTTGGCCACACTGGTAAGCTGACAAAGTTCACTTTAATTGTAGTTCCGTTATCGTGTTGCCACGCAAGAAGGTAAGATATTTCATAAAAAAATTTCACATATTTTATAAATGGGTGCATAAAATTATAAATTAAAAATATATTTTGCTCTAAAGTAATTACTATGGACGTTCTTTGTCCGGTTGATGTTTCATTTCACTTTTTTAATATATGTATCTCACCGTGCACACTGCCAGCTTTACTAACAACTTATACAAAATCGTCCTGTACCTGTATGTGCACAAGTGTGCCAAGCTGATTAACTATTCATATGCTATTGCATATTTAGCTTATTTTCCATGGATTGTATGTACATACCCTTTCAAGAGCTAGCAAAGTACTAACATTGGTGCCAAAACACAGTCAATCGTCAAATGAAGAAAGTTCGGATTGTAGAGAAGTTGGGATTTTTTAGTTTTAAAAATGTCACGACAGTGCTGAATCTTTACCTGGTCCTTCTTTCTCCCTTCCCTTGAAAATCTTCACATACTTTCTGATAGTGAAAACAACTTCGCCGTGCCCCAAATTACTGCTTCCTGCCCTCCAGTATCAACGAAACCAGCTACAGAAAATTTTTCCTTGGATTCTTCAGCTCAAGATTCTCTTCACTCGGTTTTATACCTTCATCACCAATCCCCTTAGTGAACGTTGTTCAAAATAAAAGGACGGGTTACTTGTTCACGAGTTGTGTGCAATAAAACAAAGTATGTATTGTAAAATGGCATGACAACAAAGTGGTTACTGTGGCAAGCAATTACGTGTCGGAAATGCCTGTTGGGATCATACAGCGGCATAATAAGGATTCAAATAGGCGAGCTGCTGTCCCCTGTCCCAATATAATTAAGCATTACAATGCGCATACGGACGGGGTCGAGCTTGCAGATAAGTTGGTCGCTCTGTACAAGAGGTAAAAAGCCACGGATGGTACTTACCTCTATTTTCCCAAATTTTAGATAAGCGTGAATAATAGCTGGATTTTATATCAAAGACTCTTTGCAGTGAATAATGTAAAACAACAAAGCTTAAAGAAGTTCCGGCATCGTACTATACAAGGGCTATTACATTCTAGGAGACGGCAACCATTTAAAAGCTCTAATGCTGTACCACCAGCACCAAAAGAGATAATGAAAGCTCCCTGTCGCCTAAGGACAACTGCAGACGTGAAATATGATGTGTACAATCATTTCTCTATATTTTGGCCCAAACGACAATGCAAGCTATGCATCAAAGGCCAGGTCAATACTGTTATCTGCATAAAATGCGGTATTAGGTTGTGTGTATTACCAGATAGGAACTGTTTTTCTAATTTCCGCAATGTAAATTTTGAAAATTAATTTAATTCTGTTTTTAATTTTTACCGGAGCTTGTATTTTTGTCAAAAATATTAAATGCTAAAGATTTCTGATTACTAAACCAGTTTAATCATAATTGTTTTGAGAGAAATGATTTATTAGTAAAATATCAGGTAATTTGGCAATGTATCTGTAGAGATATATTGTTAGCAAAATATATTTATTAATGCTTTTGGCAATGTATCCCATAAGATACATGTGATTTTTTTTAACTACCTTATGAGATTTTTTTTCTTATTTTTCTAGACATCCTTGGGTCATAAGGGTTAAGTGGTATAAATATTATAATGATATTTAAAAAAATTAAAATCTGCCGAGTTAAGGGTTAAGGATCTAGCAAAAATTAGGATAAATGTCAATAGAATAATTGTCATTAATCAATGTAAATTATTTAACGTTAGTAAAACACTATTATTATACACGAAGAAAATATTTTTTTGCTGAATTCTCAGGAGCTATTACAATATCAGCATAATGCTGTGGCAACTTCTTCTTATACGTATATAAACGAACCAGCGCTAAATTAGCCTTTTCGAAAATGATTTTTTTTTGTATGTTTAGTGGCAGAATGCGGCGTTAGTGTTAGTGTTAGTTAGTGGCGACCGTTCCGACCTTATGCTTAGTTGGCAATCTTTGCGCATTCTTTTTTGGAAACAATTTAGTTTCTACGATTCTTTTTAGATTTCCATATGTTTGAACACCAATAAAAATGTTGGCCATAATCATAATAATTCAAACAGGATAAATCTCGTAAATCGACTGAACAAAATATCGATAGCTTATCATTTCGACGTTTAAACGTTTCTGGGGTAGTTAAGCATTAATGCCATACACTTGAAATTTAACAAAATTAACAAATATTCATAAAAGTCATAACTCATGTTTCCAACTGTCATTGCTTTATGGCTATAAACACTTGTGCTATGCAAAGTATTGGGATGAGAAGGTATTGATTTCCATTAGTTTCAATGTCACCTGCTTTACCTACAGAGTACCTTATTTGTAAAACAGCATCTCTTTTGTGATTGTGTTACATATTCAATGAAGTCATTTTGAATGTCTGATTTGTGGGTTGAAGTAAACATTGAGCCACCAAATTTAGCGTAAATTAATACTTAAGATGAAAGTTATATTGGACTAAAAGTGTTTTTGTGATGTACTCGAATGTAAGAGTCCACAATTCTTCTTCTCTGCTTACAAATCATATCTCATTTTCATTATTCTTGGTAAACTTGTTTAATATACATGTTTAAGCTCAGCGGCAGAGTATTTGACTTTTTCAAATTTATTTAAGGAAATTTGTATTAACACTGTGTAGATATGTTCTAACATCTGACAATAAAACATATGAAACATATGTTGGCTTAGGCAATGTTATCTTTTTGATTGAGTTACAAAGGACTCTGTGTATGTTAATAATGTAATAGTCATAAAAACAAGATGAATCAGTAATTACAATGGCATTATATTGTGGTTTCTGTGAAATCTAAATGACTCCTGGCTTGTGTCTTATCTATGGAATAAATTTACTTTTGTTTATTCTATAGACTACATCACCGGTTCTCAGTGTGACCCCCAAACATCTCGGTTATGATTTGCAGTGCTAGTGGAATGGAAGTTTTATTAAGTGTGTGACTAAATTCTAGATGTTTGTGTATAAAGGGCACCTGCAGTAAGTGTCGACCATATTTGAAATATTACATCTAAAATGTCACTAAGCTAATTTTAAGTTATGGTAAACAAATCACTGTAACCAAATAGTGATTTAATTGTGGCATCATTTGCTTTTGGTAGTTTCAATATTTTTGATTGTGTACCAAGTCAACATAATTTACAAAAAATGTTACTTTTCTTATCATTTAAAGGAAACATCAGCTGAAGCACGGTTATGAAAATTGATGAAAATGCTTCTCCAAGGGCAACATAATACAACAACATTAGAGACAATGATTTCAAAATTGAGGACTGTTGAAAAGAAAGCCAATAACATTCCAAGAAGCTGAATTGCAGAAATAATTCCAATGGTATCCGCACCAAATGCGAGAACAACATGTTTCAGTTATAGAAGCTACCCATCAAGCCTTTCCTAAGTTCTAGATGCACTAGGAATAGTATGAGGCAAGGAACTCGAGTTCCCTATAAAAAAGAAAACTACATAACCATCTTCAAAACAATCTTCACAAACAGCACACCTAAAGATTGGTGAAGAAAATGAATTAGAAATAGAAGTCTGATGCAACCGTTAACTTGAATTAGCTCAGCCAAATATATGGTTGCCAAAAATGGGCATTGACTAATAAAAGAAGAAAGAAAATTGTTACGATTCAACATAGTAGCAACTGAAATATTTACAAAATAAGAATTGAGGTAATAAGAAGAAAGGTAACCTCACAGATGCACTTAACATTTAAAAAGCTCTTAAATTCAAGCCACACAAGGTTTTAAATGCATTAATTCTGACACTAAGTAGAAACAAAGGTCATAGGTATTTTACCCAAACAAGGGCCATTTTACTGATTTATGTTAAACATTACTACATATAGGATCTCCTCCATGGGATCTTGAGGCCAGACTAAAAGCCTGAATCTATGAAAGGTGCTTGGAGCTATGATGGGCTTGCGATTGAACCCCGCCATAGAAACTGTAATTGCAGTGGTCTTTTACTTTACAGTTGCTGTAAGAATAGGTAAACAATATTGAGCAATCCAACAACAGGGAGCAGCACTGTCGAATCTGTCTGTTCTTTCCTAGAGAACTGGATGAGCAAGTGGCACAATAGTCGAAACCTTCCGACAGGTGCAGGTACTTTCAACCAGCAACCATCACGGGTGCCATCATTGTGGCAGTGAAGAGGATAAGACTTAGAACACGCTCGAGGAGTTGACAGCTAGGATTGAGTTGCGCTGAGAATTCACCGACATTGTGAGGAATGACCGATCATTGGTAGGCTTCATTAGGCTGATGGTACAGAAGGCTCTGTCTTAGAATGCTGTTATAAACTTCTGCAGAAAAGTAATGTTGCAGAAGAAGGCTGTGGAGAGAGAAAGAACATCTGAATTCCTCATCCGTAGTTGGTGACCCAAGCGTCGGAGGGGGCTGTACCTCGCCCTTCTCGAATCCCCAAAAAATGTCTTTGGATATAGATGTGGGATGACAATTGCACATATGACTTGGCCTTCGGTGGCGCGCGAGCTAAATCTCGCGTGTATACTATAACGGGTGGGGAACTGTAGCTCTATATCAAGGAATTGAGTCACTAGGCCGCCGCCATTGAAGGTATTCCCGTAGTTTTCACAAAAGGCATCTTAGAAGACCGCCTGGCATAACCCTTGTGTTGCAGTGGAGGTGTGCCATGAGAAAAATTTAAGAAATATTAATGAAAAAGAGTTTTTATAAAGTTTTTTTTATTATTACGGTTTGAAGCCAAAGTACATGTAGCCTCGTTATTCATCTATGAATAACTACTAAAACTATTAAAGAATCGGCAAGTGTCCTTGTGCATGTAAGTGGTGATGAAAAATGAATTCATTACAGCAACCCAAAGAAAAGAAAGTACTGGGGACTGCTTGGTCCATGTAGGTATATCATGAACTAAGCTTAATATACATGCTGCCATGGTTATGCTGCGTATTTCATATGACTAGATTGGTGTTATTTATAATGATTTGTTGAAACCAAACAAAACTATCACTGAAAATGGCTTTGTCTTAGTTTATGCTATTGAGATGAGTATTGTGTGAAATAGATACAACATGAGCAAACTTAATCTAAACTTGCAATGTGCTTCATTGGTGTTCCTACTTATTGGCCATGAGAACCAAAAAAGAATTAGTGTCAAATAAAACAGACATAGAAGAACATATTGACCAGTTCTCGTCGACTATCACTGGAAGGTAATCTTGAAGGAGCCTACAGGAAGTTTGTACAACCGCAAAATGGAGAGGAATAACTACAAAATAAAAATTTAAGAAATGACAAAAAAAAACTGTCTACTTGGCAGTAGAAGAATCTACACACATACTGTGGGCCACAACACATAAATCTTAATATTACAAGTTAATAAAAGATTAAATGAGATAAGGGTCCTGCGAAAGAAATGGCATATTAAAAAATATCCTTGCAACAAATAAACCCTTTGACAAGGCCTCTGAACAACTTGAACGCATAATTTACCATGCTGGTAGTGATGGCCTTCAAAATCAACTAGCGGACCTTACTCCATAATATGATTGTAACTACTTGTTTTGGAAGATAACAAAGATACTGAAAAGACTGAAACTACATATACCTCCAAATAAAATGAGAAATGGTAAATCAACAAGAACTGAATGTAAAAGGGCCAGGTTTTACTCGGAGCAACTAATTACTGTGTTCCAGCCCCTGGCCGGCAAGTATCTTGAACATGACAAAGAAGGCCTATGAATGCCTTGACTCGCTTTTGCAGATGTGGTTACTATTGGAAAGAGCTAATCTTGAGGAAGTGTGAAGAGAAATGGTTAAACTGTCAGGGAGTAAAACTCCAGGCTAGAACATTCACTGACTGTTATATTCACCAGACATTGCATTGTCTGATTAATATTTGTTCTGTTGGAAGGCACATGGTTTGAGTGATGAGCAGTTATGTTATAAGGTAGTCTTAGAAGACAAACACCATTGTAATGGTATTCTAGTTCTAGAACAATGGGAACAGATACAGTGGAATGTGCTTGTATATGTCAGAACTTTGTGCTGCTAATAATTTCATTTGAATTGTCATTTAGACGTTTAAGTATTGCTTATATGTTCAGTGATTCAAAGAGCTAACTAAGTTTGGGAACTGCTGGCGTTTATAAATATTTTGTTGTTTCGCAATCAGTGCAAATTGTAATATCGAATCATTACATAAACTGCCACACACTTGTTCCAGACTTATTCTTATGTTTAATGTTTTAAAGTAAAAAGGATCCTGTGTAAAGTTAACATTTTTATGCTTGGGACAATTAAAATAATCATGTACTTATAATGATTACAAAATGTGTATTTATTTTGGTGTATGCTATACTATTCATAATCAAATGTAAATTGTTGTTGTATGGAAGATCAATGTAAATAATTAGTATTTCTTGTAAATATTACTCGACTACAGCTACCTAATTGTAATATTATTATAATTAATGTTAATTATGATGTATTATTGATTATATTTGTAATGCAGAGGACATTTGCAATATAAATAATTTGAGTCACTTTATCCATAAAAAGTATTAAATGTGAGGTATTTTTATTATGTACTATACAAATCTAACACTCGTGTGTATGTGAATGAGAAAAATCAATTTCTCCCTAAATTTGCTAAATAGTATCTCTGTGTTCAATTAACCGTTTATTTATTCGTAAGTTTTATGTATTAAAGATGTGTATTATTTTTCATGTAAACAAAATAATCTTCAAAATAAAAATTGTTTCTATTCTGTACATTGATGTAAATCTACTTTGTGTTTGTTTTGTATGTCTTGTGAACCACGCCTTATAATTTGGGGGCGCATGTAAGATGCAATTACCAACAAACTCGACATTGCATAGATATAATGAATGATAAGAATATTATAGGTTGTTCAATTTTATTTACTTTATGAAAAACAATTCTATACTTCCTCGATATTAATTTTAATAGTTTTTCATTAATATAGATAAATTATAAACGGCTTATTCATTAGTGCTAGTTTGACTTTTACAGTTATTATAACCTTTATTATTAAAAACCTTAAAATGATTATAATATTTTTACAGAATGCCAATTCAGGCGCCGCAATGGACGGACTACCTCAACTGTCGGGGTTGCAGCCAAACAGTCTGCAAACACTGCCTCAAAATTTTACACAAAAAGCAATGTCCCTTCAATCAGGTACGTGGTGTGGTGTACATGCAGACTATAAATTTATATTTAATTTGCTTCAATCTTTACTTACAACACTGTCCAAAACTCTCCAGGTGTTTATCAACTTGTTTAAAATTCACCACATATTGATCAGAATGAATGTCTTATCTTTAAGTTTCTATTTAGATGCAACAGCTGCATTTTTCATTTACATGGATCTTTTGCTCTTTCATATAATAGTTATTCATATTTACTTAATGCAAAATAGTTTGATTCCATTTATATTTTACAGACAGTAATTCAATCCGAACCCGAGCAACTAGTAGTGAATACAGCTCTTCTACTATTAGCGGGATGCCCACCCCCAGAACAGCCCCATCACCCGCCATGTATTACTCCATTGTGCGGTACACGAAACAACTCGCATTTTGTCTAAAACTTTGTGGAAACGGTGAGTGTTTGCATGCTATTTGTGTATATCTTAAGAGTTTATTTTGAGCGTTTATTATAGTGACTTTATAAGTAGAGCAGAGAAATGATTTTTAGTGATTTACCTTGTACAATTTGAATTACAATCATAATGTGAACCAAGTTGTTACTTGATATAACTGCAAGCTGTAGGAACAATCTTTGTTCGTAGTCAAATTCTGCAGAAAGGCATTCTGGTGGAAAAATACTTCTGGTGTTGGCCTCATGTCTGTCTTATTAAAAAAAATTTCCCAAATTGTTCAGATGAAACCCTTAAGACCTACGACGAAGAGGAGGAAGGAATTCAACGGGCTATGTATTATCTTAAACAATTTAAAATTGCATGATTTAATAAAAAAAAAATTATAAAAATGAAGAATGTGGAGGCGAACACATTATTCCTAAGATGTGCTTGCTATCTTCTATGAAATGTGCTATGGCACAAACATTTTGTTCGTGAGTTATATTGTAAAAGCGCATATGCAATAGCCATAGAATTATTATGTAGTTTTAATCCATTGACAAGATTTCAATAATCTTGCTTTGACAAAATGGCCATCATGGCCTATTTAGAATTAAATTTTTCTCCTATTTCCAAGTTTTTATTTAATTTTAAATTAAACTTAAATATTTTCAGCCAATGCCAGCTTAAGCAGTAATAGATTTTCATGAGCAATGCAAAGGAAACTGGTTACTCTCTTACAATGCACTATGATCGACGAATATTTGCAACGTCATCCATCAATGGACATTTACAAGTGTAACATATTTGATTTCTTTACATTAAAAAATTAACTAAATGTGCTTGTTTTATATCGATACCTAACATCTACCTTTGCAAACACTGCCATCTTAAGGCAAAGCTCCAGCGTGCTGGGGACGATATCAGCATATAGAATACAATATAGTATACATGTACCTTTTCAGACGAATCATAGCTGTGTAGTGGTTGATGGCACAGGGACGCAAACAAGTCCTCGTCGTTAAGCAAGGACTTGTCTTTGAGGAGGACAATGAGCAATGCGTTGGGTTTGTTTGAAGTAAGCGTTGAAGTAAAGGGCGGCGGGTCGGATGGAGGGTGACATGCGACACCCGACGCTGGACCAACCTGGAGAAGAGTCGATGTTGGCGAGGCGGTCGAGGTATCCCCGGGTCGGCGATGCGCTGCAGCGCGATGAACAGCTCTTGCACGGACTGCGCGAACGACTGCGGCGTTTGCAGCTTGTCGATGATGCTCCGCATGTGACTCTTGTGCGCCGAGTCGCCGTAGAGCAGCGCACTCCAGTGGTCGGCCGCGATGCGCAGCCTCACTTCCGTCGCGATCTGCATGATCTGGGCGTCGTGCTCGCGCCGCAGCGCCTCGTACGTCCGGAACTCGTCCTTCAGCTGCATCAACGAAGAGTCACATTAGCATATGTGTACACGTGTCGCGATTGTTGACATAAATTAAACTTATGTAATGTTGTGTGTGCAAAAACAATAAACAGTGTTGGACAATGCTAAGAACAGCAACCGGGTGACCATAAATGTACCTTTCTAGATAAAGTTGAGCCATCTTCTAAGGTAAGTAAAATTAACCTGAGAACCTCTTCCTGCATGGCCGGACCTAGGAACTAGCAGCCCCGTACTCTTACCGCCGCCCACGAGTTGGCGCTCAACTGCTGAAGGTTCTGAAACAGTTTTTAAGTTTTTACTGTTTTGCAATGGTGAACATACTTAATATGAAAACAATATTTTTCTTAATTCTTGTGGCAAGAAAAAATGGCAAACATTTAAACCGTTTGATAAAATGAAACACCTAGCTGTCAGACATTTATAACATATTATTACTGAAGTGTTGCCATGTTGCAAACTGATTTTGTAAGCAATCATTGTTTATTGTATATATACTTTGTTTTTTGTTCATTTCCCTATTGGTGCTGCTTGGTGGCAGTCGAATAACTGTTGATAGCATGAAGTCTATTGTGCTGACATAATAACAAATTTATTCCATATTTCCAAAGTTTTTCCCAATTATTGTTTAATTTTAGTCTTCTTTTATTAAAATTTAAGTGTCTCTTTGGTATAGGCCTCCAGTATGCTCAATGTTTACCTCACTTAATTTCGTCCAAACATTCCCTGTTCTCATCAGCCCATGTCTTCTAGGTGCATGGATGTTTGTTATTCTCCAGGGTTTTTTCAGCGTATGATGTCAATGGTCCATCTGATATTAGTGTAGTGTTAAAGTCACCTTTGGCAGGTATATAAGTCCATGCTTAAAAACATTTTATATTCCTGTTGTTTTTCAGACTTATAGAATCACTATAATTTATTTCTGTGCTCTGCATTTTTTCTTGTTAATTATTATTATTTCTCCTTCTCTCTGATATATCTTGGGACTTAATCCAATGGATCTTCATTTGGCCCAAAGTTTGAACGAACACCGAACCACAAACGAGCCAATGTATCATTTTAATCTACATTTCTGGACCCTTTTGGAGGTTTCTCCATCAAATTCTCTCAATGTCTCTTGTTAGTCAGAGGTAAACAAAACTTTGCAGATCATCAGTTCAGGAAGTCCTTCATTGTTAATAATTATTTGTATTACCTGTCTGGATTTTCGATGGTATTTTAGAGTACCGTGGTATGTCTTTGGCAAGTAAGGGTCTCATTCAGTTTTTTTTTTTAAATCGTTTCTCCTGTTTTTTTTAGGGCAGAGATGTTACGCATGTAAATTTATTTTTTTCATTTTTTATTTTTGTTGCTTTATCCCCTTTCTTCTTCTTCTTCTTCTTCCTTCCCTTTTCCCTTTATTTGGGGTCGGGTCTCCTTATCAATTTGCGCCAGGCCACTCTATCCTGGGTTGTCCCTGCATCAAGTTGAAGGGTTTCCAGTTCCTTTCTGATATTAGACCACCGTGTAGCTTTTGGACGCCTTCTCCCTCTTGGGAATTCGTTTCTTATTTTGTCCATTCTAGTGACGCCACCCGACCATCTAAGCATCTTCATCTCATTGACATGAAATGTTTGCTCGTGTCTCTGACTTCAGTCCAGCATTCCGCGCCGTAGAGCATAGCTGGTCTGACAGCTGCTTTGTAGACTTTACCCTTGGTCTTAATGGGCATACGGTTATCACATAGAACGCCTGACACTTCCCTCCACTTCATCCATGCAGTTTGTACCCTGTTCTTGACATCAGCGGTTGAGTCTGCATCGGTACTTAAGGTCGACCCTAGGTACCTGAACTTAGTGACGGATGGTATTGGAATGCCACTGATATTCAGATTGCTATGGCCTTGTGTTGGTGTTGGTGCAAATGCACAGTGCATGTGTTCCGTTTTAGATCTACTTATGCGGAGGCCGTTGGATTCTAGTTCTCTAATCCATAGGTTCAGGTCTCTCTGCAAATCATCTGCTGATTTGTTTGCAAGAACAATAACATCTGCATATAGAAGGCACCATGGTAAGGCATTCTGTACATCCTTTGTGAGGTAATGCATGACGCAGTTAAATAATAATGGGCTAAGTGCGGATCCCTGATGAACGCCAACTGTTACTTCGAACGGGTCACTGAGTCCTGCTGGGCTTCTCACCTGGGTCGCGCAGTTGTAGTACATGTCTTTTACTATGGAGACATACTTTTCGGGGAGGCCTTGAGACCTGAGAGCTTGCCATACAAGTTGTCTTGCCACTCTATCGAAAGCTTTTTCCAGGTCAATGAAGACAATATGTAAATCTTCTTTATTGCATCTATGTTTCTCCATAATAATTCTCATGGCTTGAATTGCGTCCGACGTTGATTTACCAGCAGTGAAGCCGAATTGGTTTTCCGTGACCGTTGTTAGCAGCCGCAGTCTATTATTAATAATTCTTTCGAAGAGTTTAAAAGTGTGTGATGTTAATTTTATCCCCCTGTAATTTCCACAAAGTGAAACGTCTCCTTTATGCTTGTAAAATGGTATTAAGTAGCTCTTCCGCCAGGAGTCTGGCATTGTACCGGACGTGAGGAAAAGATTTAGGAGTTTCGTAAGCCACCTTATAGCTACCATTCCTCCACGCTTCCATATCTCCGCAGGTATCTGATCTGGCCCTGTAGCCTTCTTGTTCTTCATCTTTAGTATCGCTACTTTAACTTCGGATTCTGTTATGGCTTCGATGGGCCCTGAGGTCACACGTATGGAGGGGAGTTTTTCGCTTGGAAATTCTTCGTTGGATAATTCGACGTAGTAATCTTTCCATCTTTTGTTGATGTCATTATTTGAGGTCAAGAGTTTACCATTAACATCCCTGATATATTTATTTATGTTTATGTCCAATTTTGTATATATCATTATCATCTGTGTTTTCCTCTAACTGTCTATAGAAATTATCTCTAACTTTCTGTTTTTCTTGGGCAACGATAATTTTGGTGTGGGCTTTGGTTATTTTATACGCCTTTAGGTCCTCGTCGCTTTTCGAATCTTGCCAAGCCTTGAAATGCTCATCTTTGTTCTGCACTGCTGCTTTCACGGTATCGTTCCACCAACTAGGGTCTTTATTTGGAATTATGCCTTTGGACTCTCCTAGTATAGTTTTTGCTGCCGGGACCGTTAGATCTTCGAATTTGGACCACATTTCGTTTACGTTTTGGTACTCGTTGTCCAAGTCAGTTAAGTTCAGTTAAACCCATTTGATTTTTGGTGTTTTATCTTTGACATTTCTCAGTGGTTTCTGCAATTTGAACTTCGTAACAAGTATTCGATGTTGACTTGTTAATGCTTCCCCTGGGATAACCTTACCTTACCTGTCCTTGAATCTAGATATTAAGCTTTTCTCTCCCAGTATGTAATGAACCTGCGTCTTCTTACCTCCACTTTTGTAAGTTACAAGGTGCTCTTCCTTTTTCTCAAAGCATGTGTTAATGATCATTAAATTGTGTCTACTTGAAAAATCTAAAATACTATGTCCTTCTTGATTTAGCTTGCCATAGCCAAAACCGCCATGGTGTTCACTGCCATTTGGAGTTTTATGGCCAACGTGCCCATTAAGGTCACCGCCGTTTAGTTTTAATTCATTAACTCCTACAGAGGCTATCACATCATCAAAGTCCTCCCAGAAATCTTGTTTTTCCTCCTTAGAGCATCCAACTTGAGGAGCGTATGCTGATATGATGTTTAGTGGTGGCTGATTGTCAAGCGCTAGTTTTATGGCTAGGAGCCGGTCAGACTTCCTATTTATGCTAATGATTAGAATCATCTTTCAGACAAGAGTTTAGAGCTATGGCCATACCATTTCGGTGTGTTAATGTTCCATTATATATTAGTTCAAATCCTAGTCCAATATCACGAGACTTGGAACCCTTCCACTTGGTTTCCTGTAAGCAACACGCATCAATGTATCTTCGTTTGAGGTCTTCACTTAGTTCGCTGGTGCGACCGGTAAGGAAACCTAAGTTCCACGTAGCGAATCTCAGAGTGTCAATTACGTCGCTTGCGGGGGACGCCCTAGCGTTGTCTTCTTTTGTCGCCCTTTTATTCGCCTCTAAAGTATTTGCGTCGCTTGTGGGGTACACCCTAGTATGATCTCGTCTATTATTTCTTGTAACTTTCATGATAAGGAGAATTTGTTTTGGCAATTGGGTTTTTACAGCCGGCTGCCGCCTGACGCTAAGGTAGTAACTCTCTTGGAGAGCTAAGGGTGCTTCTGCCGACCGCGGTCTTCATCACCAACCCTACTACACCACCCCACCTGGCAGCGTAGCTCCAGAGCAACCTGTGACCCCAATATGTGAGGGCAGCTTGCGACTGGGGTATTTGCCTCTTCCGCCTGCTCTACCGTACCAATGGACTCCATCTCCGCCTTTGCAGCCGTTAAGGTCTTCACCCGTAACCCTGGGCAAGGGGCCGCGCTATACCCCGCGGCGCTAGGTCCCTATCCGAACTCAGCCACCAATTTCACTCCGGCCTACTGGAGTGAGTGGTGCCCACCCCCGCGACGTGAACGCGCCGGACAGGTATTACCCAAGTGACGAGTAGAGAATTTGGCTCTATCCACCTTCAGGCCGAGGGTTTTATTTTTTTATCCCCTTTCTATGTTCACAAATTGCCACAGTTCCTCACATCCTCCATAAAATCTCTTTTTATCCACATTATGATCTTCCTTTATATGTTGCCTTTCTTTCCTTATCCACATTCCTAAATATATTGGTTCCTATTTCATGTATTTACTTGTTTACTTTATTTACAATTTTGTTTTTACCCCATCCTTTATTTCAATCCTTGATCTTGTTCCGAACAATGGTCTGCTGTTTAGTTTCTATTTTTATTTCAGAAGTATATGCAGTTTTAATGATCCATTGAGTGTATTCTGATTACAACTTATACTTTCTGGACAGTAAGTCTGTAATTTCCAGCTTCAGAAGTATTCCTTTTTCACAAATTTCTACTATTCTGCATTCTTTCTTATAGTTCTTAGTTTCTATGTTCCATAGCATATAAAATGGTATTGATAGAAGTTTTATTAAACCATATGCACCAAGGCTCTTTTGTACCCATGTGATATAAATTTTTCCCTGCCATGTTTTTATGTGTATGTTAAATTAATTCATTGCGGTTCTCTTATCAATGACAAAGTTCTTTCTTTTGTTCAATGAATGACACATAAGTACTGTTACTCCAATACATGTTTGCACTTGGAATTTGTTAAAGTAATCAATTTCAATACTATTTCAGTTCTTTCCAAAGGTTCTTTTCTGTGCATTAGAAATCCCGGTACATGTTAGCCTTTTTTGTTTTGGTATCATAGAAAATATAATTCTGATGCTTCTGATTTCACCGAAAATCATAAATTGTTTCCGTTTTAGTTTTTCAAGACATATTTAAGTAGTTCATGGAAGTGTTGTCATTTATGGAGATACCATTTTTTTTTCATTCACTTTAAGTTTCAACAGTACCACCAACATCATAAAGGTCGGCTCGCTTTTTCCTGGTCACCATGTGGGAATATCGCAAAGCTGTAACTATGTTCTGAAAGTTCAAAAGAGAATACAATAGAACTTACTTGATGCTGCAATATAAGTTCGGTGACAGTCCTCTCGCCCAAGGATCTAGCAGCCCGCGCAGCCCTCCCGCGACCCTCTTCATCGATCATAGTGCATTGTAAGAGAGTAACCAGTTTCCTTTGCATTGCTCATGAAAATCTATTACTGCTTAAGCTGGCATTGGCTGAAAATATTTAAGTTTAATTTAAAATTAAATAAAAACTTGGAAATAGGAGAAAAATTTAATTCTAAATAGGCCATGATGGCCATTTTGTCAAAGCAAGATTATTGAAATCTTGTCAATGGATTAAAACTACATAATAATTCTATGGCTATTGCATATGCGCTTTTACAATATAACTCACGAACAAAATGTTTGTGCCATAGCACATTTCATAGAAGATAGCAAGCACATCTTAGGAATAATGTGTTCGCCTCCACATTCTTCATTTTTATAATTTTTTTTTTATTAAATCATGCAATTTTAAATTGTTTAAGATAATACATAGCCCGTTGAATTCCTTCCTCCTCTTCGTCGTAGGTCTTAAGGGTTTCATCTGAACAATTTGGGAAATTTTTTTTAATAAGACAGACATGAGGCCAACACCAGAAGTATTTTTCCACCAGAATGCCTTTCTGCAGAATTTGACTACGAACAAAGATTGTTCCTACAGCTTGCAGTTATATCAAGTAACAACTTGGTTCACATTATGATTGTAATTCAAATTGTACAAGGTAAATCACTAAAAATCATTTCTCTGCTCTACTTATAAAGTCACTATAATAAACGCTCAAAATAAACTCTTAAGATATACACAAATAGCATGCAAACACTCACCGTTTCCACAAAGTTTTAGACAAAATGCGAGTTGTTTCGTGTACCGCACAATGGAGTAATACATGGCGGGTGATGGGGCTGTTCTGGGGGTGGGCATCCCGCTAATAGTAGAAGAGCTGTATTCACTACTAGTTGCTCGGGTTCGGATTGAATTACTGTCTGTAAAATATAAATGGAATCAAACTATTTTGCATTAAGTAAATATGAATAACTATTATATGAAAGAGCAAAAGATCCATGTAAATGAAAAATGCAGCTGTTGCATCTAAATAGAAACTTAAAGATAAGACATTCATTCTGATCAATATGTGGTGAATTTTAAACAAGTTGATAAACACCTGGAGAGTTTTGGACAGTGTTGTAAGTAAAGATTGAAGCAAATTAAATATAAATTTATAGTCTGCATGTACACCACACCACGTACCTGATTGAAGGGACATTGCTTTTTGTGTAAAATTTTGAGGCAGTGTTTGCAGACTGTTTGGCTGCAACCCCGACAGTTGAGGTAGTCCGTCCATTGCGGCGCCTGAATTGGCATTCTGTAAAAATATTATAATCATTTTAAGGTTTTTAATAATAAAGGTTATAATAACTGTAAAAGTCAAACTAGCACTAATGAATAAGCCGTTTATAATTTATCTATATTAATGAAAAACTATTAAAATTAATATCGAGGAAGTATAGAATTGTTTTTCATAAAGTAAATAAAATTGAACAACCTATAATATTCTTATCATTCATTATATCTATGCAATGTCGAGTTTGTTGGTAATTGCATCTTACATGCGCCCCCAAATTATAAGGCGTGGTTCACAAGACATACAAAACAAACACAAAGTAGATTTACATCAATGTACAGAATAGAAACAATTTTTATTTTGAAGATTATTTTGTTTACATGAAAAATAATACACATCTTTAATACATAAAACTTACGAATAAATAAACGGTTAATTGAACACAGAGATACTATTTAGCAAATTTAGGGAGAAATTGATTTTTCTCATTCACATACACACGAGTGTTAGATTTGTATAGTACATAATAAAAATACCTCACATTTAATACTTTTTATGGATAAAGTGACTCAAATTATTTATATTGCAAATGTCCTCTGCATTACAAATATAATCAATAATACATCATAATTAACATTAATTATAATAATATTACAATTAGGTAGCTGTAGTCGAGTAATATTTACAAGAAATACTAATTATTTACATTGATCTTCCATACAACAACAATTTACATTTGATTATGAATAGTATAGCATACACCAAAATAAATACACATTTTGTAATCATTATAAGTACATGATTATTTTAATTGTCCCAAGCATAAAAATGTTAACTTTACACAGGATCCTTTTTACTTTAAAACATTAAACATAAGAATAAGTCTGGAACAAGTGTGTGGCAGTTTATGTAATGATTCGATATTACAATTTGCACTGATTGCGAAACAACAAAATATTTATAAACGCCAGCAGTTCCCAAACTTAGTTAGCTCTTTGAATCACTGAACATATAAGCAATACTTAAACGTCTAAATGACAATTCAAATGAAATTATTAGCAGCACAAAGTTCTGACATATACAAGCACATTCCACTGTATCTGTTCCCATTGTTCTAGAACTAGAATACCATTACAATGGTGTTTGTCTTCTAAGACTACCTTATAACATAACTGCTCATCACTCAAACCATGTGCCTTCCAACAGAACAAATATTAATCAGACAATGCAATGTCTGGTGAATATAACAGTCAGTGAATGTTCTAGCCTGGAGTTTTACTCCCTGACAGTTTAACCATTTCTCTTCACACTTCCTCAAGATTAGCTCTTTCCAATAGTAACCACATCTGCAAAAGCGAGTCAAGGCATTCATAGGCCTTCTTTGTCATGTTCAAGATACTTGCCGGCCAGGGGCTGGAACACAGTAATTAGTTGCTCCGAGTAAAACCTGGCCCTTTTACATTCAGTTCTTGTTGATTTACCATTTCTCATTTTATTTGGAGGTATATGTAGTTTCAGTCTTTTCAGTATCTTTGTTATCTTCCAAAACAAGTAGTTACAATCATATTATGGAGTAAGGTCCGCTAGTTGATTTTGAAGGCCATCACTACCAGCATGGTAAATTATGCGTTCAAGTTGTTCAGAGGCCTTGTCAAAGGGTTTATTTGTTGCAAGGATATTTTTTAATATGCCATTTCTTTCGCAGGACCCTTATCTCATTTAATCTTTTATTAACTTGTAATATTAAGATTTATGTGTTGTGGCCCACAGTATGTGTGTAGATTCTTCTACTGCCAAGTAGACAGTTTTTTTTTGTCATTTCTTAAATTTTTATTTTGTAGTTATTCCTCTCCATTTTGCGGTTGTACAAACTTCCTGTAGGCTCCTTCAAGATTACCTTCCAGTGATAGTCGACGAGAACTGGTCAATATGTTCTTCTATGTCTGTTTTATTTGACACTAATTCTTTTTTGGTTCTCATGGCCAATAAGTAGGAACACCAATGAAGCACATTGCAAGTTTAGATTAAGTTTGCTCATGTTGTATCTATTTCACACAATACTCATCTCAATAGCATAAACTAAGACAAAGCCATTTTCAGTGATAGTTTTGTTTGGTTTCAACAAATCATTATAAATAACACCAATCTAGTCATATGAAATACGCAGCATAACCATGGCAGCATGTATATTAAGCTTAGTTCATGATATACCTACATGGACCAAGCAGTCCCCAGTACTTTCTTTTCTTTGGGTTGCTGTAATGAATTCATTTTTCATCACCACTTACATGCACAAGGACACTTGCCGATTCTTTAATAGTTTTAGTAGTTATTCATAGATGAATAACGAGGCTACATGTACTTTGGCTTCAAACCGTAATAATAAAAAAAACTTTATAAAAACTCTTTTTCATTAATATTTCTTAAATTTTTCTCATGGCACACCTCCACTGCAACACAAGGGTTATGCCAGGCGGTCTTCTAAGATGCCTTTTGTGAAAACTACGGGAATACCTTCAATGGCGGCGGCCTAGTGACTCAATTCCTTGATATAGAGCTACAGTTCCCCACCCGTTATAGTATACACGCGAGATTTAGCTCGCGCGCCACCGAAGGCCAAGTCATATGTGCAATTGTCATCCCACATCTATATCCAAAGACATTTTTTGGGGATTCGAGAAGGGCGAGGTACAGCCCCCTCCGACGCTTGGGTCACCAACTACGGATGAGGAATTCAGATGTTCTTTCTCTCTCCACAGCCTTCTTCTGCAACATTACTTTTCTGCAGAAGTTTATAACAGCATTCTAAGACAGAGCCTTCTGTACCATCAGCCTAATGAAGCCTACCAATGATCGGTCATTCCTCACAATGTCGGTGAATTCTCAGCGCAACTCAATCCTAGCTGTCAACTCCTCGAGCGTGTTCTAAGTCTTATCCTCTTCACTGCCACAATGATGGCACCCGTGATGGTTGCTGGTTGAAAGTACCTGCACCTGTCGGAAGGTTTCGACTATTGTGCCACTTGCTCATCCAGTTCTCTAGGAAAGAACAGACAGATTCGACAGTGCTGCTCCCTGTTGTTGGATTGCTCAATATTGTTTACCTATTCTTACAGCAACTGTAAAGTAAAAGACCACTGCAATTACAGTTTCTATGGCGGGGTTCAATCGCAAGCCCATCATAGCTCCAAGCACCTTTCATAGATTCAGGCTTTTAGTCTGGCCTCAAGATCCCATGGAGGAGATCCTATATGTAGTAATGTTTAACATAAATCAGTAAAATGGCCCTTGTTTGGGTAAAATACCTATGACCTTTGTTTCTACTTAGTGTCAGAATTAATGCATTTAAAACCTTGTGTGGCTTGAATTTAAGAGCTTTTTAAATGTTAAGTGCATCTGTGAGGTTACCTTTCTTCTTATTACCTCAATTCTTATTTTGTAAATATTTCAGTTGCTACTATGTTGAATCGTAACAATTTTCTTTCTTCTTTTATTAGTCAATGCCCATTTTTGGCAACCATATATTTGGCTGAGCTAATTCAAGTTAACGGTTGCATCAGACTTCTATTTCTAATTCATTTTCTTCACCAATCTTTAGGTGTGCTGTTTGTGAAGATTGTTTTGAAGATGGTTATGTAGTTTTCTTTTTTATAGGGAACTCGAGTTCCTTGCCTCATACTATTCCTAGTGCATCTAGAACTTAGGAAAGGCTTGATGGGTAGCTTCTATAACTGAAACATGTTGTTCTCGCATTTGGTGCGGATACCATTGGAATTATTTCTGCAATTCAGCTTCTTGGAATGTTATTGGCTTTCTTTTCAACAGTCCTCAATTTTGAAATCATTGTCTCTAATGTTGTTGTATTATGTTGCCCTTGGAGAAGCATTTTCATCAATTTTCATAACCGTGCTTCAGCTGATGTTTCCTTTAAATGATAAGAAAAGTAACATTTTTTGTAAATTATGTTGACTTGGTACACAATCAAAAATATTGAAACTACCAAAAGCAAATGATGCCACAATTAAATCACTATTTGGTTACAGTGATTTGTTTACCATAACTTAAAATTAGCTTAGTGACATTTTAGATGTAATATTTCAAATATGGTCGACACTTACTGCAGGTGCCCTTTATACACAAACATCTAGAATTTAGTCACACACTTAATAAAACTTCCATTCCACTAGCACTGCAAATCATAACCGAGATGTTTGGGGGTCACACTGAGAACCGGTGATGTAGTCTATAGAATAAACAAAAGTAAATTTATTCCATAGATAAGACACAAGCCAGGAGTCATTTAGATTTCACAGAAACCACAATATAATGCCATTGTAATTACTGATTCATCTTGTTTTTATGACTATTACATTATTAACATACACAGAGTCCTTTGTAACTCAATCAAAAAGATAACATTGCCTAAGCCAACATATGTTTCATATGTTTTATTGTCAGATGTTAGAACATATCTACACAGTGTTAATACAAATTTCCTTAAATAAATTTGAAAAAGTCAAATACTCTGCCGCTGAGCTTAAACATGTATATTAAACAAGTTTACCAAGAATAATGAAAATGAGATATGATTTGTAAGCAGAGAAGAAGAATTGTGGACTCTTACATTCGAGTACATCACAAAAACACTTTTAGTCCAATATAACTTTCATCTTAAGTATTAATTTACGCTAAATTTGGTGGCTCAATGTTTACTTCAACCCACAAATCAGACATTCAAAATGACTTCATTGAATATGTAACACAATCACAAAAGAGATGCTGTTTTACAAATAAGGTACTCTGTAGGTAAAGCAGGTGACATTGAAACTAATGGAAATCAATACCTTCTCATCCCAATACTTTGCATAGCACAAGTGTTTATAGCCATAAAGCAATGACAGTTGGAAACATGAGTTATGACTTTTATGAATATTTGTTAATTTTGTTAAATTTCAAGTGTATGGCATTAATGCTTAACTACCCCAGAAACGTTTAAACGTCGAAATGATAAGCTATCGATATTTTGTTCAGTCGATTTACGAGATTTATCCTGTTTGAATTATTATGATTATGGCCAACATTTTTATTGGTGTTCAAACATATGGAAATCTAAAAAGAATCGTAGAAACTAAATTGTTTCCAAAAAAGAATGCGCAAAGATTGCCAACTAAGCATAAGGTCGGAACGGTCGCCACTAACTAACACTAACACTAACGCCGCATTCTGCCACTAAACATACAAAAAAAAATCATTTTCGAAAAGGCTAATTTAGCGCTGGTTCGTTTATATACGTATAAGAAGAAGTTGCCACAGCATTATGCTGATATTGTAATAGCTCCTGAGAATTCAGCAAAAAAATATTTTCTTCGTGTATAATAATAGTGTTTTACTAACGTTAAATAATTTACATTGATTAATGACAATTATTCTATTGACATTTATCCTAATTTTTGCTAGATCCTTAACCCTTAACTCGGCAGATTTTAATTTTTTTAAATATCATTATAATATTTATACCACTTAACCCTTATGACCCAAGGATGTCTAGAAAAATAAGAAAAAAAATCTCATAAGGTAGTTAAAAAAAATCACATGTATCTTATGGGATACATTGCCAAAAGCATTAATAAATATATTTTGCTAACAATATATCTCTACAGATACATTGCCAAATTACCTGATATTTTACTAATAAATCATTTCTCTCAAAACAATTATGATTAAACTGGTTTAGTAATCAGAAATCTTTAGCATTTAATATTTTTGACAAAAATACAAGCTCCGGTAAAAATTAAAAACAGAATTAAATTAATTTTCAAAATTTACATTGCGGAAATTAGAAAAACAGTTCCTATCTGGTAATACACACAACCTAATACCGCATTTTATGCAGATAACAGTATTGACCTGGCCTTTGATGCATAGCTTGCATTGTCGTTTGGGCCAAAATATAGAGAAATGATTGTACACATCATATTTCACGTCTGCAGTTGTCCTTAGGCGACAGGGAGCTTTCATTATCTCTTTTGGTGCTGGTGGTACAGCATTAGAGCTTTTAAATGGTTGCCGTCTCCTAGAATGTAATAGCCCTTGTATAGTACGATGCCGGAACTTCTTTAAGCTTTGTTGTTTTACATTATTCACTGCAAAGAGTCTTTGATATAAAATCCAGCTATTATTCACGCTTATCTAAAATTTGGGAAAATAGAGGTAAGTACCATCCGTGGCTTTTTACCTCTTGTACAGAGCGACCAACTTATCTGCAAGCTCGACCCCGTCCGTATGCGCATTGTAATGCTTAATTATATTGGGACAGGGGACAGCAGCTCGCCTATTTGAATCCTTATTATGCCGCTGTATGATCCCAACAGGCATTTCCGACACGTAATTGCTTGCCACAGTAACCACTTTGTTGTCATGCCATTTTACAATACATACTTTGTTTTATTGCACACAACTCGTGAACAAGTAACCCGTCCTTTTATTTTGAACAACGTTCACTAAGGGGATTGGTGATGAAGGTATAAAACCGAGTGAAGAGAATCTTGAGCTGAAGAATCCAAGGAAAAATTTTCTGTAGCTGGTTTCGTTGATACTGGAGGGCAGGAAGCAGTAATTTGGGGCACGGCGAAGTTGTTTTCACTATCAGAAAGTATGTGAAGATTTTCAAGGGAAGGGAGAAAGAAGGACCAGGTAAAGATTCAGCACTGTCGTGACATTTTTAAAACTAAAAAATCCCAACTTCTCTACAATCCGAACTTTCTTCATTTGACGATTGACTGTGTTTTGGCACCAATGTTAGTACTTTGCTAGCTCTTGAAAGGGTATGTACATACAATCCATGGAAAATAAGCTAAATATGCAATAGCATATGAATAGTTAATCAGCTTGGCACACTTGTGCACATACAGGTACAGGACGATTTTGTATAAGTTGTTAGTAAAGCTGGCAGTGTGCACGGTGAGATACATATATTAAAAAAGTGAAATGAAACATCAACCGGACAAAGAACGTCCATAGTAATTACTTTAGAGCAAAATATATTTTTAATTTATAATTTTATGCACCCATTTATAAAATATGTGAAATTTTTTTATGAAATATCTTACCTTCTTGCGTGGCAACACGATAACGGAACTACAATTAAAGTGAACTTTGTCAGCTTACCAGTGTGGCCAACAGAAAAAACTATACATGTGTTCGAAAACTAAGAAAGTATCTAAACACTCAAATAAAAATATTATGTTTGCGCTTAAAAAATAATGGCACTAGATTTGTTTTATTTTGATGTATCTCCATAGATACATTACCGAGTAAAGGGTTATAGATGGCACAGATTAATTATAAAATACAACAATTAACTAATTACAGAATTTGTCGGTCATATGACGTCACACCTGTATAAACAATAACAAAGACAGCCATAAAGAAATGCTTAAAAATATGTCAACATTTAGATAGTTTAAATTAGAGTTCCCCAAACTTTTTTGCTTTGCCCTTGCCATGTTTTATCGTGTTGGGTAGACCTCCTACTTACCTGAAATTGATTTCTTGTAAATTTCTAACTGTACTGAAGTTTAGTGTTAAAAACTTAAAATAAAAACACGTGTTAATTTATACATTTATTAATTGTATGTAAATTGAAACTACTCAAAATAAAATTTTGTATCTGTTATGTAAAATATACGTAACATAAAATAAACTATAAATAAAATAACATAAGCAATAAGTCAATATTTTTAGTGAGAAGGATGAACCTGATGCTTTAATAATAAATTATCAACATTTGGCGTCAATTTTGTAAGGGTTAATATTAAATCTCCTCGGCTAATGATGTCCAGTCTGTTTCTTTTTTTCGTTAGGAGATTGGGAACAGCGCTGAACCCTTTCCACTAGGTATGACGATGGAAAGGAAATTAAAAATTTCCTCGCTATATTCCCTAATGCGGGATAAGTAACGGGTATGTTGTTTTGCAGCCAGAATTGCTGATATCCGTATTTAAACTGAACCTTAAGTTCTTCGTTTGTACTTAGTTCAGTCAGTTCCTCTTGTATTATGACATTCGTTTCTTCTATGTCACCATATGGATTAAAACAAAATTACAAGAGATTTTGTTTTGGTGTGAGGAGTGAGGCAGTTTGAACGCAGCTGAGCGGTCACGGTCGCAATAATCGCAATCATCGCTTGTTCCTCCCCGCGCATCACACTATGATCTCCGACCATGGTTTACATGATAATGGTCATGTGTTGTGTCTGTTCATTACTATTACCTTTTTAAAAAACAATCTCAGTATTTATCTCAAGTTGCGGTATCTCCAATTGCAGGTTAATTAGGATAGATACGTTATCTAGAAACAACATTGTTTACCTTAGACAAAGAAAATTTCAAATATAGTAAATAAGAAACCTAAGTAAGGACGATCGTTTTTGTAAATGGCCACCTGTTGTAGCAATTATGAAATAAACTTTGTTAGAGTTGTTTTATTTCATACAACCCGTCCTCCGACCTGCCTGTGCGCTGCGCCGCACACGTGTTTCGTCTGAGCCTCAACGCGGTCCGAGGCTGTCGCCGACGGAATCTGTGCCCTAATGAACTTATACATATATATGCGTCCGTGGGGCACTACGCCTCCTGGTGCGTTCGCGCGTTGCAGAGGTAATGCACCTCGCGACGCTTCGCGAAGTTTCTTCCGCATAGCGTATGCTCCCCGACGCTTGGGCGATGAGCGTCGCCGAAGCAATGCGCCTGGTCTTCCATCACGCTCGTCTGTAATCACGTGTTGCTGAACTGCTTCTCGTCGCACCAGCATCGCGTCCACCGGGAACACAACTAACTCAACATGCAGCAGCGGTCATCGCTTCGGGCATACTGAAACGTAAACACCATACAATTAAACTTTCAAACTACCAGTTACAATTTTGCAAAAATTGTAAAACGAATTAAGTCTTGTCAAATTTTGTAGCATGTTCCATCGTATTGAAGGTGCAGATCAAAATTTAAATTGCACTTAATTTATACCGGTATTTCATGGTTCATATCGATACATTTTAGAACACACTAATTGAAACTAGCACTAAATTGACCCAAACCCAAAGTGATCTTTCTCGGCGCTTATTTCTTACAACCGGGTCACGTGTAACTGAATTATAAAAGTAAATTAGATATTTTCCGAATTAAAAACCCAGGTAAATATCGTGGCTTCTTAATTCCTTCCTGCATGCAATGTTAAACATGTAATTAATAACTGTGATGTGGAAAAACGTTTATTTAATTATTAAAACAATTTGTGCGCGGAAAATGAATAATTCGCCTACGCGCGGTTGCGCATCGAACCATGGCTCAAATCCGACTCCCTGAACTCCAACGGCCGCGGGCGCACGTGCTGCGCGTCTTGGCTACCTGCCAAGAGCAAGCAAGAGCGCGTATCGTGCACGCCGTGCGAGTGAGCGAGACGAGTGGGCGAGACAAACAAAAGGTTGAGCGTTGTGACGACGTCCGCGGGAACTTTCACATCTGGCGGGTTTTTTATATAGCAATATTATTACATACTCCCCCTTTTGACCAGGACCAGTGACCTCACAACTGGTCAAACCGACACAAGCTTTCGCGGTCGGCCGCGAGGACGTTTTGGAGCCACAGGCTCAGGAATCTCAGTGCATTCACCCTCTCGCGAATGATAGCGTCTTAAGTCAGAGACATGATACTTCCCAATGGTAATGTCGGACTTATCAGGAAACGCTAACAGGTACGTAGTTGGGCTAACTTTCTTCTGAACGACGTAAGGCCCGTCTCGTTTAGGTACGAACTTAGCGCTGACTCCTTTTGCAGAGTTGCTGAGAACGTGCGTTTTCATCAATACGAGGTCGCCGACATCGAGACTATCACTTTTACGAATTTTATCTTTAACTGCTTTGCGGAGGTCTTGTTGGTGTTCAATACTTTCTTTGCTGGACTGGAGAGTATCTGCGAGTCTTAGCAGATAAGGTGTGATTTGCGGCACGTAGTTCTCCGCTTCGACAACTGCACGCAAGTCCGTCTGAGCTGCAATTGGTGAGCGAAGTTCGCGAGCAAAAGTCAGGTATGCAGGAGTCTGTTGGGTTGCTTTTGTCAACGATGTGTTTAAAGCGAAACGAATAAATGGCAGAGCTTCAGGCCATTTTTGATGGTGATTTTCCACGAGGATAGCCATTTGCACCTTAAGGTCCCTGTTCTTCCTCTCCACAGGATTCGCTTCTGGATGATACAGGGGCACCAGATTCTGCTTAACACCCAAAACAAACATAGCTTTCTGCATAACATCGGCGACGAATTGGACACCATTGTCAGAAATTAATCGCCTAGGAACACCAAAACGAAGGAAAACCTCCTCTATCAAGATCTTAGCACAAGCTTCAGCAGTAGCTTCAGTAAGCGCAAACAGCTCTACCCACTTACTGGCGGTGTCTTCGACAATAAGGACCCAACGTTCACCCTTGGGACCCTTAGGAAGTGGACCGAACAAATCTACTGCTACAACTTCGAAGCGCTGTGCGGGTACTGGAGTCTGCAACAAGCCTGACGGCTTCTCACTCGAAGGCTTGTAACGCTGACATTCAGTACAAGACTTGAGATACTCCGCTACAAAACGACGCATTCCAGGAAAATAGAACCGCTGGGAAATACGATGCAAAGTCCTATCAACACCACCGTGACCAGCTGTTGCAGCGTCGTGACATTCAACCATAACTTGCTTCCGACGGTTGACTGGTACAACAAGCTGCGGTTCTTCCGTTTCTGCTTCCGTATATCGGTAAAGTATCCCCTTTGACATATGATAACCTCTATCTGTCCACCTACCAATCTCCACTTCTTCCTTTCCCTCCAGGCCCAGGATAATCTTCGCGATTTCAGGATCTGCGAGCTGATCTTCACGAAGAGCGGTTGCCTCCCATCGTGGCGTTTCAACCACCACCGTACAGACGCCACAAGCATCTCGAGCCTCCTCAACGCATGGCGGTCGACTGAGAGAATCTACGATGACGTTTGCCTTTCTTGGGGTGTAGTCCACTTGGAGATCGAAAGACTGCAACTTCATAGCCCAACGGACCAATCTACCTGCAGGAGACTTCAAGGTTAGTAACCACTTCAGGGGCTGGTGGTCGCTGGCGACGCGCACGGGATGACCATCGATGTAGCCGCGAAACTTCTCGACTGCCCACACAACTGCAAGAGCTTCACGCTCGGTGGTTGAGTAGTTTCGTTCCGCCGAAGACAGAAGGCGGCTGGCGTACGCGATCGGACGCTCCTCGCGCGGCGACTCCCCCTGCAAGAGAGCTGCACCTAAAGCATAGCTGCTCGAGTCAGTCCTAAGCACAAAAGGAAGACTATAATCTGGCTGGATGAGGATTGGAGGAGAGGTAAGTGATTTCTTAAGTTCCAAGAACGCAGCGACTTGAGCTTCGCCCCACAACCAAGACTGATCTTTCTTCGTCAGCATAGTCAACGTTTGCGCAACCTTTGCGAAGTTCGGCACGAACTTACGGAACCACGAGCACGTCTGTAAGAAGGATTTCAAGTGCTTCACATTCGTTGGCTCGTTCATATCGACGATGGCGCTGATTTTGTCAGGGTCCGGCGATAGCCCTTGAGACGAAATCACGTGACCTAGATACTTAACACTTTCTCTAGCAAACACGCATTTAGCTCGATTGGCGCACAGGCTGAAGACACGAAGGCGATCGAAAAGGCATACGCCTGAATCTGAAAACGCCAAATGGTGACACGAAGGCGGTTTTGTCGCGATCCTCTTCCTTGACAGCAACCTGCCAGTAACCTGCCTTGAGGTCGATGGTGCTCATGAAACAACTTTTGCCAGTATACTGCAGTAGATCGTCGATCACCGGAAGCGGATAGGAGTCAACCTTCGTGATGGAATTCAATTTGCGATAATCCACACAAAATCTGTAGGACCCATCCTTTTTAGGTACCAACAGCGCTGGTGCTGCCCACGGAGACTCACACTCTTCGATGACACCCTCCGTCAGCATCTTATTAATTTCAGCCTCCATAACTTCTTTTTTCGCAGGCGTCAGGCGGTACGGCGGGACGGCGATCGGCGGGTGGGTGCCGGTGTCAATGCGGTGTTCAGCGAACGACGTCGGTCCTCCCCCTTCTCGGAAAATGTCCTCGTACTCCTGTAATGTCTGCGCGAGGCTTGCTCTTTCAGGTGGTGACAGCATCATACCCTCGTCCGAACGCAACATGTCGGCAGAGGCGCACCCGATGAAGTTACGTGATTTCTCACAACGCAAGGGGTGAATGACCTGAGGTTGATCAGCTGTGAACCACGTTTCATTAAAAATATCAATAACCAAACCAGCTTTACGTATAAAATCAATGCCTAGCAATGTTTCATTGTTAACTGCATCTGGAAAAATTATAAAAGTGATAGGTATTGATGCGCCCGCGAACATCACCACAACGTCCACCAGTCTGACTGTCACGTCACGCACTACACCGTCAGCGAGTTTCACAGTCATGACGCTGCTACGCATCGGCTGCCCTAACTTAAGCAACAAGGAGTACAGCGTGGATCCGGCAACGCTACGTTTAGCCGCCGTGTCTAATAGACCGGTACCGCGATAGCCAAAAATCTCTATGTCCAAAATTGGACGGCCTTTGGTACAAACATCCGGACGCAAGCGCTCGGTACGCGAGTTATCCACTGACCGCGCATCAGGCACATCATATACATTACAAACAGAATTTAAAAAAACAGTATTACAATCAAAAGAAACATGGGCTTGACATTGCGATGCCTCGGTTTTGGAATATAAATGCCTATTGGTTGACATGAAATCGCATGCAAAGAACGAATCCTTAGTGTCCGTATTTTTTGTATTACAGTTAACACAATTAGCACGAATAACACTTTTCATACCACAACCGTAACACGAAACTGTATGCGGATCACTTTTAGATCTAAGCCTTGAGCACTCATCGCGATTATGTCCACTCTAATATTATTACATAACCTAATAAAGTCTTAGTTTCAGAGTTGTTGGAGTGACACCTCGATGAAGTCAGTTGCAGGTCCGTGCGTAGATGAATACAAAGGTAAATGTGCATATTTTTCTTTACTCTAGCAAACAGCAGTACGGCATGTGTTATTGTTACCTTTTCTGTGATGGTAGGTTTCTGTTTTTTAAGACCCCACGCTCTCTGTGATCTCGGCCACAAAAACCACGATTCAGTCGCAATGCAAACGCCATTTATATATCTCCGTTCTCTCTTCGATATATTTTTTTATAATGGCCACTATTAGGAACCTCTTGTACAACCTTTGTCTTGAGTTCTTAGAGACAGGTTTTTAATAAATAATTTATTCTCTTTCTTTTCTTATTATTTCCTTACTCTTCTTTTGTCCGTCTCAATATCTCTCACTCCTTTACTTTTCATACATCACCTTTTTTTCTTTATCATTTGCTTCTGGACTGCTTCTTTACTACTTATTATTTTGCTATTTTGTTTATCTGTATTTCATTTTATTTCTGTATTACTTATTTTGTATCACGGCTATTTTTCTTTACCCTTCCAAAGATTGTTATGTTTTGCTATCTTTTATTACCTTACCAATTGGCTTTTTGCAAAATTCCAGGAAGGTCTTACGACTTTCTTCTTGTTCCATTACAGTTATGTATTACATCGTATTTCTTATAAGTGTATATGCTATACATGTATGATATGTATGTATGTCATGTCCATATGTACACGTTAACTACCCGTTATATATCCCTCTGTAAATTCCTTACTATGGTTGTCTGAAAAAAATTGCCTCTATATTAAATGGACGTATTTTAAAAATAAATTAAATATGTATTGTTTCCTGTCGTATTTTAATAACATATATGTGCCATATTTCATATATCATTGCTGTTTCTGTGTTCTATGTGTACACAAGGTGATCAGAAATTTGAGTAAAAACTTTAGTTTTTGGCTTTCAAATGAGCTATACATTCAAGTTTTAAAGCTTTTACAATTATAACTAATCACCCTGTATTTTATCATATGTAATCCGCATATGTTAAGTCTTTGATCTACATTTGTGATTACATAATGAACGTGATTGGGTTGGTGGTGAGGTGATTAAAGTACATCCCCATGTGTTGAGTCGGGAAGGTTGTAGATATTCACATATATTGAATTAATCAACGTCACCCGGAAGTTGCGTGGGCTTGAGGTATTGATTTAGGAAATGGGCAGTGGTGTCTCGCATGCGCGCCGTTTGCCCTAGGACTGTCGCTCTCGTCCGTGTTAGTGTTGCCAGTTATATCCTATGGCCAATATAGTAGAACATAGTTTTAGATAGATTGAATTTTAAACCTTAAATTGAAGCAGACTTAAATGCATAAAGGATACTAGCTCAAAGACACGCTATGAGAAAATTAATTACTAACAGATCTATCAATGATTGTAACTGTACTAAGTAAGGACCGCCTAAACACTCATCCGATGTTTCTCAAGTTGTCAACTTGTTATTTTAACCACAGATGCACGTTATCAGTTATTTAGTCTATGCATTTACTATGGAGTATCTTGAGCAGTGGTAGCCCAGCAGTACCGGAAACAATCTTATATAATTCACACGCTTGTGCATTAATTATATAGTATTGTCCCTGCTCACAAACAAGTTTCCGGAATAAAGTTTAATTATGAGTTTTGATTTCAAATCTTAATTCGATTTTATATTTTAACGTATTTATAACAATTGTGTTTAAACGTTTTATCGTTATAATTTTGCATTTGCAATTTTAGACTAAGATTTCAGTTAGTTATTTGCGCACATGATACATACCGGCGCTTGCCGCATCCAGCCATTATGTCGCCGAACAAAAAGTGGGAGGCGATCTTTTGGACAGGCCTATGCTTCCCTTCTTCTTCTCTGTTTCTATCTTGATAATGTTTTACGTCTAAAGCTAGTAAACAGTTAATTTAAATTAAAAATAAAATATAAAAAGTATTCAATAGTATTTATTATATATGATTCAACAAGTTACTAGTCCTGCCATCTACCGACAGAATCTGCGCTTGCTGAAGGCCGACTTTTAAATTGAATAAAGCCTGCGAACTTGCCAAACTATCTTTGGCTATTTTGAATTTAACCTTTTTTTGCAATGTTTAGGGTGTAATGACAAATAATTATATTTATTACTATGAATATTGTTATTATCCCCAATTTTCATTTATAGAACGTTGATGTTGTGTTGTGTGAGTATACATGTATAGTATTAAACTTAAATGATATTACCAGGGTAGCACGGGTTGCGCAGTGGGTAATGAAATGCTGTATGATATCACACACGGGCAGAGGCTCACAAGCGGTGAAGTATATCAGGTGTTGCAAATCCACGGGACACGCACGTTCCAAGTCCATCTTCAGTAAACTTGAACTTAGGTATTTGAAGTACTAAAACCAGTTTTTTCCAACGTGGGGCCCACAATTAAGCAATTTTATCCTTAAGTGGGGTTATTTCAAAGTTAACTCGACACCAGTTTAACCCTTTCGCTTTAATATAAAAACTATATATGTTACACAGGGCGGCGTAAGAATATAAGAAAGGTTTAGGTGGGGTAAGGCACGCAAAAAATTGGTACATACTGGACTAAAAAAAATGATCAATGGCCAAATGAAAACTTCTATATATATATATATATATATATATATATATATATATATATATATATATATATGTATATATATATATATATATATATAAAAGTTGTTCGAGCATGTATCGATAATGAATGTAGTATGTAGGTTCGATTTAAACTATAGCAGAGAGGGCAATTATTTTCACTGTGACAGGCGCATCGCGTTATAGGGGGGCATGGTACGATTCTCGGAGCTGACTGTCTTTATAGCAGGTTTACGAAAGCCTAAACAATACATTGGTGTTCACCGAACAGACTCTAATACTACTCAAACTAAATCAAATTTTTAGTGTTCCTTTCAAAGCTACTTGAGAAACTAGTTTCAGAAATGTACTGATGTTCGATTTTGTTAAGCCTTAATTCTTCAGTATGTTATTGAAAGACTTGGCTTTTATACCACTCTCTCATACCGCTAGTAGTAATTAATTCACTGTGAAACAGCTGGAGGATATGTAATGGTTCCTACTATCTCTCTGAGCAGTGGTAGAAGACTTCCAGAAGATGGGCAGCAGCGTCCTTTGCGTACCATAATACAACATTGCGATCGCTAAGCCGCCGGCCAAGCGTGACGATTAACGGTTTATCCCCCAATAGATATCTTATGGGATGGCCTATACCCTACTAATCTTTTAATAAGAATAACGCGCAAAACTCTTGTCTCATCATATATCATATATACTAGCTGATCCCGCAAACGTTGTTTTGCAAAAAAAAAATTGATATTTTAATTTACAAATAAAAAATAAGGGTTGATCGTAGAGGGGTGAAAAGTTATGGTTGTATGTATTCTTGTATGCTGTATCATAAAAAAATAAAAACAAAAAATTTCGTTAAAAAAATAAATTTTTTTTTTTAAGTGTGAACAACATTTATCACTTAGGGATATAGAAAATAGATAGTAGCCGATTCTCAGACCTACTGAATACGCATATTAAATTTGGTAAAAATCAGTCCAGCCGTTTCAGAGGAGTTCAAGTTCGAACACCGTGACACGAGAATTTTATATATATATTTTTATATATATATATATATATATATGTATATATATATATGTACATATGTAATGTGAGATACTTGAAATTCTCAATGGTACGAAATATTTTGATAAATTTATTCACTTGATACGTTCTGGTAAACCGACGCATCGGTATAAATTGATAAACGACCTACAATAAATATTGAACACTGGGCAACAAGCCAGTAACAACTAATACAAAAGTCGTATTAAAATCTCAGGCTCAAGAATCCACGTACTTTTATAGACTTTGCGATGTTAACTTAATAGATTACTATGTTTCATGTTACTAGGTGATCTAAATTAACAAAGTAAATAAATTTACAATTTAAACAAACAATGAAAGGAAGTTACAAATAATTTAAAAATTCCATTATTTAACCACTGCTGGACCACTAACCACTTCTTCATAGTATTACCAGTAGGACAGCATCTTCGGTCATAGAGGCTCCAGAGGCAAGGATGCTGCTGATGAGCTGGCCCGGTCGTTTACTGCCCGAAGCTCCTCATTCCACTACCAATGGGTAAGGCCAAATCTCTAGTATTGGAGCGTACCAGGAGTCGACACAGTAAGCAATGGACGAGTCATGAGGAGCGCCAATGCCTGCCATAAGCCATAAGCTGCCGGCTCTCTAACGCCTCTGCGGCTGTCGCGACCCCGACTACGCCTGGTGGCAGGAATTTTAACCGGTCATGGTCTTTTTAACAAACATCTATTTACATTAGGCGTTACGGATAGTCCTTTGTGAAGCGTATGGTACATGTGGAAGTTAAGAATCTTTTTAATATTTCGTAATATTTAAAAGTAAAAATAAATTTGCTTCAAATTTAAATTACCCTTTTTTGTTCAAATATGATGGTTTAGCACATTGTGTCTTTTTATAGTTTAAAAAAAAAAACTGAAGAGGATACAGTTATCAACACAAGAAGATGCGCTCAATGCTTTCGAAAAGGTCGTTGAACAAGTGCTTCTTGTAGACTGGAAAATGTGCTTTGAAAATTGGTTCAGATTCGTGAACCTCTACATAGACGCTGGCAGAAATTCCTTTGAAAATATTTAATGAAACAAATGTAAACATTTTTACTCGAATCTTTTGTTACCATTCAGATTTTACATTTCAAAAGTCAAATTTTTCTGATTGGGACCTTTTTATGTATATGTCCCTGTTATCGCCGTCGTTTTAGCCTCTAGACTCCCACTACAAGGCGAAGGTCTCCTCCAAAAATATCTATCAATAAAATATCTGTCTAATTGCCTCGCTTTGGTAGGAGGATTGATGGTCGCAGTGTGGTATTATAGTACACAGAGGACGCTGCTGTCCATATTGGTATATGAAAACTTGCTTGTGTGTAGTAACAATCCTATGTAATTAATACAGTGTCATTTATATAAGATTGTATCTCGGGAATCGAACCCGCGACCTTCCATCGAATGTCTTAGTCCTCTATCGCCGGGCTAGCACTGCTTTTTATTTCTAGTAAAAGTAAAGGTAATTATATCATGGATTGCAAGAAAGAAGGACAGTCATTACTAGATTTAAAAAGTAGAGTAAGACAGAGAATACTAGACTATTCATTTATTTTAACAACTTTGTTCGAATTTATAAACTTAGGAGAATGGAGTAGAAAGTTGTTTATTATTTCTGAAACCCTTGACTTTTGAATAATAGTTTATTGTACACCCACCATAAATTGATTCATAGCAAATAAATTATGATAGGCTAGTGGTTGAGAACTGGTACTTGCGATTGTAGGTCACGGGTGCGATTCGCAGTGTACAACAGTAATAAGGGCAACCAATATTTCCCACAAGATTTTTTTTCAGGGACAATACAAAGAGAATCGGTCGGTACTTTCCGAGTCAATTTTGAAATATAAAATCCTAGAACGATAAGACATTTCATATATTACGCACCAATCGAATAAGTAAAAATTTTATAAATCAAAATAGATACGCTGCCATTGAGCAATGGCAGCTCAGCGGTAGATGACTGAGACTTACGATCCTAGGTCGCGAGTTTGATTACCGGTATAGAGTCTTATATATAACTCACATTTTATTTATTAATTGCATAGGATTGCCACTGCACACAAACAAGTTTCCAGAGGATGGATAGCATAATCCTCTGCGTACCTTACTACCACACAGATCGCCAACCCATCTACCAAACGTGGCGATTATAGTATATATACATCATTCCATAGACATCTTTGGGAGTGGTCTGTATCTGGCAGTGGGTCTCTAAGAGCTGAAAGGATAAAATGAGCTATACATTCACTCTTTTAAAGCTTTTCATCTATAACTAATTACTCTGTAGATCAGCATTTTCCGACCTTTTATGTGCCCTGCCTCACTGTAGCCTTTCTAAAATACTTACGCTCACCTACGGAACACAAACATTTTTTTTTATTGAAACTTAAGGGCTTAACTCGTGTAGAGTTCACTTTTTCTCTCAACAAAATTGCCCCCTGTGGGGCGTCGGCCTCGTGTTGGAAAACACTGCTGTAGATATCCGTTATCAGCGTCGACATAAAATATATACTGGGGCATGTTGCAGATGCAGGCGTTGTTACTGATGGTAGAGAAATTATTGATGACTTGCAGATTGTTTTCGTTCTGGTTTTTAATGTATAAATTGACACAATAACTGTGAATTTGATTGCTTTGTAGTTACCTTTTAAGATATAACTATATTTTCAATGCGATCTATGTTTAATTATTAGATAGTTGGTTACTTTAAAGTTACAGTGGCAGGAGTCCTAACCCCATATTTAAAAACAAGGTTAGATGGCTACCATAGGGGTCACGGCTTGGGTTAGGTTTTATTGATGCATTCCATTGATTTTTCACCAGATTGAAAGACCGCTGAGCTCTTTAGTCGCTTGCAGACAAGGCACAAGAGCCGCGGACAGGAGACCATGGCTTGAGCTTTCACTTAATACGCGTTAAGTATTTCGAAATTAGCATACCGGAAATAAGATAGTTGGTCACTTTTATGTCAATTATGTTTTACAAATCCATTACGATATAGTACTGTAGAAACGGTTGCTGAACCTAATAAAATAAATAATAAAAAAATAAACTAGACGAGTGCTTAAGACGTTCACTCCGAAGGTGAACAGAAGACCTTCTTAAAGTTGTTGAAAGATGCTGGTCGCATGCCATCTTCTACCAGCCATTTTGAAAATTTTATGAAGAAGGCCTATGTCTAGCAGAGCACGTCCAGAGCCAGAGGATCATCATCCTCATCACGCAACCTTAACTACGTCGAAGAAGACAAAGGATGCTGTAGGACATTAAGGTGTAATAAATATTTTTTTATTACTTTGAAATCGGTGTTGAATACCGTTTAATAAATTATAAAACATAACCAACATATTGAAGAGGAATGAAAGAGGTCGTCCGGTCATCCGTATTCCAAATCTACGGAATAGGAAAAAAAACGTGTTAAGGAATGTTATCTAGTAATGTCTAAGGAATTTCTTACTTCCGTGCTAATTTTAAAAAGATAAAGTTATGTTTGTAATTGGGAAAATTAATTTTCAAATTATCATTCGCTCATTTCACTTCTAGATTATTTTTTGACAATTATTTGATTTTGACGGCCGGCCCTCTGTTCCTCTGCCTTTAAGTTTAATTTGAAGGTCTTAAGTTCTCATATACTTCTGTAATTTCGAAGCGATCTATAATTTAATGTCTCTATTGTAATAGGATCTGTGTATAGGCGGTTGTGTAAAAAATGTATACCTCGGGAAGTGCTGCCTATTTTAAACGGCACAGGATTAAACACAGTCGCACTACAAGCTATGGAGAGCGCTACACAGGGCTAGTGACCCGCTAAACGACCGTCTTTTCTGTTAGAAAGATTACTGAAAAGGCGCTTGAGTAGTATAGATTAGTAGTAGTAGTTTTGTGTGTACATTAGAGGATGGAGAATTTAAAAAACGAAAAAAGAAGGTACATATCAATGGTAATATAATATAATAGTATAACGGATCGAGTTAATCAGAACTAGCAAGTTATTCAAAAGGGTAGGTTCATCAAGATGATATACATGATAGCAACCTTTGAAATAACAATTTATTTAAGAACATCACCCAGGGAATCTCTAGCTTTTAGGTTTTAAGAAGATCGCATAGCTTTTTTTTGTAAAATAAACATAGAAATAATACAGCGGCACTGTTTCGTAATAAAATACCGTAAAACAAAATGCTATGAAAATAGGTAAAACACATGAGTCGAGGCTTATTAACGTAAGTTAAATGTCTTAAATTTTTAATAGTAAAGACGACTGAGCTGAATTTACTTGCGAGTGTTGAGAGATAGAAGTTTCACTGAATAATATTTATCCAAAGTAATGTCTTAAACTGCCGAGTCAGTCAGCTAACACTTTATTGTTAATAAGTAAGCTACAAGTAATTTTAAATATACCTTTGCTGCTATCAACTATCATCTAATCTTATAGGAAACTTAAATTTTAACTACATTATTTGGTTAGTGTTTAACAACCATTTAAATCCGATAACCTCGTGTATTTTAACAAAATTTTTAGAAAAGTAAATAATGTTTTTCGATTAAGATTTCAGTTATGATTTTTTACGCTAAAAACTAAAAAAATGGTTAAGAAATTATTTAATTAGTTCCGTTGTGTTCATGTTTTTATATCTTATAGATTCAGGCGTTACCTTGCGGAAGTCCATCCTAACTAAGAAAGGGCCCAATATATAGCTACTTCTGTTATGTAGCAGTAGTAGTACAAAGAAGTGCACTGCCCGCCCGCTCGCTGATACAGGTGCGTGCGGTAAACAATGCGAAACGCAACTACCATCGTTAATTCACTCTACACGTGTTTCACCCGTCCACGGAGCATCGTCAGGAGATGTTACACCGACCAGTGCCAAACACCGAGTGTTACTCCGACACTTCATTGCACGACTACTGCTGCATAGCGGAAGTAGCTATATATTCGTCCCTTTCTTAGTTCATGTTTTTTGAAAAATAAAGTTTTTGATGAAAGATTCTATTTACTACCGGTGTCATTAAAACGTATGAGTTGTAGCGGTATGGTTATAAAATCATTAACGACGTGTATCATTAGCCCTGATGCGGAGATATAGCGCAGACACCCTAAGCGTCCGGCAGACATGCCCTGGGCGACAGGGGTGAGCTCCACCGGACCCTAATGAAATATCCAGATTCGGATTAACACGAAACTTAAATCTCACAAACTATGCAAAAGCGCTCCGACAGTATTAAACATAGCAATTAGTGCTCTATATTTACAGAGCCCTTGATTCCAATTGAAAACACTGGAAAGATTATCTTTATTACTATAAAATACATATGTTGACTATTTGATATTAAATTTCTAATTATGCTACCTATTCACATCATGAAATATTTAAAACTACACATACTACTTGAATGTGTAGCTCGTGCTCGATCAATTATTATGATTTTACCGATACAATACACGATGATTCATTACAGGTGGTTTATGAGTGAGTGTACACCTTACTTATTGTCCATAAGTGAAAAGTACACCTTTTCGGTGGTACCCGAGTAAGTCTTTCCTTCAAATTTATTCTAGTTGATGGCGTAGCAACATAACTTCGGGTAAACCTAGTTAATTATATGATGGATGGACTATGACAGCTCAAAAACAAGTTTCCATTGGATAGACAGCAGCGTCCTCTGCGTACTATAATACCACCGATTGTCAACCCGTCTACTAAGCGTAGAGATTATGGTATAACCTCCATAAATAACTTTGAGATAGGCCTATGCCTTTCAGTGGGCGGCGATAGACAGAAGCGACGTCGCCGACATCCTTTCCAAAAACCAAAAATTTAAGTTGCAGTACAATAAAGAAAGCTGTTTTATTATAATTTTATTAATAATTAAATTAGTTATAAATAAAAGTTTGTTATGTTTATATACGTCGTATTCATTTGTCGATAAAAATTAAATGATCATTGATTAAATGTCGTTAAGGTATCATTGCTTTCTATAGTGTGACCAACTCTCTGTCAGCGATTCAAGATGCGCTATGATTTAAGAAGAGCTAACAAAATTATTAGATTTATTATTTGATATTACTTTTAAATATATCACATTACCCATTTAAGAATTCTTTAAACTTTAAAGGGATATTTTTCGTTACTTGTTTTTTATATAGAATATAGTGTGATTAGATTTTTCAGCAAAAAGTTTTTGGCTATTACACTTACTTACAATTAATCTGTAGTGGTAATTCCGAAATATGTTTCATGAATTATTTTTCTTCTATTGTAATGCGACAGTCCCGTAAATTCTGGTAGCACAAAGTTTAAGGAACAGATAATAAACAATAATTAATTTTAATATGGAGAAAACCAAAGTATATAAAGTTTTTTCTTATTAAATAATAACTTCAAAATTTCTAAAACCAATGATTTTTGGATAGGAAATGAGCTATTTATTGACCCGTTTAAGGCTTTTATACGAGTACCAACAAGCACTCTGTATAATATATATGAAATATGAAAAACAAATATGTTACATATTCGCTTACGTATCGAAGTAAAATATATACGCAAGAGAATGTCCTGACAGTTACTTGTCACAACCAATATTGACAGGTGTGCCGTGATTGTAATTGTACTTCGAGGCATTAAGGTAAGCCGGTGACGTTAAGTCCAGTGATTTGTTGCAATGGGGTAGCCATGGTGTTGCTTAATGAGCGGCACAGGGGAGTGCGAATGTAACGACCGGAGTAACTAATCCTTCACTAGGTGACGGCATCAGCTAAATGGATGTTGAAATGGACGCGGAAGCTTTATCCCCATCCGTCGATACAAATAGAACATGGTAACGACGGACTGTGATCGATACGCTAAAAGCATCTTTAGGTAGATTCTTTTCATTGTTTTAAATATTTTAATCATTACAGGGTGATTGGTTACATGTGTTAAAACTTTAAACAGATAAATGTGTAGACATTTGTCAGCAAAATTATTTAAAGCTGACACCTGTCTCCAATGGCGCGTGTAATAATTCTGTTCACACTATGGCGTGGGGTTTTAGTTCTATCCGCAACTTTTGGGGCATCAGGCTTACATCGTCAAACTACGGTAGAATTAGAAAGCGTAAAGATAAAGACTATAGAGAAGACAGTGAGGTTTTAGTCGGTAGGACTCCAGCATTACCCTTTCCTTGCTCCCGCAGGGGAAGATTATTTTGTATGGGATTTCTCCACGATGGAAAAAACTGTTCCGCATTGCACTAAACACTACAATGAAGAAATATTTCTAATCCTTCGCCAAGTACCAAATAAAATGTAAAAGAGTATTTTTATTTCACACATTGATAAATGCAGGCAGTCCTCGGGGCAATCGCAACGTAAGACGATCACTTACAGGAACAGATGACCGTGTTCAAATCATCTAGATATGGATTATTCAAGCCTCTTTCAAATGGTATTATTGAAAATTTATTCAGGAGGCCTATAATCAGCATGTACGTCCTACCGCTAAATGATGATGATATTATATAATGGCTTAGTCACTGTGCACCAGACTTTTACAATTAATAAATTTATTGATGATATTTGTTCCTCGGAACAATATTTTGTCTTGCCGAATTATCACAGCGCGTAAGGATGACTGAAGCAGCACCTGTTCGTTTCTTTTGCACAAAATAATATACGTAAATATTAGTAGAGCAGTGATAGCCCATCGGTAGGGGATGGAGACTTGCGATGGTAGGTCGCGGTTTCGATTCCTCGGATACATTATTTTATAATTCATATATTCTGTATTCATTATATAGCCAATGCTCACAAACAAGTTTCCAGAGGATGGGCATCACCGTCTTTAGCACACAATAAAACTATTTTGAGATTTTGTGAAAAAAAAAATTATAAAAAAGTTACTTAATTATTTAAATGAATGCCCATGAACAATGGATTCGACCATATTAATCTGTTCGGAGTCTTCCCTCAAAGGTATGCGAATGACTGGGGGCCGAGTGGTCCGTGCAGAGATCCCCAAACGAGAAAATGAAGCGCATGATGCATGATAAATTGCTATTAAAAAAGTTATTATTATTTGAGTTGGTTAAAAACAAATGCAAAAGATTCAAAGGGGTGAATGTGTAACACAGATGTAAGAAAAATCTTTAAAGATTTTACACGTATTTAAAATCACCTCTTATAAATTGATCACTCTGAAATTTGTGACATTATACAGGGTGGCCCATAAGTCCTTTGATATGAAAAAAATTTATTAAAATAAAACTAATTACATTATGAATTAAATTTTTATTTACAAAAAAAGCTTAAAAAACGGGAATTATTTTTTGAAAATAACGTCTTCTAAATGTAATCCGTTGCGATCACGGCACTCTTGCAAACGACGTCTCAAATTGTCGATGACTGCGCGGCACGTCACTGCTGAAATGCTTGTCATTTCTCTGCGGATGTTTTCTTTTAGAGCCGCAATTGACCGCGGGTTTGTGTCGTATACTTTAGCCTTAAGGTAGCCCCACAAAAAAAATTCATCGGGGTCAGATCTGGACTACGTGGAGGCCAGGAAATGTCTCCTCTCTTAGAGATCACTTTGCCAGGAAAAAGTTGACGAATAACGGGCATAGCAGTGTTAGAGGTGTGAGAAGTGGCCCCATCCTGTTGAAACCACGTCCTGGCATTAAAGCCTGAAAAGTTTTGCAATTCTGGTATGAAAAACTCTTCGATCATAGCCACATATCGCTCCGACGTAACAGTAACTGCGCGCCCTCTGCCATCCTCAAAGAAGTAAGGCCCTAGGATACCATGGGCTGACATAGCGGCCCAAACAGTCACTTTCGGACTATGTAAGGGCTTCTGACGCTTAAGTTTTGGATTGATGGGGCCCCAATAGCGGCAATTTTGTTTACTAACATGCCCGTTAAGATGGAAATGAGCCTCGTCAGAGAACATTATGTTATTGAAGGAAGTAAACCGATTCAACATTTCATTCGCATAATTTTGTCTTTGAATACCGTCAGTTTCCTTTAATTCTTGAACCAACTGAATTTTGTAAGGGTGCATATGTAAATCTTTCTTCAAAATCCGTTGTAACGAAGTCCTGGATACGTTTAATGCTCTGGCGCGCTTACGAGTTGACTGTGTCGGATTTTCGCGAATAGACTGTGTCACTGTGTCTATGTTTTGTTCCGTACGTGACGTCCTTGGGCGACCCAACCGCGGTTTATCTAACGTCGAACCGGTCTCCTCGAACTTAGCAACCCAGTTCTTAATCGTCTGAAGAGTTGGAGTGTCGTCAAAGTTGTGTAAACCTTTGTGTTCTCGAATTTACGCCGCGCAACGGTTGCCGAATTGTCGTTTTTATAAAACTCGTGCACACAAAACGCACGGTCCGCTCCGGTAAAACGCTTCATCTCGACTAAATTCCCAGAAACCGAAGTTACTCCCCCCCTTCCCCTGCACCGCTCACGCGCGCCCTGTTCGTTTTATTCAAATTTTACTTTTCAAAGGACTTATGGGCCACCCTGTATATATATTTTTTTCTATTGGAATGCGAGAGGATAGTAACTTTTGGCACTATAAACTCTGCACAGAGAAATAGTTAACAATAAATAGTTTTAATATGTAGTAATATTACAGGTAAATTTATTTTAACATATAAATAGACGACGAAAATGTGTGCGTCGTAGCAATAGAAATAGAGTTAACTTTTTTGTTTTTTATTTAATTTAATATGTTTTTTTCTATAGCAACACGTTAGAAATTTTTATACAAAATTAAAATGAAAATCGCCTAATCTACATTATCTTAAAGAAGTTACGCCATTATCATTTCAGGTAAATATAGGAGGCTTCGACGTAGCCGTCGGTTTAGCTCATAAACGCCCACTGAAGGGTAAAGGCCTCCCCCTGAGATTCAGGATATAGCATGATCGCTGCGCTTAGCACGCAGGTTGGCGATCGCAGTGTCGTGTTATGGAACGCAGAGGACACTGCTGCCCATCCACTGGACACTTTTGTAAGTAGAGACAATCCTATATAATCAATGTACAAAGTGCTATATATGTAAGGGATCCTAAGAATCAAACCCGCGACCTTTCATCGCATATCTCAATCAATAGGATATTTATTGCTGGACATAGATCTCACCTATAAATTTCCAATATAATTGAACGCGGCCAACCACCTTCTTCATATGACTGTAACAAGATTATGGTTTATATGTAAAATGTCCACTGCTGAAATTAGGCCTTCTCAATAAATTTCCAATAACACCAGTTTAAACCGGCTGAATGATCCGTTTTCAGAAGATTTTAACAAGGTCGTCAGTACTGCAGCGCTCGTCGGTCCGCGATCTGTTTTCTGTAATTGTTTTGTATTACAAAAACACTTTACATGTGTTTCTTATCATTACAGCAATACTTAAAGCATACTCTAGAATAGGAGTGAGAAACGTTTTTAATCAACGGGCCAATTGAAATATTAATTTTTTTTAGGTGCGGCACTTATGTAACATTTATCAACAATTCACAATACTTCATTTTTATACACATTAGACTAAGAAAAAATACAAATTTTAATGCAAAATTAAAATAAAAAAAGTCAAGAATGAAAAAACGAATACACTTGAAATTTTTAATGACAGTTTGGCACCGTTTTTTCGATACAAGCTTATATATAATAAAATACATATACAGCTTTCTACTCATGCATCATTCAGTTTTGTTCGGTGTTTATTATATATTAACTAACTCTTTCGGTTTAGAATGTAATACCATTCTATTATTATTAATTTGATTAGAATATATTGACGAGAAAAGGTTATGAAATGAAAATACATTAAGTGTGTGAGAGATGCGTGGCGGGCCGCAGAAACTCATTTGACAGGCCGCGTGTCGCTCTTCTCTGCTCTACAATAGTGTTTCCCAACGTAGGACTCATGTTCCACAGGTTGGCACTAAAGTGGACTCGATATGACTAAAAGGTTAAAAAATACTGCTGTAGAATGTACTATTGATACGTTTTTACAATTTTTAATAATTAACTAATTAGCACACAAAATATATTTATAAATTCCTTTTTAACCGCAAAAATATATATATTTATATATATGAAAACCATGAAAATAAGAAAGCGAAAATAATTCTTTTAATCTGTTACAACGATTCGGTTTATAGTAACCTAAATATCTTAATAAAAGGTTTTTATTTTATTATTTTTAAAAATTACAAATGTATTTAAGTATTTCACTCACTATTATATATATTTAAGTATTGCACTACACAAACTATCCAACACGATATTTTGTGTAGTGCAATACTTAAATACATATGTAATTTTTAAGAATAATAAAATAAAAAAAGTTAATTTTTTAATACCTTTTATTAAGATATTTAGGTTACTATAAACCGAATCGTTGTAACAGATTAAAAGAATCATTTTCGCTTTCTTGTTTTCATGGTTCTCATATATATAAATATATATATTATTTATGCAGTTAAGAAATAATTTATTAATTTATTTTGTGTGCTAATTAGTTAACTATTAAAAATAGTAAAAACGTATCAGTACTACATTCGACAGCAGTATTTTTAACAATAATACCAGTTGAAAGAGGCTTGAATAGTCCATATCCAGATGATTCGAACACGGTCATCTGTTCTTGTGAGTGGTCGTCTTATGTTGCGATTGCCCCGAGGACTGCCTACATTTATCAATGTGTGAAATAACTTGTAATGGTCACGCGTCGCGATCTTTGGGGAACGCTTATGCCTTACAGTGACATAAGCTTTCCCCCGTCAGGCCCAGGCAGTAATCACCTCCTTTTTAATATTCGATCTGCGATGAGTATTATTACTTCTGAATGAAAGGTAAAAATGTATGCGGTGTAGTTATGTATTATATTAACTTTTCCTAGTAAAAGTTATCAATGTGTTTGGTTACATATATATATATATATTTATACTGCAAAATATATCTATTACATATCTTAATAATTCTTGTAAAGCATACTTAAAGTTAAATAGGCACGAGCTAATGATTAATGGCGTAGGTGGCAGGATAGAAGCACTGCCCACGCGGAGGGCGGGTGACGTTCGCCGCCGCCCCGCCCCCGGACCGAGAGCGCGCGGAAGCCTCCGGCAGTCTCAGCTAGCGACAGAGAGAAGAACCCGCTAGTTTCATTCCGAGAAATCAAATTGTAGTTTCATTGTGTATTGTGATTATTATTACTCAATAAATAATTAAACTACAATAATGACAGTGGTAATTTCATTTTATTACGAGTGTATAAATTTAGTTATAAAATTTATTTCCGTGTGTACGAAAGCGTCAGCAAATAATCAAGCGAAATCTTTGCTGCAGATAAACAAGCGTCTTTTGATGTTGCATGTAAGTACTAATAATCATATTATGTAATTTATTAATGTAGAATTATTTTCGATGCAGTGCTTTTTATTTATTTTATTTTATATAAGATTAATAAGTCAGCGGACATAATTTAACGTCGAATGTACATAAATTATTTACAAAACTTTAACATTTAATTATGATTTAGGCGTGCGTCGCTTTCTTAAATATTAATTGCGTGAGAATTAATGTAAAAAATTGTGTTACATGTTTTATATTTTTTGTATATAAATGATTTTTAAAAATAACATTTTCCTTAAATCAAATAAATAATTTTATTTTTTTTGTTTATCATCGTTCTTTTTCGGCCAGTTTTAAAATCCCGTCGGCATACATAGAAACTGGTTACGGGACTTACATATGACCTATATATAAACTTTGGGAAGTTTGAGAACACCGTTTTGCGAATTTACCGGATTGCGAAGTTATTACAGTTTATATAATTAAATTTCTGCTTTAAGCATCGATATCATAGAGAATTTTTGGTGAAATGAAAAAATGAATTTAGATTTTTTTTTTATTTAAACGCATTTTATATAAAGACAACGCGTACGGTTTGCAATTGCATTTGCATGAGTGTGAGCGTATTGCGTCAGCGAGTCTGCATGCGTGCGCCTGCGCATGGTAGCATATGCATACGCTACATTTGTGTGTTCGCATATGCATGCAATGAAGCGTATATAAAAAAGGCAAACTGCGAGTTATTTACAGATATAAAGTAAGAAATTGTTTACGTTGTTCAAATATACAAGAAATCTGAAATATTTTTTTATTGCAGCTGGCGAGTCGCGTTTGACAATACGAGCTGTTGGAAATAAATAATGAAGGTGCAAAAACAACAGGTTACCTTTTGTCAGTCAAAAACATTCTGCGAAGATCGCTAGAAATATAACACTACCTTGCAACTAAAGAAACATTGGTTGGCTATAAACTTACATAACAGTATTAAAAACAAAACAACAAAAAGGAATCAATAATTGCAGCTTAGACAACACGAACCAGTTAGACGAGAGATTTCTTCATCAAAATATTTCAAATGTATAACATGTATTATAAATATAGATTTAGAAATGAAATTTAGAATAACTTTATAAATAATATTTTAAACTTGTAATTTGTAAGAAGCGGAGATCGGGCCAGTTCATAAAATAGTTTTGTAAATATTAATAGATGCTGTATATATGTATTAATTTATAATTTCTGTACTCTATAACAATTTATTTAAATTTTGTAACAAAATTATTCAGTAGATAAGCTCAATTTTATTCTATTAGCTTAATAATATATTTTATAGTGTAAAATAAAATAACAAAAAAGGTTAAAAAAACGAAAAAAATTAAATGTATGTAAAAAAAGTATTCCTTCTTCTTTGTTAGTTACTTTTTAATATTTAATATTGTACATTTCTATGCCTTTGTCTTATACTTAACTGCGAAAAGTATTATTTTTTCGATGCAAGCCAATGACAGTATCACTTCTTTGCTTTGTACACGCGCGCGTCTGTAAAATTCGTAGTTTTCTTTTGTTTCAGGTTCTCTTTGGTTTCCTTCCTTCTTAGTTAACATTTTTCTTGATTATTGATTATTATTTATTAAAACTTAATAACAATATTTACCTTCCTGTTATTTATATAAACGTTCGGTAAAATATTTCGAAATATCTTGTATAGATGATGAAAATAGAAATCGCTTCTTCAACTAATTAATAGATTCGATTATGATCTTGGTCTTTATCATCATCATATCAGCCGGTAACGTCCAATGTAAGGCCTAAGACCGTCATGACGACCAGGAGTTACCGCAACCTTTTGACTACTAAGTCGATCCGCCTCTTGTACGACGCCGCGTCTACCGTCACTTTCTAATCAGTCAAGAAGCTTCCGGCGCATATTTTCAATTCGGTCTTTATGACACCACATAACTTTAAACAATCAGCTACAATCAAGAACTGTGATTTTTATTATTGTAGATCAAACAATCGTTTGTTCTAAAAATATTAATTTTCATAGATATTTTAAATATAATATTTTGTGTTACACCACATATGCTCTCTCTTTCTCACATTAACTCAAAACATCGTAGGGTTATCATGTTTATGCTTGAATCATAACGTATTATTTTAAAATTCAAATATTTAATGTTTTATTTTTATTGGCTACTTATTAAATAGTAAAGACCTTTAGTGAAGTCAAAATAAATTTAAGGGTCTTCCGCGAGATTATGGCCCTTATGATGTGTTACGCCTTTGGTATCTGTTACTTGCCAACACCGCTGTAAGTTCTACCTATGTTAGGAACGTGTGAAGATACTTTTAACTTTTATAAAATAACAACGGTCTTGCCCTTAAGGGCTTTTGGACTATATCAATTTTCTAACGGTACTTTTTAAAGCATGTACAGATATTTATACTGTCTATACCAAAACGCTCCCATCCACTGTATAAATATACTATAATACTTTATAAATATATAATACTGTAGTATTATTTGTAAATATAATATATATTTATATGTTAAGAAAACTCGTCGTCGAAATCGTCTGTGAATCAAAATGTAGTGTATTTATCTGACCCAAGGCTAGAAACTATAATATAAATTCATTGTTACTGTAACAAAGTAACAAGCTCAGCTGTCAATTAATATTTATCATATTGTAGATTTAGTCATTTTTGCCTGATAGAAAATATTTTCATAACCTATTAACAATAAAGATGTTTTTTTTCATTTGTCATATTAATGTTTTCATTTAAATACGAATGGATTTATTTTATTTGAAACAATTGCCAGTGATTATATATTACTTTTTTAATATAATTTTTAATATAAATAATGTATTTAAATTCACTTTCAAAAACTACGCTATTTTGATATATATAATGTAAATTTATGCTGTTCGAATATAGTACTATTTTACATTCTATTTATTTGCAGAGTTGTAAATTCAAGACTTATTTTTTTATTTTTGATCTTTTAGATTATTTATCTTTTTATTTTTCATTACATGTATTGAAAGGGAAAAACATTAATTAAATGCTATAATAAAAATGATGAAGAGGATCTGCTTTTTATGATAAAAAGCGGTTTTATCTCTTCATGGCGTAATCCAGCGTGTTGTGCTTTGGTATGAGCAAAATTTTTGGAAGCTTTAATTTGATTTTTTACTTTTTATCTATTTATCTATTAACGTCACTCTCAGTAAGCGAAGTTATACAAAAAAGTCCCAAAATTTACTCAAACAATTACATAGGTACTTAATATTTTGTTTCATTTTGTATGTTTATTTAAATCGTGATTTTATCGTATTTAAGAAAGGACCAATATCTAGCCACCTCCGCACATGCAGTGGTTGTCGTGCATGAAAGTGCACCGCCCGCCAGCCCGCTCGTAAATGCGCATGCGACAGACAATGCCAACTGCACAACCGCCACCGTAAATTCACTCAACACGTGTTTCACCCCTCCATGGGGCATCTTCAGGAGTTGTTACACAGATTAGTGCTAAACACCGGACTCGGTGTTGGTGGTTTACGAGCGGGCTGGCGGGCGGTGCACTTTCATGCACGACAACCACTGCATGTGCGGAGGTGGCTAGATATTGGTCCTTTCTTATTTAGGATGGAATTCCGCAATGTAACGCCTGAATCCATTAAATATTTATCGTGTTTGTTTCTATAAAGATTTACAGTAATTTTAAATTAAGCACCATCACTTATATCTTTGTGATAATCAACGACATTCACTGTTTTCACGTAAATCTTTTTTTTTTTAATTTTCTGTACAGTATTTCTGATTTTACTTTCATTAAAGAGAATTAACAACATTTTTAAATATCTTTTTGAACAATCTCCTTTTAGTTCTGAGATATAAAAAATGTTTTTTGCATTAATATTTAATTAAGAATTTTCAAATAATGTATTTTTAAAATGCATAAATCTACAATATACAAGTAGGATTTAGATTATTAATATTTTGTAAGTAATTAACGAATGCCAAACAACACTGTCATAAATATAAGATAGTATAATATAAGAAAAAGTAATTGTTAGTGATAACGTTACATATTTTTTCAAATTTAAATTGTTTTATTATGTTTACCTTTTTTTAATTATATATTTCGACAAAATTCGAGAAGCGAATCTAAACTGCCACGCCCAAGCTTGAGTCTCATATGCCTTTACATTATTAATTTTAGAATAAACGTTATTTGTTTTAAAACATTGAAATAATTAAAAAATATTTATAACTAGCTATGTTTTTAACTCTTTATTATATATCTTACATTATTTTGACTTTAACTAAATTGAAATAAAGCTTATTCATATTCAGTATTTAATTTAAATTAATGTTTGCTTTTTTCGTAGGCTAAAAATTAATTTAAAATTATGGTGTATATAAGTCGATTCCTAAACGAAAAGCCAAAGTTACCATAAATGACGAATTGTTTGATAATAATATAATAAGTTTTCACATTCGCATAACTTGACAATCGTATTCTTAGGTCAGTATAACTTGATATGCGTGTATAAAGTTTCTACCGCCAAGCTGAGCTCTTTACAGGTTAAGTTAAAGCTAAGTTATAATTCAATAGTAACTTAAAACTTGATCTCGTTAATAAATATTAGTATATTCGCATTAAAAATGTTTACTTACGTAACATAGTTACGGATAAGTTAGTTTATAAACTGTATATATTTAACTATTCAAAATATTTACATCCAATTCAATCACTTTATGAAGTAATCACTCTGAAATATCTTACAGTTATTAATTTTCCTATTTGAATTAGACATTCCAATAACTCCGGTTAGTACAGAGTCTAAGGACACAGATAGTAAACAATAATTAATTTTAATATGTAGTAATCAAATTTTGAAAACTTTTTCTCTCTATATAATTATTACGTCATTTGTCATGAAATCATGCATTTTTTGATATGGCATACCTCACATTAATTAACAATAAATGAGCTAAGTTATATATTCACTCTATTAAAGCTTTTACACATACGACCAATCCCTGTATTTAAGTATCTTTAAATTTTAAGACCTAATTAGACTTTAATGTTTTTAATTTTACGTTGATATCAATATCTAATGTTTTCAGGTCTTACTTTGCGGAAGTCCATCCTATGTAAGAAAAGGACTAATATGTAGCTACTTCCGCTATATATACATAGCGGAAGTAGCTATATATTAGTCCTTTTCTTACTGTTGATATCAATTTCTTTCATACCCTTTTAATGTTCGTCAAAAAATTTAACTTGAACACCATATTGATTTATTTTAAAATCGTCAATTTAGGTTTTATTCGGAGAAAATTATTTAAATTTCATTTACAACTTTTAAATAAGTCTCGTATGTCGCTTTTCTTCATTTGTTGATAAAACAATTATTGCACAGATTTGGAAAGTTATGATTTAACTCAGGTAAGGAATTTTTGGACATATAGTAAATTATTAGCTATCAAAAAATTTTAAGCACGTTTATTTTATAAGAAATGAATATTTATTTGAATACTAAATACTCATAGTTTTAGGTATAAAGTTAAAATATAATTGTTAGGATTATTAAGACTGTACATAACAAGTATTTTGAAGGAACCATCAGGGACGCTATGAATTTGGATCAAATCCATAATATGTAATTAGAATTGGTGTCGTCGTTGTTTGGTTTAATATTTACTATTACCTTATTTTTGTTTAAATTAAACATTTACGTAGTTATTTTTTTAAGCTATAAATATTTTATTTTGCGGTATTCGGATTATTAGTCGAAAATTCTTTTTGAAAAAAAAATGTTTTTTATTTTCTTGAAAAATGGGAAAATATGCTCATAGAGGATGAGACCAATGTTCAGCAGTGGATATCTTACGGCTTAAGTAATAATACTCATAGAGTACTTGTAAATACATAGATATAATATAACACCGTACTCGTTCTGAAATAACAATATCTTTTCTTGTTAACTATTGTTTGTATAAAATCTATATATCTATATATATTATATAGCTTCAAAACATTGTGGTATAAATTATCAACTTATGTTATATTCGTCAATGATTTCGACTTTGATTTTAGATCTTTAATTATTTGTTCTCTATCGTCTCTTTTAACTAATTGAATATTTATAATTTATGAATCCTGTGTCAAATTTTTTGTAAAATTTTTGAACAAAAATGCAAATACAGTGAGCTGTGTCGTTACGGAGAATGCATTTCAATTTTTTAATAGAACGTAAATAACAAGCATTTTGTTTGGCGAACTAACAAAATCTCTTGCGAATTGAAGACTTTTATTAGCATTGATTCACAAATTATTATTGTAAATAATATATATTTATCTTTATATATATATACTAAACATAGTATTAATATTAAGCTGTAAATTTTAAAAAAATCGATAAAGAGTATAATTTGTGTAGATTGTACAAAGGACGTGAAAGAATGGAAGTGATAATAAAAGTAGGGTTTAGTTGTAAAAAGAATGTATAACATAACTGTCCCGGGAAGTTTCGCAGTATTGTTTTGCTATATTTTGAATGGAGTTATATTTTGCTATTTAAAATAGCTTCGAAAGTTTTGTTACCTATTATATATGTATACATAGCTTATCAATATATAATACTATCTATAACGAACTGTATTTAGTTATGTCCTCTTTATATAGCGTTGTTGATTATAGGTATAAAGGCTTTAAAGGTGCGTACAAGTTACTAGCTGTCTATTTACACTTTACATGCGGATATGATTCGCCGCAGTCATACGCGTGCAGCAAGCGCTTTTTCGTGAATCGAGCAGATGTTTAGTTATTCAATAAAATCGGAGTAAATCAACAATAACAAAATAAAACTGTATCGATTTTACGAATGAAACTTTCTTTAGTCTTAAATATATATCAGATTTAAATATATATTCAACATAATGATTATAAAAAAACGCGCTTCGGCGACAGACTGCAAAGCACTTAAAAATACTTTGCTCGCCTGCCAAATGTTAATGTATGGTACACTCTATCGAAAAATCAAATTTATACCGGTAATAATAAGTAATGCTAATAAAGTAAGTAAAAACGTTTTCAAATTTCGAATTATTTCAAATTAAAATTAATAATTGTTTACACATTAAAGCCTCTATACATATAACAAATCAACCTATGTAAGTGTTATGTAGCTCTTCTGTTTCGTGTGTTATGGTAATAATATATTTATATTTAGTTTAAATTTAAAATTGTATTAACAAAGTTCATATTAACTCGAAAAAAGTCCTAGTGTTTTCGATTTAATGGAGTTATTAGTGTTCTGGTATTATGAAGAACCCTCTACATCGGATTAATCATCATATATGAAAGGTCGCAGGGATATTAGTGTAAATTCGACAATCCCTCGTTGCAACCGCGGGGGCAAAATGTGAAGGGCTTTCCCCTACCGTAAACGTACAGATTATTTTAAGTCTGTTGTTGTATTTTAATAATAAAACATTCTATTTGAAACTTAAATTAGTCAACGTAATTATATATTACACTGCTTATAGTTATAAATATGTGTATAGTAAATAAAATGTGTAGTGTACAATATGAAGAATTAGTGCGTACATTTTCTTATAGCGTTGTTGTTTTTTAGTAATCAGTTAACTTCATATTTGAGTATATTTATATGAACGGCAAAATTACATCTATACACAGGTATTCGTATAATATTGCAAAGAATTAAAACATTTTAATGTTTTTTCTGTCTCAATTTATTATAAATAGACAATTCAGTTTATGTTTGAGGACATCCAAAAGAACGAAAAAAAATAACACAGATTATTTAATAATTTGATGTCATTAATTATTAATATACTTTAAATATTTGAAATCGATATAAATTTAAATTTTCTATGTTTAGATTGCATCTCGAAATCAAATCCTCGTGATGAAATATCAATTTTATTAATTTGCTTTTATGTATTTAATTTTTATTACATTATAGTTTATTAATTGTTATACCGGTTAAGCGTGTAGTTTTTTTAAATTACATTATAAAGGTACCATTTTTTGTCTTAATTTAAGTTTTCTTTGGTATAATTATTAACATATTACTAAATAACATCTTTGATCCACGTTTTATTTTCTAAGATATACATATATAGTTCTTTCCTTCATTTTGTAAATAACTTCGCTATGGAATAACTAAACTTTTTTTTAAAAAGTTTTTATTCTTATCTGTTCACAACATGCAGTCTTCATTTGTTTGTTTGTATTTTAAATTGTTAATATACACGTAAAAAATATATAAACTGCATTGATTCACTTGTTAGTTGTTCGCAAAAGATTGCGCGCTATGAAGTAAGGTTAATGTTAAGATGTCGATTATTAATTATATCATGTACGAAAAATATAACTTAAAAATAAATAAAAAAAGTTAAAAAGTTCGTAACAATATCTTTAATCTTATATCTTAGATGTATGTTTCTTTGTAATTATCAATGGTACCAAAACTGTAAATTTCTATTATTTTTATTCATAATAGAAAGTTTGTTTATAACACAGTTTTATTGGTTATTTCAAGTACATTAATATAAGTTTCCACTTGTAAAAATATTTTGATAGTTATCATCTTTTGGCTGTGTGAAAATAATACGCTATAATAATATAATTGTTCGGCTAAGCATTAAGTGAGGATATAGATAAAAAAATATTTATATATATATATACATATATTAATATATATACACACACATATATATATATTATACATATTATTTATTTAGTTATCTATAATTTTACGATCAAATATTTTTAACAACTGCGAGTGATGCTAAAAAGAAATTATGTTATGTTCCACAATAAAATATAAAATCATTGATATAATAAGAGTTTTAACGCCAGCAAATTTTGTTGATTATTATTATGTCTTTTTATAATGATAAGTAGTATAAAATTTATATTATTAGGTATATAATTTTAATAAAGGGTATTAATTGATATCAAGATAATTTTGTAATAAATTGCTTTTGGTCAGATGATTAAATGAAACCAATGTACATAAAAATAAATATACATAATTAGTATTATTAGTGAAATAGAAACAATTGTAATGGTGTTTACTTATATATATTTTTAATGATACAATAATAACATATGTCATATTTTAATATATTTGTTTGTTATAATAATAAGGATGATTTTTGAGTTAATGCTTGAAATAAATGGTGTACATATTGAGCAGTGGTAGTATAGCGGTAGAGGTTTGAGTCTTGCGATCTCAGCTTGTGGGTTCGATTGCCGTGATACAATCTTAAATAAATTTTACTTGTGTTATAATTTTATGGGGTTACCACCGCTTACAAACATGTTACCATAGTTGGGCAGCAGCGTCCTCTGCGTACCAAAATACCACACTGCGATCGCCAACCCGTCTACCAATCGTAGCGATTCGTAAGTCTTGTACCTTGTAGTGAACGTCTATCGGCATGAGAGATGCCCCGTTTCATTCGTCAAGCGACAACTGAGATTGGAGTCGCTCGACGAATGGAACAGGAGGTATATGGAAGGTACTACGGCTTCAGTGACGAGGATATTTTTCCCGGACGCCATTTCAGCCTACCGCGTGCTCCGCAGTGTCGAGATGGATACGGTCTTGGCCCAGCTCTTCACGGGTCACGGGGGGTTGTCTGAGTACCTTCACAGGTTCAAGCTCAAGGAGGACCCCTCGTGCTTCTGTGAACCGGGCGTGGGCCAGACCGTGGTCCACCTTGTGGCCCGCTGTCCGGCGTTCGGAAGACTGCGCGCAGATTCCGAATGCCGGATGGGCAAAAAGATAGAGGAAAAGAGTATCTCGGCCATCATGCAAGACGAAGTGGAGAGAGAATGCTTCCTCAGCTACTGCAGAAAGGTGGTGATAAATGCCATAGGTAAAAATAAAACACAGTAATAGATTCAAATAGACTTGAATACGAATAAAAAAGGTAAGCAAACACTAAAATATAGAAATAAAATATATAAAGTAGTACCAAAAATAGTGCAATAAACAGTATAACATAATATGATAATTATAAAGAAAATATTTGTTAAATGTATGAACAATAAATGTAAAGTTGCAAAATAAAATAGTAATGAAACCTAGGTAGTGGTTGAGGATGGATGTATGGCTAATGGAATGAAAGAGAAAGACTGGGAAAATTGTAGAATGAAAGAAAAAGTACGACAGATAATATGATACATGAAAGAGGAGAATGATAATAATAAAAAATTATCTAAATAAATTATTAGAAATAAAAAGTCCCTGTCCTACACGAGATGGGGGAACGAGAGGTCCCCAATAGCGGGGACCACAAAAAACAAAAAAAAATAACGTCTATCGGCTAAAAATATTTAATTAATAATCAATAATTTTTTCACTTATTAATTATATCAAATATCTTAATTATATTTCAAGCAACGGTTAAACGTAATAATGTTAATGTTCAATAATAATATCAGGAAACCTTATAATACTTTGAGTTTTTATTTTAGCAATTTTGGTTCTAATATCAAATCTCTTAATATCAAATTTTAAAAATGTGTATTATTTTTGAATATAATTTTGTAATAAACTGACTTCTATCTAGGATGATTATAAATAAATCAATGTAGATAAAAAGTATTCTAAAATACGTTCAAATAATTATGTTATTAGTGATAAGGAAATAATTGTAATGGTTTTTATTTATATATGCTTAAAGTATTTTTTGCGACGTAAAATAATCTAAAATATATTTCGTACTATGTAAAAAATGTAATATTTTCAATCTATAATTTTTTTAGTATACTTTATATTAACATGACTTAATATAAATGAGAAACTTTTTGACTATAAGTTTATAAAAGCATTTAGTTAGTTTTATTTTTTCATTTATTTTTATCTTATTCATTATCTATATTTACTTTAATAATTTTTATCGGAAGCCCTTCTCGGGTAAACGCCTTCTCCAACTTTTCCCAGACGTCTCTATCCAAAGCTTTCTTTTTCATTCACTTCCTGCCATCATATATCTTCTATCCATCCTTTTTTCATATTTCCGTTTGTTTCATTTGAGCTATGTTATAATAGAAATAATAAAAACTTATTTTCTAATATTAACTAAATATAACTTTTTAAAATACATTGTTTACGCTTTTTACGCATTTACAGTATAACTTAAAAACTTATCTTCTTTGTAATTTTAATAGCTAGCGATATTCTGTCTGTCATATAAACATCGCGTCTATGGCTTGCTTTATTAAGGTTATCCATTTGCTTGCGACATTTTTCGTATAAAAATATGTCTATAAATTGCTACGTAATGTTTTTTTAATTATCTGAAAGTATTGTAAATATGTACAAAATGTGTATTGTATTAAAATATATTGATGTTGTGCGTGTAAAAATGTTTGTTTCTTTTTTTGAGAATTCCATTAGTATTTAATTAATTATTTACGCAACGACTGCCTTCTTTATTTATTTATTTATTTCAAATAGGCACACCTATAGCAAAACATAGTTAACATCAGTTTAATTTAACAAAGTACAAATAAATATGTTGCCTGTTCTAAACGTACATAGCTTTGGCCATATTTATCATGGCTTATGTCTTTTAGTTTATAACTAAATAAAATAGAACTAACGGATCTCTAAATAATATTAAAACAATACACGAACAGTCTTATCTAGGTTAAATTAATTATAACTAAATTATACACTTTCGTTTACAATGCTATTAGATAAAAAAATAAAAGTGAAGTAAATCATTTATTATAAATGGTAATAACAAATGCTATGTATAAAAATATCCGATATATTCTATGGTTTTTTAGTGAGTGTAGATGTACAAACAAAACGTTCAACTTATTATGTCCAACTTCGAGAAAGAGATCACTAACCGAATCCAATTCGCAAGGACAGCATTCGAGTAGCTCCGAAACATCTTCTCACCCAAAATTCCACAATAGCTGCAGTCGAAGATCTATAATCAGTATGTGTTGCCGGTGATGATGTAGTGCTTCATATTAAGACAGGAATAGGTACGAGGTTCAGAGTTTTGCTTCAAAACCGAATCAGAAATCAGGAGATTCGCAGAAGAACTATGGTTACGTAGCCTGAACGATTACTCGTTTGAAGTGACAGTAGGCGGGACATATTGCTCGTGCAACCGATGGCAGTCGGGGCCGAAAGGTTCTCGAATGACGACCACGAGGCGGTAGACGCGGCGTGCGTTTCCAAGGAGGACCGACGACACGATTAAAGTGTCAGGCAGTGCGTCCGGCCACCGTGGTCACCTTTGTGGGGTGAAAATGCCTTGCATTGGGCGGCTATCGGCTAAAAAGAAGATAACACATACTGTCTACAATTTTTGTACATTCTATTTTCAAACAATTTGTGAAATATTAACGATACAGTGTAACGGTTATAATAGCAAAGGCCATCAAGAAAAATAGATTGTCTTATATTTAGCAATCTTTATAAAAATTTATAGAACAAACTCTGGGAGGCACTTAATACATACCTTTGAGTTATCTCTGTAGTTATATTAATAAATAAGGAAGATATTATTAAGGTCACGGGGAAACTGGATACGGGCAGAACAAGACCGGCCATCATGGCGACCTTTGGGGAAAGTTTTGCACCAGGCTTCTATCTACTGACTTATTGATGATGGTTATGAGTGATAAATAAATATTTTACACTATTATTGTCTTATATCTTTTTAATTCCGAACACGACGTGCAAAATTTAAAATTATATTTAAAAAATATTAATTCCAACAGATGCGAAAGAAACAGTATACGAGTATACATCTATATAGAGGTGTGATATTAAAAATATTTTGTTAATCGACTCGAGGAACATTCGGTTTGATTTGTGTCCAGGAGTAAATTAATAAATTAAGTTCTTCAGAAAACACCGGACGCAGGCCGCTTCAAATCAGTCTTGTCGGACATCTATGTGGGAGGCTAATATCTGGCCATTGTCTAAAACTGAATAAAAAAGAATTTTTAATCTATAAACACAATTAAAAAATTATATAATGACAACTAGGTTATATAAATAGAAAGAAAAATTTCTTCCATGCCATTACGAGTAATAAAATATCTACAGATTCTATATTCAATCGATCTATTCTTAGAATTCGTTTCAATTCGGAAATCACTTCGAATATTCTTATTAGTGAATATTTTACCTTGCTTCAATATATTCAAATTAGAAGTATTATATACGAGGAAGCCGAATCGCTTTGGAACGTTCTGAGAAAACAATTTCAATTAGTTGCTTCTATCGTTAGAAATGAGTCTGAAAATGAGGATAAAGTGAAAATAATTACATGATTTGTATAAATAATTCTCTGAAACGTATTTTCAGAGAATTATTTATTGTAAGAAAATGACCAATATTTAGCCACTTCCGCACATGCAGTGGTAGTCGTGCAACAAAGTGCACCGCCCGCCAGCCCGCTGATAAATGCGTATGCGGCAAACCATATTAACCATTATTATCATCATAACAAAAACCATTATTACGCATGGAAGTGGCTAAATATTGGTCCTTTTTTACTTAGGATGAACTTCCGCAAGGTAACGCCTGATTCCATTAAATATTGTTTATTGTCTTACAACTGTATTGACCGTTATATAAAGGGCGTAAGGGCGAGTAAGTCTTTAGAAACAATGACTTTCATACCATCATTCCTTACTTTGAGATCGCTTTTTTAAAGAGTAGGTAGTATACTATGTAAAAGTAGGTTTTTGTAAATTATAAAATTCAGAATAAATTTCTAATTACATACTAATTTTGGAAAAAAATTTCATTTTGCTATATAAAGATCGGTTATAATTGTACGTAATTCTACCAGAAACGGGATAGAGGATACGTTCATAAAATTGCGTTTTAAAAATATAGATTTTACGAGTAAAAAACTTACCCAGAATATTTTTTTGCATGTTCAAAATGAACAAAAAAGGATCATACATAATTACATCCGCAAGTAGTGCGGGATACGCGAAGCGGGAGAGGGACAGCTAATGTCTTTTAGCCTAAGAGATATCGCGACGAGTCGGTAAATAGGTGGGATATACATAGATATTGTCCACGACCTAACGTTATTATGTAACAGATCACCTAAATGGTGTGTATACACCTGTTGCATCTCATCAGGATCATAAAAACATAAGCTACAGTGCTTCCAAACCGCAACATAACGATGATTACGCACTACTGTATAGCGGCCGATAGATATACTGGGATGATATCTACCGTGACTAGTCAACATATTAGGATAACCATGAGTTTTGAATTTTTTGGGGATGTAGTATTGGTACACGAGATAGGAAATAAACTTATTTGTAGTTGTAATTTTATGATAGCAATGTACCCTAAAATAGTGAAACCGAAACCGCTGTACCGCGTCTTAGATATGCGCGCAGCGAGACAAGGGAGGGGAGTATCGCTAGGTCCGTTTCGTTTCGTGTCCGCCGTCAACGGCGCTCATGGTCTTATTATTATGGTCTTAATATTTTTTAAGAGTACATATAAATAAAACTTGTAAAAAAAACGTATAAATCTTTATTAAATTTACTTTTAATTTGTATTGTATCTTTTTGAAATAAAATACAATATTCAATTACATTTTTATAAAGTAAAATTTCAATTTAAGTCTATATAATGAAAATAAAGTGCCTAATGCACTTTATTTTTTAGAAATTCATTCTATTAGATAACTGAAAGTGGCTTGTTGCACAAAGGCAGACCAAATGCAATTAGTATTTGCATCGAATCAAGCAGTTAGTGCGTATAAACGGTATTCAAGTGGGATAACTATCGTAGTATTCAACGCACTACAAAACCTCGTGGCTGTATTTGACTAAGACCGATGTGTGTGTATTTCATTTGTATTGACCGATACAGTAGATAACATGAAGTATGTTGTATTAGTGTACACATACACATGCCTCTATACAAATGCCTTTGAGATATAGACAGGTAACGGCTGGCATTAAAGAAATTAATATTTTCGTCGCTTGTCTTAGGTACGTATTTAAATATTCTTTATTATCATTATAATTTTATAGTATATAGGTCTCTTATAGATAATACAATAGGGCTAGTTGGATGCTGTCGTCTGTTAAATTTGTAGAAACCATACTCCACGCATGTTGTTCCTGACCTCCGCTTCAGATCTTTAAAGAAAGGTGAAATGTCACTTTAACATGCTAATCAACTGGTCTACGCCGGTTGCTTGTGTTGGTCTTTGGTCTGTTCATTTCTGGTCCGATCTATTAGAGAGATCCCGGACATAGCCTTTCCTATAGCTCGCTGAGCGACGGTCAGCCCGTCAAAGAGGTCAGAATTCGATGTAATGTGAAAACTATGTAAATATGAGTACGAGTATAATATTTATGATTTTTCGTTATTATTAAATTTAATCAAGAATTCTTTATAGAATTAAAGGTCTGTCTTATTAAGATTAAAATAAAAGTGTATTAATAAAAAAAGTAATATACAAGTTAAAAAAGACTCTGTAGGTATAACATTTAACATAATTAACTAAATCGTAGTAGGAAAATTTAAATAAAATTTATCATTTTTTAAGTGCCTTATTTTTATTCAAACAAATTCCATATAGTTATAAGTGTTATATGAATTAAATGACGTCGCATATCTTCAAGCTTTTTATATGAATATAACATGATTAAAGTAGGGCGCATTAACATTGGCCTTCAGTTTCACCTTACACGTAGCTTGTCAAGACGTCACGAGCTTGTTTACTGTATTGTGTACCTATTTCACAGAATTTATGTCGCTAGTGAAAATCCCCCTTTAAACCTTGCTGTCATATTAATTATTATTTAACATATTTGCTTCAGTGGTAGCCTAGAGAGCAGAGATCTGCGACCGTAGGTCTCGGGTTCGGGTCCCGGGATAGTATGGGATATTATATAACTCACTGCCCACAAACAAGTTTCCAGAGGATGGGCAGCGGGGTTCTCTGCGTACCATTATACTACACTACATTGGGCGTCTATGGATTCAAACGACAACATTTGTTTCAATATCATTATCATTTGGAAGTACGTCCACAATTGGACACAGATCCATTTCATAGTTTATTTTTTATTTTTGATTGATTTGATATTCTCAATACTGCCACTAATACGCAAATTTTATATTGTTCAATGTAATTAGCCAATCGCATACCAAAAAAATAGGTCGTTTTTCAGTTATGAACAACGATTTATTGTAAAAATATGTATTCTATTTCGTACATTACAAAATCGGTATTAATGTGAGTAGTTGGTGATAAATGTGTAAGATTATATTTTCATTATAATGTACACGATAGCCTTCTACATCTTAACATGCCTTTGTTTGGTTTCGATTGATGGGAGTTTTGTTTTAATCTGTGTTTTAAACAGGCTGATGTTTTCTTTATAATTTTTCTTTTTTTTTCTCTCCTCAATCTTTCTCGTGTCTTAATTATAACACGAATAAAACAGTTAGCCGAATTGGTCAAGATATCGAGTTTTGCGCTTAACAACACTTTTAATAATTTATTTTTATTTATGTATAGATTACGTACAAACAGCGACTATCAACTCGAGAAACCATCGGAGGATATTAAAAGATTTCTTTTTAATATTAACAGAGAAATACAAGGACATTTAACCGTTATTTCGTAAGGAAATGTATGTGATTATAATGTGAAGATGTTTATTTTCTTTATCATCATCATTTCAACCGTAGAACGTTTCCTTTTGTACATAAGCTTCCGCCACATACATTTTTAATATGTCCGGTCTGAATACAGCGTCTACCGACGTTTTTTATGTTACTATGTTTCTGCACTGAGCTTTTATATTTTACCATCTAATCTTGTTAAGGTCGTCTGTCGCTTTTGTGATCGTTCGACACTGAGTTTACCGGACTGGTGATTGTAGAGGGCATTAATATTACTAGAGTTAAAGATGCGTTCACATGCTGCTACTTTTTCAAAAAGATCGCAACGTACAATTGATATTTTTTTTAATCAGTCCATAATATTGGAGTCCAATTACCTTACTTGTTTGATTTTCAGATATCTTTACGATAGTTGTCAAAAACATCGTCTATTCACTAAGTACGAGTAATAACCGATGCAAGAACATACTAAATCATAGATTAAAAATAAATAAATCTTAATCATATGCCTAGTTATAGGCTAAACAAAAAAAATATATGTAAGATATATAAAGCGAATCCGTACAATGTAAATGGCAGAGGTGTGTAAATGCATTATTACTAGCCTATGTCCGGCGAATATTGTATAGTTCTGGAGTCCATTACGATATAGTGTTACACAGTATTTTTACGTGGGTGTTTGTCACTGAAACAGGAGTGACATAAAACCTCTTTTACCCACGCAACATGTTACTGAAAAGACCAGTGTAACTTGGACTCTCTCCTCGTTAAAATTGTACAGTCTTATGGCGCAGGACAGGATTTGACCTTTCCAAGTGTGATAGCGAAGATATAATTTGAATAATGTTTTATAACAGACCTATTCAACTGTACATGAGGACGGTGTTTTTATTGGTGTGTTTATTGGTGATTTTTATTGATTTTTTTCTATCATCAACATAATTATTTTAGCCGTACAGTGTCCACTTGTGAGCTTATGCCTTCGTTATGGTGTATTTTCCGGCGATATAAACACGTCCGTTTTTCTACTTTATTGATGGATGTCCTACGCTTTTGTTCCGTGGTTTTTACTTCAGAACTTTAAGGTCAATTTTTCCTTCGTTTTAAAAAACTCCCCATTCCTGGTTCGATCTACGTATACATATTAAAAATAATTAAAGCATATTTACCTTTTCATTAATATTCATATTTGTTATATTATACAGCATTTTATATTATTTACCCACATCTATCAAATTGGATACTATATATAAAAAGTTAAACGTATCATTGTTCTAGTCAATTATACAGGTTTATTGATTATAGCTGTAAAAGGTTTAAAGATGTGAATGTATAGTTAATATTCTGTAAATTAATGTAAAGTACATTTTATTTAAAATTCACTGATTTCAAAAATGATACATAATGTAATGATAACATAGTATTAAAAATCGTTTTAGAAATTCGCATTAATACACATTAAAATAAATAATTGTTTATTATCTGTCCTTACAGACTGTACTGCCAGAAGTTACTGGCTTATCACATTCCAATAGAAAGAATAAATAAACGTGTTACAGAGAGTACACATTATAAAAAATGATTTTAAATAAAGGCATAAGCTTTTAACCTTTTTACTAATGTACTGACTAATGTGCTATCCAATTACACCTTTTAAGCTTTCATACCAATTTCATATCTAATATATAAAATTCTCGTGTCACGGTGTTCGAACTTGAACTCCTCCTAAACGGCTTGACCGACTTTTACCAAATTTTATATGCGTATTCAGTAGATCTGAGAATCGGCTACTATCTATTTTTCATACCCCTAAGTGATAAGGGTGGTCCACCCCTTAATTATTTTTTTTATTTTTTAGCCAAGTTTTTTGGTTTTTATTTTATTATGATACAGCATACAAAATACATACAACCTTAAATTTTGACCCCTCTACGATCAACCCTTATTTTTTTTTGTTAATTAAAACCCTATTTTTTTTTGCAAAACAACGTTTGCGGGAACAGCTAGTCTAATATATAAAATTCTCGTGTCACGGTGTTCGAACTTAAACTCCTCTCAAACGGCTTGACTGATTTTTACCAAATTTAATATGCGTATTCAGTAGGTCTGAGAATCGGCTACTATCTATTTTATATACCCCTAAGTGATAAAGGTTGTTCACACTTAAAAAAAAAAAATTTTAACGAAATTTTTTGTTTTTATTTTTTTATGATACAGCATACAAGAATACATACAACCATAAATTTTCACCCCTCTACGATCAACCCTTATTTTTTATTTGTAAATTAAAATATCATTTTTTTTGCAAAACAACGTTTGCGGGATCAGCTAGTCATTCTATATTTCAGCGTGATCACGTTGTAAAATCATTTCATTGTTAAAGATGTTTGTCACTCTTGTTGGGGATTAAAATAGCAACGACTTAGCTGCATAAAAAGTGCTCTTGCTTGGTCCTTTGGTCTGTCGCATTTCAACACAAAGAATAAAGCGAAAAAGGGGTGAATGTATTGTTCATATGTCTGCAAAACTTTTTACAACTACCTATGATCAATCATCCTGTATATAATGTTTTTCGGGGTCAAATATACTACAGTATTTTGGTCTTAGCTTTGTTATAAGATATTCAAAGTTCCGTTTACTCGCACTGAGATGGCTCGATCCGCTTTTGAGATGAGCAGTAGTAAACAAAATTTAACATAATCAATAAGGTCGAGCGGAACATAGATGTTTGTATTATTTTAATTCTTTACATGAAAATATATATGTAATCACCCTCGGCGCAATATCTTTTAAGTCATATTAAATGAATAAAATGAACAAATTAAATTTTACGAATAAAGGCACATCAATAATGATAAAATTAAATATGTACGACAATCCTTAAAGTTAATTTTAAAACTATTGTCTGCATAAATAACAAATTTGTGCACAATATTTTTACTTTAATTAGGTAAAATTATTTTTTTTTGTTCTAATATTAAAGCCAATTATACAATATTAGCTTAAATATATAATCTATATAACAAACAATATAGAAAAATAACGGCAAAAAATATCAAGGTCAAGCAATCTTTGCCTACTGCTACAGTTAAAATACTGTCTAATGTAGTAAGCCGGCACGAAATTTGGCCCTTCATAAACCTAAATTAATTTATTATTTTTTATTCATTTTAATATTCACATAGGTAATTTTAGTGACCACATGTGTACGTAATGGGAAGAATGCCTGAAGAATCCAATTTGATAGAAAACAGAATCATATTAAAAGGCCTATGAAGCCTTCAAGTGTCTAAGTAAGTTAAAGTCCTTAAACTTAAAATAACTCGGACGGTAAGTCCTTAAACTTAAAATAACTCGGACGGTATTAGTTAAACCATTACTATATTAAAATTGATAAAATCAATGTTTGTTTTTAATTTTAATATAATAAATTAACGATAAAAATTAATTTAAAATCTTATTCATAAAGTTGAAAGATCGATAAGGCCTTGACCTTTTGTTATACGAGGGTCTCGATTCAGACCTACCCCAAGCGCAACGAAGTAGGTTGAGTTCATTGACCTTTGTGTATTATATGGCACTCTCTTGAAGTTTCTTACTACTAACTTCTAAAGTATCGAATTTTAAATGAATATTTCACAGTTTTTATCAAGGAATGTTTTCATACAGTGCTAGGCGTGGTGGATTAGTCGTATACAGCATTGGATGAAGGTTCCGAGTCATTTTTAATTTCAATTTAAAAAACTAATTTGCAATATAAAAAAATATTTAGCGAACATACTAATTTATTTTTACAATTATTCTTATCTAATTGATGTGGAGAAAACTTGCGTATTATTTTTTTACAGTACGTGACTTTAATTATGATTATAATTAATCGAATAATTTTAGCGTAAACTACAATGAGTTCATACAATCATATTTGCTTCAATTTTTAACTTTGATTTAAATTTGACAGCCCATGGACGACGAACTAACAAACCCATATTTGACGAACTGTAGATGGAAAAGAAGAGGCTTCTAACAAGTCGATGTTAAGAGAGCGAAGTGGCGTAGTTCTATGCGCTGAGCTGAGCGAATCTGCAACACTTTCCACATAAATTTTTAAGGCCGTTTACATTGAGAAGAACTGTGATAGATGGAGGAACATCGTAAGAGATAAAATCACTGCATGATTGAAGTCGTAGTTTCGATCAGCAGAGGAACGAGGCACGTAGGAGGTACTACTGAATTTGCACAAAAACTATTCACTACCATGTATAGAATGTTATAAAAAGTAAGCCATATTATAAGACTAAATTCCTTGTACTCTCTGAAAAATCTTGTTTGTCCTTCATGGTACAAATGTAACACAAATATTCGAAGATCACTAAAAAGTATGCGGCGATAGAGTTCACAACACTCGTCGCTCCAGCCGCGGAATCAAATATTTAAAATAAAAAACAAACCTAAGACGTCTAGACTGAAAAGGAGATCGCACCGGACGCCGTCTTTGAAGTGGAAAAAGCAAATGAAATGAATCAACATCAAATAACAAATATATATATTCTTTATTTTCTATCGTACACTACTGATAAAAAATCCCTTCAGTAACATCTATAACTAATTATTGGGAATTTTAATTAACTTTTAATTAATTACTGACTTTAAAGACGAGACGTCTTTAAACTCTTTTACAACTTTCAACGAATTTTCCAGTCAAGTACAAACTTCGGAAACTGTTGATTTATACTTGTCTAGAAATAATTTGCGAAATTTCTTCGGTGGCATGAAAAATTTTTCCGTTTTTCAAATACTTCGTTATAAAATATGAGCAATAAGGCGTTTAGTGACATGATTTCATTATTGTCGTAAATGGAAATTTATTTCTATAATATATAATTTTCGCAAGTTTTCCATATATCAACGTCAATCCTAATGCGGGTGAAAGGTTGGTCTTAGAAAATTATTAATAAAATATTAGTTTCGTTTTTTAAAATTTAAGAAAATATTAATTTTATATACAAAATAAGACCTTTCAAGTAATAATTATTGTACGCCTTTACAAAAAGGGTTACGCATTCGAACTGAGAACAATAAAGTATATTTCATCACAAAGAAAAGGAAAACTTTTGTTCGAGTTTATGTTGACGGTAGTAACTCCTATTTTATACACATCCGATAACGAGACTGCCTTTTTCCGGTCGAAATGTTAAGTTTTCCGCTGCAACAAGTATTGTATTTCCTTCGGCATTTTCAATATTTTCTAGATGTGTCTTGTTCTGTGTAGATAAATCGTATGGATATGAAATTTATACATGTAATATTTTATGTTGCAGAAACAGTATTTAACTCTTTCTACATATACCTTGATATAGCCTGCTAAGTGTGGCGATTATAGTATATCCCGGGTTAGCTATCGCAGTGTGGTATTATGGTACGCAGAGGACACTGCTGCTCACCCTCTGGAACCTTGTGCGAATAGTGGCAATCCTATATAGTTAATGCACAAAGTATGAATTACAAATAAAACATGCGACATACGATCGCAAGTATCCGTTTTATACAGCTGGACTACCATTGCTCATAGGTATGGTGTACCATACATTTATTGACAGCAATTGAGCTATACATTCATTCTTTTACATCTAACATACAATCAATCACTTTTGTTATAATAATATAAATAAAATACAATTTTAATAAGGACAAAGAAAATTTAACGTCTTAACAATTACTTTCATTGAACCATTTGACTGCATTAACCCAGCCAAGGTGTTTGACTTGCCGGTTCAGTGATTCGAATATTGTATATCAACATATTTATGAGAAAGATGTTGACAGTTTTAGCTGGTTGAGTTTAACGTGAACAAATTATACAAAATATTATAGAAATAGAAAAATAGAATAGAAAAACGTGTTCCACGCGGTTTAAATGTTTAAAGAGAAATTTAGGAGAGTGGAAGTTATTCCGCGAATAGTTCGTAATTGGATGAGCAGGGAAAGTTAGCAAGTGCATCCCGACCGTAGTCATAGTAACTGGAGGACTGTTTGCAACTTCGTTTTGTTCAGCTTACATTACACTCTGCAAACTGCGAAGTATAAACGCTCATGAAATGCATTGACGTATCACAAGCATATTATGTGAAACATGAAACAGTATATAGACTCTTCAATTCGTTATATATTTACATAGAGCATTCGAGATGTATTAGCGGAAATATTCCGCGTAATAATGATCACTGCATTACGTAATATTTGTGTGTTGCGAGGGTTGTTAACTGCAACGTAAGGCTGCTTCGTTGTCACTTTATTGTTATCATATCGCTGATACTACGACAGTACGGCAGTGGGGGCTTTTCATTTATTGGTATAATGATTCACGTGGATTCATTTAAAATGTACAGTTCTAGTCTCTGATAGGAGATCTACTTCCAAAGAACTTCGCTAAGACGCATTTAGTAAGCGGATGGGTTAATTTGCGTAAACTCTACAAACTTAAATGACGATATTGAAAAGGTGACTGGCACAGTGCAAAAATGTAGTTGTATTTTATTTTGTTTTAAATAAACTACAGAATAAAAGTGGAGTACTAAAAATTTCCAATCCGAGAGCAAAAATCAACACTTTGTATTTTTTTAAGCCAGAATAAAGATATAAAGCTTGTTCGGTAAAACGAAACGAATATAAAATCCAAACAGATATTTTAAACTATAATAAACGTTTACACAAATTTTATTTTGTGCAACGAGGAGTTTATTTGATATTTCATCATTTTTAATTCTCTTCAAATTTCAAACGAGCACCACGTGAATGTCAGACTTGAATTCAAAGCGAGGAGGCGAAGCAATAGAGAGCCAATGTTCACGTTTTCCGAGACGCTCTTCTACCTTTTGATTGTGCAAGGCAATGTGGAACTCTCGTTCGGTTATTTCATTATACCTGTAAATAGAAATTTGTTTGCGATTTTGTCTGCTCGATATCGTTGTTAGTATATGATTTATTTATTCAGATATTTGTTTATCCTTTTTACAATTTATGTATTGACGGACATAACGCATTATAGGCATTCTTTTCAGTAAACTCAAGGTGGTGCAGTGATAATTAGTAAACAGGTATAAATTAATCGAGTAGTACCAGCCCAGCGGTAGAGGACTGAAACTTGCGATCGCAGGTCCTAGGTTCGATTGCTGGGATTCACTCTGATATTCACACTTTGTGCATTAATTATGATATTTCCATTGCATTCAAATAATTTTCCAGTGGATATTTTACTTTGTTGCAGTAAAGAAAACAAACATAACGAGTTATTAATAAAATAGTTGTACACGTATTGTTGAGACCGGTTGTATTCCGAATTTTGTCTTTTAATTTGAATAATCCTTTTCTGAGTGGTCTGAATTTTGTTGCTAGTCTTCAGGTCAAACGTATTTGTATATTGTAAAATAACAATTAAATAATTTACTGTACATATTTTTTGCATGTAACGAACACTATTGATTCATTAATTAATAAAGTGCAAATTCTCTATAAAAATATAATTTATATATATATATATATATATATATATATATATATACATATGTGTATTACATATTTACAGGAAATTTGAACTTTTTTATATATATACTAGCTCACCCGGCAAATCTTGCCATACAAATTCATTTTAAGGTATATATATTTATATATATAATAATGAAAAAAATCTAAACAATGTTTTTTTTTAATATTACAATTTATACATTAAATTTAAAATTAAGTTCTTTATATCATTAATTACAACAATAAAACTAAAAAACAATATCAATCCCTAAATGTGTGTACGTGGTAAGTGATCAATTATCGACTGCCAAATGAAAAAAAAAATTGAAGTAACAATATTACTATAAAAAATATGGTTTGACAATAGAAGAATGAAAATTAAGGATTGTATGTATCTTAAATACGAAATTCAACAGAAAATAAAAATAAAAAAAAAATATGTAGGCCATCCTTGTAACTTAGGGGTGTAAAATATAATTTACGATCGATTCTTAGGCCTACTGAATATACATATGAAATTTTATAATAATCAAGCCGTTTTAGAGGAGTACTGCGATTAATATTGCGACAATTTTTTTTATATACAGATTTATGTATACTGAGCAATATACATTGATACAGTTTACAAAATCCTATTTCAAGAGAAGATATAATTTCCGTCGTCGCAACATATTTGAGTAAGTACTCTTCACGAGTTCACTGATTGTGGCAGTTTTGAACTTAAAGTATTTTAATCATAATTAACTTAAGACAATTAATAATCCTTTTATGTATGTATCGTCTAATGATTATGATCACCATCATCTTTTCAACTTTAAGATTGCTACTGCTGGACAAAGGCCTCCCCCAAAAATTCATAATAGAACCCGTTTTTTATCTATATCCCACAGACATAAGTGTACTTGTCTCGTTTTTTACATTTAAGTTCAATATTTCCAAAATTTAAGTTTCTCACGTTTTATCACAAATAATTTAAAAGTAAGTTAAAGTCAACTTATTATTAAGATTATTTTTTTACGCTATTGGCGTCTTTTTTGGCGACACCCTTACAATGTACAGTTTTTAAAATTACAATTCGTGCGACCACTTTCTCCTCTTTACTCCATGTTGCCATCATCAGGCGGTGCGCCAGTATCTTTGCGGTATCAATGAAGTTTGCGATCGCATCTTGAGTATCGTCCGTAATAGAACCGGTTGCAAGCGGTCTATGTCCAGCCTACGCGTTGACGTCGTTACGGCTACGTTTGCCGAACCGTGGTCTCCACTGCAAAACCTTACACCACAGATGTCTGTTCGACGCGCTATATGGCCATTTTAACAAGCTAATGCGCGTGGTATATGATTATATATATTTTTAAATAAATATCGAAGCGGGATATAACGTGTACTGAAATTAAACGAATTAATATTTTATAGCCGAGTTCCTTTTTTTTGTGAGAATTTTACGCTAATATTTCACAGCAGAATTTTGTAATAAAAATGCTATAAATGCTTAATACTTTATTGGATGTTATTTGATCTGCAGACTTCGCTGCAACCGTTATTGGATAGCCCTTCGCCCGGGCCGTCGTCACGGCGACGCGTTGTTATTTCGCGTATTATTTTCATTTACAAAATATTTCATAATCACATACAGTTCGCGGTTGGTCGTATAAATGCGTATATTAAAATGTATTGTACGTTAACAAAAACTTTACCAATTTTATCAGAAACTGCGACAGGAGCATAAAAAAATTATAAGAACTTTTTCTTATAAAATATTTGGACGTATATACTTTTACAATCCTATACTTTGAATCCCATAAAATGTACAGAAGGCTTACATTGCTAGATTATTAAAATGTTACAGAAGGTTGTTGTGCTGAGGGTTACTACACTGTAAATGCTTTCAAAGGAGATAGCACATCTTGGTCATGGCTATATCAGTGTATGTGAAATGACGTAATCGTATACTATTAAAAAAACATAGGCTTGTTGAGTTCCTTTCGCGTTTTCTTTTCGGGTCGCAGGCATTTCTTCCGACATGTGGTCGACTATACTTTTAATTTCCACTGTTAGAATACAATTCCTTTGAGGAGAGAGAGCAGATAGAAGAGGACGTACAGAAAAAAAAGAGAGAGATAGAGACTGAGATTAGGAGAGAAATAAATACAAAGTGAGAGAGGAAAAGAAATATTTTATAGAAAATGTTTAAAGAAGAAATAAATATGGTGATGGAAAACTAGCAGGAGAACTGCATTCTCTTGAATTCTCTATAACAGCGGTTTAAGAAGCTGATAAGGTGATGTATTCTTTTACAATATGGGACCTTATATTCTAAGGAGTTCTGCGGGACCTATCGTGTGTTATTCTATGATTATGCGGTTGGGCGTTTTATCTCCACTTCTTTCTTGATGTCCTAAGACTATATGCGAACTTGTATTCGTAGTTTCAACATAGAAATTTGGAAATGTATTTTGCAAGATTTTTATTTTGATGTCATAATAGCGATAGATGTTTTTTCATTATATATTTACTCGTTGATTTATATCAGAAAAGAGTGAAAAGTTTCAATATTTTTTCTTGAAATTTTTAAAAATTTTGTCATCGAAAGAACTTTCCCTGTACCTTTACGAAGATATAAAAAATAAATAATTGGTCTTAAAACTGTGAAATCTATCGAGCAATTCGCGAGCTTAGCGAAACACGTTCGGCGTATCATTTTTATTTATACAGCGTGATTTTTATAGGTGTTCGAACTTTAAATAGGTAAATAATTAGCTCATTAGTTAGCAAAGAGCTTTAAAATCTCCACACCTATTTTCAATCACTCTATTTAAAGTGACACTCTGAAATAAGTATCATTATTTTTTTATTGGAATGAGACAGGCAAATAACTTCAGGTAGCGCTAACTTTGCAGGGCCAGAAAGTAAACAATTTTTAATTTTTATGGACAGTAATCCGAATTTAAAAACACTTTTACTTAGAATATTATCATTGTGTGATTTATTATTTGTCTGAAAATAGATTTTTTGGATATAGTATACAATTTCGTTCATCCATTTAAAAATTTTACCACTTATAACAAATCACGAATAGGTTATGTATTGGTCTTTAATTAAATTAAGTAATGTCAAAAATTTCTTTTCTATTTTTACTCTTTTATTACAAATAGATAAACGCTAAAAATATCATAATGTAGTGTATTTATATAAAAAAAGGTTCTAACATTTGCAGTAAATATTTATATAGAATTACCAATACGATTTATAATCTGTCGCAATTATTGCCTATTCAAACATCACACGACTAGTCGGTACGTAAATTTAAGGATGTTGTATCGATTTATATGTCGATGAACTCGACCTTAATCTAAAGCGTTAGGGGCATGCTTGCGACGTGTCTGGGATAATATAATGTTAAAGTTAGAAATTTTGTACAAAAGCAACAGGTTGAGAGTATGTTGTTACTACTTGTGGAGATATATAGTAAAAGCTCTTTATTCGCCGGGTTTATGTTCCATAAATATGCCGCGAATACAAAATCCGTCAATACGGAATGGTAATTTATATCGGATTACAGGAGATAAGTGCCTGGGTCACGAACATATATGTTATATATATATATATGCTTGAATGGTTTGAAGAACTTTGTAATTTTTTCTTGCTTGGCAGTTTTTAAAAATCCCTTAATTTAGACATACGCAAAAGTCGAATATTACATTGTATATATATTGTGTAAAAGCTATAAAGGGGAACACACACACACGCACATACACACACACACACACACACACACATATGTGCTACACACACTATTAAACAATCAATAGTTTAAAAAATTGTACAAAACGTAATGATAATGTAAAAATAAAAAATATTTTAGAAATAGGGATAGGTTCATATGAAGATTAATATTTGTTTAATATCTGTGTCTGTATATTTTGTACATCCAGAAGTTATAGACCTGTCGCTTTAAAACAGAAAAAATAAATTAATCTAACGTATTTCAGAGTAATCAATTTATACAGGTTGATTGAAAATAGCTGTAAAAGCATTATAGCTTTTTGGTAAGAAATACGCTAATCATTCATTCGACTACAACTTTAACACCTGCTACCAATGTTCTGTATAAGAATAAAACTATATGTACGTATTCCAGTACATATTCATCTACTTTTGTCCGAAAAGTTTTTATATGTCTCTGTAGAATTGAATATTACAACAATGAATGTTTCGAATATCGAATTTTAAATATCAACTTGGATTGATGACGTCATTTCAGTATTGCCTCGTTACGTTGCATATGCACTTTACGGAGAAACAAGGAATATCATAAAAGGCGCTTTATAAATATGTAATCGTTTTGTGTTTTATATTCAAATTTTTTGCCATAGTGGTGAGGTAAAGGGGATAAGGTTTAGTACGATCATAGCAGTGTGTACTATGCCGGTATGTTCTCAAGGCGAGTCAAAACAAAGCCTTGACTTAAATTGTCCATCGTGGTATAAAATATTGTAAGGCGCGTTTCAAAGGGGAACTTCATTGAAAACTTTTCTCGGTCTTGATTAGGGTGACCATGACATTGAATGACAGACATAGTCTATAAAAAAGTAAACGTTAGTACTTTTCATTCTATAGATTTATCGTATTACCAGGTCCATTGCGTTCTAAGAAGAAAGGCCGGGTATGGTTTACGGTTGCTTTCTTGCAATGCATTGGTGTACGTATTCACCAACCAGACTCGCTACCTATCTAAAATTTTAAATGATTCTGTGAATGCTGTTTTGAACAGCAAACAAATTAGCTGATGTTTACTCTGGACACCAGGATTCTTTAGCAGGTTATAGAGAAATTTCGTTGTTATACCTGTCGCTACTACCTCCACTACCAATAATTTATATAATCAAATTAGTTGCACTTTAATGATTTATAGCTTTGAGGGGTTTCCAGAAATATTCAGATTCAAATAAAGAATATAATTAAAAAAAATGAATATTCATATACTTGTTATTTATATACCTTGGCCCCAAAATGGCCTTGCGGGTCATTGGATGCGGGCAGCGCGAATAGTCAACGTGGGGGAAGACCTATGCCTTGTAGAGGGTATCTATCGGCTGACGTGGTGAGGACGACGATATCGAAGCGATGTTATGTAACGTTTAAAAGAAATATGCAAAATGAAGTAAATACTATATGCAGAAGCTTTAATTTTATTTTTTATCTAGTTTTGTATTATAGAGAATGATGGTAATTACGTTTGTGAGAATTTTAAAATCCAGTCCTTACTTTGTCCGTACTTTATTATTGTCACTCTAATCCCGAGTGAAAATGTTTTAGTGCCTGTTTACCTTGTAACCGGGCGTTTTATCCATTTCCTTGTCAACGACAGAACTTATCTTCAGAGCTCACAAAATTGCTTCACTGCTATTTCTCTTTTAAATTTGTACGCCAACGAGTATGAGGCATCTAGGAAACTTTTCTCGTAAGTTGTTCTCCGGTTATGACCTGTTAGATACTAACTTCATCGTGGCGTACCAAAGTGGAAATTTAAATTTTCTTTGCCAGAGATACATTATCTATAGACATGTTAGAAGCGGTTTAAATAGGTACCTCTCTTGCAATTGTTTCTCGCTATGTTGAAACACGTGAGCATTAAAAAGTACACTTTGGCGCCGCCATAGTTGTGTTATTTCTTGTACGTATCACCTCAAGTTTTAGAGTTACTGTTAAAGTGATATTGTTCCTGTGCAATTCCACTTTAGCAGTAACTTACGTAATAAAATTATGTGTAACACAGTACAGTATTCTCTTTTCAGCCTTAGTGCATCCACTGTTGGACACATACATCCTTAAATTTTCAACAGGTTAGAAGTGGGATACGTCCAGCACCTTCCGATGACATTAACAAGCTCGTCTGTCCATCTTATGGATGGAAGTCCTAGGCTGAGCTTGCGGGTCCCTGGTCTTCGCTCTAGAGCCTAAAGACTGTCATCTGTTCTACGCGCTATGTCACCTACCCACTTCAACGCCGTTCGAAGAACCTGGATGAAGTCCATCTTAGTTAAAGTCCGTTTACAACTGGTTTCTGTTAGAAATTTCTGTAGGAGACCTTTGTCCAGCTGTAGATGTCTTACGTCTAAATTGATTATAGTGATTGTTTTTTAAAATGCCCTTGTAGATAAAGTTATATAGTATTAAAAGTTAATAAATATAAATAAACTGCTGAAGCCTGCAAGTCTTGAGTCTCAAGTTAAAATTTCCAACTTACAAAGCACTCTGTAGTGAAAGCTTCTGACTTTGTACGATTGAGTAGAGTGATAACGGAGCTTTAATCGGATTATTTCATTTCAATCATACTTAAAGAAGTCAGTTGTAGATGCACTCCCAGGACATGACATTCACATGACAATGTTCTTTGTTCCGTTAGGATCATTTTGTATTTACTGATTCATATTTTGAATATGAGCATCGTTGAATATATTATACTATTATATATTACACTTATATATTATATTTATATATTACACTCTTCACATATTTTGAATGCCTTTCGAAATGTTTTACGGTTGACATTTCTAGCGAAAATATTTAAATATGAATGTACATAGTGTGAAATTTGAATTTAAATTCTGACCTAGATAAATGAAAAATAATCTTGGAATGTATTGGTAAGCGTAAACTAGAAGTTTTTTTTTAATATTCGTTAAGACACTATATTTTCATAAGGGAAGGTTATAGAAAAGAAAAATAAATCTTTACATCTATTGAACATTTTTCTTTTCACGTGTAAACCTGTTTATTGAAATTAATATACCTGTCCTTACGTGTACCAGAAAGAATTCTAAAATTTTAATTAGAATCTTAAATTATGGGAAGCTTTTAAAAAAAGATGATATCGATAAAGGCGTTTTTAAAATTATGGTATGACCAAGGGAAAGATCGATTAATTTTTATACATATACATCGATTTAATCAGCAATCCGTTATAATATTTTTTCTGTTGGCCTTTGCCTGGAAATTAACTTTTGTTATACAAAGTCAGCCACGGGAGTTAGCCTTGAGCATTTTTCTGCATTTTAAATGGGAGAAGTTTTTACTTTGATTTTTGATACGCTTTTTAATGGAATATCAACAAACAAGAAAAATAAGGATTTAGTTATAAGATAGAGTTGTTGCTTTTGTTCGGATTGCTATTAACGGAACCTACTGTATAAACAAATCTCATTAGTCGAGTACTAATTAAGCTTGTTTACTAAAAGCTTCTTTAAAAATCTCGATAACGCCTACGGTGAAATGGAAGCAAATAATTTATTTTCTATTTCTTAAAAGTCTTATAATGTTTAAATTCTGAAACACAAAAATAAAATACAAATCTTCTTACCTAAGAGCTTTATAAACACGGTACGAATATCTTGCTAAAGAAGAATAGAAAGTCCTATTATTCTCTTGTTAACTCGGTGGAGCCTATATTTATAAATATAATTTAAAACCCAGTATATCTGATTTAAGGAATAGAAAATGTTTTTGGTTGCCATTTCGCGGATCAAAAGTGGGTCAACACTGTTTACTGTATAGAATTTGTTGATACAGTAACGAAATAAGACAAAAGTTATGTGTGTTCTTTGATTATCTGGCCTGTGCTAAAATTAATTTTCGTAATATACATTTATATTAGGTTTTAATAAAGCATGCAGTTTTTACAATTTTTTTTAAGAACTACATTGTTTTTTTAATTACCTGTTTTTTTTTATTTCGCAAGATGGGAGACAAGGGAAAAGCGGTGTATATTCTAAGTTACGTGCCAAACAGCTTTGAGTCCTCTCCGATTTGATTCAACAACAATAATTAAAAACTTTAAAGGTATCTAAATCATAATTTTTTGACGGCCAACATGTCAATCCTATCCGCGAGCATGGACTCTGTAAAACACTAGCACTCGGAATATAGAAACAAAATAAAAAGTCCAAAAATAATTGTTAATTTTTAATTCTTTCGCAAGAAGATTTCTCGAGTTCTCTCTACGAGATAGAGTCTTTAGAAAGAAAATCTCTATAAACGAAAGTTACATAGCTTATAGAATTGGTACATAGACTTTGTAGGGGGTAGGTCATATATCGCGCAGAATTGACAGTCGTTGGGTTCTTAGAGTAGAGACCACTCATTGGCAAGCGCAAATAGGACTTCCACTTCCCAGGAGTATAGACGATATGTTAAGGATATTGTAAAAATGATCACTAAAAATTGTCTTGTAAAATCGAGTTTGGAACCCCACGTATATCTACGGGAGCTTAATCCGATTCTAGTTTGTATCAAAATAGGCTCTTATAGCATTCTTCTTATGACAACCTTAACTAGTTCCAATGTTCGCCTTGTAGTTTTACGTTTTACGTTTACGTTTTACGCTGAGTTCTTCGATCCGCGTTTTCCGCGGTTTCCTTTGTTCTATTACCCGCTGTCGCTCGGTCGCGGAGCTCAGTGCGCCCCAGGATCCCACGGCGAATGCACGTTCTTTTTACTCGCCCTCAAGCGTTAACAAATATTTGTTCGTGCGTTAAATAAATTGATAAAGTGTTACAAACATCTTTTAATTACACCCTAACACTTTACTGGTGACCCCGAAACGAACGCAGCAAGCATTAAGATGGAATCAAGAAGCGGTAGTCGAGAGCGCAATGCAGACGGAGCGGTCAGCATTTTTAAAGTTGGTGTTAAAATACCGCCATTTTGGCCCGAGGAACCAACACTGTGGTTCGCACAAGTGGAAGGCCAATTCCAGGTTTCTGGAATCACATCTGATGCAACAAAATTTTACCATGTGATATCCCAACTGGAACAGCAATATGCCGCTGAGGTGAAAGACATTATAATAGCCCCGCCGCAAGAAAACAAATTCCTCAAGTTGAAAACGGAGCTGATTAAACGGCTGTCAGCCTCCCAGGAAAAGAAGTTAAAGCAGCTGCTTATGCATGAGGAATTAGGTGACCGGAAGCCCTCTCAATTTTTGAGGCACCTACAGACGCTGGCTGGCCCTGCTGTACCAGATTCGTTCCTGCGCACTTTATGGAGTAGTCGGTTGCCACACAACGTGCAAACAATTATTGCATCACAGGCAGATACGCCATTGGAAACAGCGGCTGACCTGGCGGACCGGGTGTACGAGATTGTACCAGCACCCGCAGTTCATATCGTGGCGTCTACCGACAACAGCATATCAATGACGGATGTGATGTATCAGCTAGCAGAACTGTCAAAAGAAGTTGCATCACTACGAGGGCAAGTGACTAGATCACGTGAGTACGGCAGATCTAATTCGCGTGATAATGGACAACAAAATAGGCAACATAGCCGCAACTCGCGCTCGCGCTCACGCCCCAGACAACAGAACCCAGATTTTTGTTGGTACCACAATAGATTTGGTGAACGGGCTACTCGATGTACGACTCCGTGCAAATTCGTCGTGCAGGGAAACGCAAGTGGCAGCCGGAAATAGCGGCTAACGGCTGCCCGTACAAAACAGTCCGCTTATTTGTCACAGACCGGTCAACGAAAACGCCATATCTTGTAGACTCGGGATCAGAAGTGTGCGCGTTTCCACGGTCGCTATTGAATCAAGCACGTTCTAAAGCAAGCTATCAACTCTATGCCGCAAATGGGTCCTCAATAGCAACCTACGGCTGGATCCACTTGAAACTTGACCTTGGATTGCGGCGAGCGTACAGTTGGCGTTTTGTAATAGCGGACGTGTCAAGACCAATCATAGGCGCTGATTTCCTCAAATTTTATGGATTATTGGTTGATGTGAGAAATAATCGCTTAATTGACGGTCTGACTACACTTTCAACAAGCGGTGCACCTGTCAAGCAACATGATGTCATCTCATCAATCAAAGCCGTTAGCGGAGACACCGTCTACCACCAACTTTTACGTGAGTACCCCGCTATCACATGTCCAGCTGGCACGCAGAGGGAGGTTAAACACGGTACGGAACACCACATTCGTACGACACCAGGTCCACCTGTGTCTAGCCGACCTAGAAGACTCCCACCGGATAGACTGATAATAGCCAAGAACGAATTCGATGAAATGTTGGCGAATGGTACCGCGCGCAGATCTGAAAGTGCATGGGCATCCCCACTTCACCTCGTACCGAAGAAGGACAATGGTTGGCGTCCATGCGGTGACTACAGGGCACTCAACGCACGTACGATTCCTGATAAATACCCGATACGCCACATTCAAGACTTTTCGCAACAGCTGGCAGGTACCACAATTTTTTCAAAAATCGACTTGGTCAAGGCTTACAATCAAATACCTATACACGCAGCAGATATACCGAAAGCTGCCATCACTACGCCTTTTGGGTTATACGAATTTCCGTACATGACTTTCGGCTTACGAAATGCGGCGCAAACTTTTCAGAGGTTTGTAGATGAAATGCTCAAGGATCTTCCATTTTGCTACGGATTCTTAGATGACATTTTACTCGCCTCTAAAGACGAAGCCCTTCACCTGCAACACTTGCGACAATTATTCAAACGCTTGGCAGAATATGGTATGCTCATCAATACCAGTAAATGCGAGTTTGGGAAGACGCATATAACTTTTCTTGGACATGAAGTCAGTGCAACGGGCATCAAACCACTTCCTGATAAAGTGCAAGCTATCCAGGACTACCCAACTCCAACTACAGTGAAAGAAATGCGCAAATTTCTTGGCATGTACAACTTCTACCGCCGATTCATACCTAGAGCAGCAGAATTTCAAGCCCCTCTCAACATCGTGCTATCAGGACCTAAGACAAAAGGATCGCAGACCATTACGATGACCCCAGAGATGTTACAAGCCTTCAACACCTGCAAAACCAGTCTTTCAAACGCAGTTTTACTTGCTCACCCTACGCCGGACGCGCAGTTGGCTGTGTTCACAGACGCATCGGATACATCGATAGGAGCAGCACTTCAGCAAAAATTTGATGACAGTTGGCAACCACTCGCTTTCTTCTCACGACGCTTAACTTCAGCACAGAAAAAATATAGCCCCTATGATCGTGAGCTGTTAGCTATATACGACGCCATCCGCCACTTTCGACATATGGTAGAAGCAAGACCATTCACGGTTTATACAGATCATAAACCGTTGACATTTGTCTTTTCCCATAACCGCGAAAAATGTTCTCTCAGACAGTTCCGATACCTTGACTACATATCCCAGTTTACAACGGATATCCGATATATTAAAGGAAGCCAGAATGTCGTAGCGGACGCGCTTTCACGCATGGAAGAAATTGGAACACAAACGCTGGATTATGAAGCACTCGCCAAAGCACAAGATACAGACCCAGAACTCAAAGAACTGATACAGAGAGGTTCCGCACTCAACTTAAAAAAGATTAAAGCTCCTGATTCCGAAACGTTTGTCTTCTGCGACGTTTCTACTCAAAACCAACGTCCATATGTAACACCTTCTTACCGAAAACTGGTCTTTGACGCTCTACATCGACTTAGCCATCCAGGCGCAAAAGCGACAGCAAAACTTGTCACTCAAAGATTTATATGGCCTGGAGCACAAAAAGATTGTCGGCAGTGGGCCAAAGAATGCACAGATTGCCAGAAAAGCAAGATATACCGGCATACCCAATCCCCTATTTCCGATTTCCCTCTTCCTTCTCAACGTTTTTCCGCCATTCACATGGATATTGTGGGCCCTTTACCAATTTCGTGCGGTTACAGGTACTGCCTTACGGTCATCGATCGCTACACTCGTTGGCCTGAGGCATATCCACTTCCAGACATCACGGCAGAGACATGCGCCCGCGCCTTCATCGCTGACTGGGTGTCTCGCTTTGGTGTACCTCATCGCATCACTACTGACCGGGGTACACAGTTCCAGTGTGAGCTCTTCCGCAACCTGACGTCCATCTTGGGTACGCAGCATCGCCCTACTACAGCATATCATCCTGCGTGCAATGGCATGGTGGAACGCCTACACCGTCAATTGAAGGCTGCAATCATGTGCCATCAGAACACTGGATGGACCGAAGCGCTTCCGTTAGTACTCTTGGGGATCCGCACAGCCTGGAAAGAAGATATTAAAGCTTCAGCAGCTGAGCTAGTCTACGGCGAAACACTACGACTACCAGGAGAGTTCTTCGTACCTAACAAGGCTTTTCCTGACGTCACCGACTTCGTATCACGACTCCGTCTCCACATGGCTCGGCTGTCTCCTGAACCTGCAAGCAGACATGGAAAGAAAACATTTTACGTACCGAAAGATCTTGCCACAGCAGAGTTCGTCTTCCTTCGGCAAGATGCAGCCAAACGTTCACTGGAACCACCATATACGGGTCCCTATAAAGTTCTAGAAAGAGGAAGCAAAACCTTTAAGATAGTTGTTAACGACAGAGAGTCCACCGTTACCATAGATCGACTAAAACCAGCATATATGACCAGAGATGACAACACGACACCACAAACCAGAACCGAGCAGATTCCGACTTTAGCCAATTCCGTTCCTAAAAATATCAACCCCACTTTGACAGAAGAAACCGTTCCAGTAAGGAAAACCAAATCGGGACGTACTGTCCGCTTTCCAGACCACTATCGACCGCAGTAACCTTCGGTCTCAGCGGTGGAGTACTGTGGGAGTCGTAGATGCGCTAATGTGATGTCTGGATGAATAATTGGTGTAAGATTTTGTGGGCGAGCGGAGCCGACGGGCGAGCCTAGTGTGCCGACGTAGTGCAGTGGGCACGCGCACGCACCGGTGACGCGGGCGCAGACCTTTTGTTTCAAACAACAAAGGCGCAGCTTTGTTCTATTGCCCGCTGTCGCTCGGTCGCGGAGCTCAGTGCGCCCCAGGATCCCACGGCGAATGCACGTTCTTTTTACTCGCCCTCAAGCGTTAACAAATATTTGTTCGTGCGTTAAATAAATTGATAAAGTGTTACAAACATCTTTTAATTACACCCTAACACTTTAGAGGCTTATGTTCAAAATTTTTTGATTAACTTTTCCGTGTGATGAAAAAAGTTATCGTGCACTACAGGCAGTTCTGAAATAGCTTTAAAGTCATTGGAGAACTGTCATAGCATTGCAAATCAATTACCAATCGCCAATCCCAACTAAATTTAATAAACTTTCGCAAAAGGCTGGTGCAAAATCCAAAGACATTCACGCCCTTACAATAGATTGAACATTTAGATTGTGGAATTGAATTTGCACTAAGAATTTCTCGGAGCAACTTACTGGCTCTGCTAATGACATACTTCACCGCAATGTTCTACTGCATGCCAACAAGATTAGAGAACATTTGCGTAATTCCTTTAATAGATTAATACTTAAATGAACCGTTGTAATTTAAGAAGAAGAAAGAAGAGAAAATTAAATTAAAGAAAAGAAAACTATAACTAAAGTTATGAAAATAATAACAATATATTGATTACGATACACCACTACACAAAACTTCTCTTATATATACCACTTGATTTTTATTCTTTTTCTTAACTATGGAACCCACGAAGTCTGGTATGACTTGTCTATTAAATTTATAAATTATTATTTTTGGCAGTTCTATTAAACCAGAAGTGCTTAGTCCTGAAATAAGTAGTGATAAGTGATGCACAAGTTTTCACTGTATTAACAATGAACACTTGTGGGTCACATAAGAACCATTAGATCCTAAATAGATAATAATATGAATTCATTTAATTATTCTCGGAAGCTGCATGTAGAAAATATTTAGAGTTATCTTTGCGTGCAAACAGGTATGGAAAATATCGCATAAGGACATAGGTCTGTGTATGAAGCGAACACGTGTGTCTGACACTGTGATACAAAATCGGCTTTTCTGTGAATTCGGATCGATGTGCAAACAGCGTTCATCGGTATAAAGCTGCAGCTGACAGCGCGGGCGAGCAACACGAATCCCAGGAATCAGGGGCGCAACTACTGTATGCGTGCGAGGGATTATTTTAATTTTTCTCTGGGTATGAACTTATCGATCGACTTCAAGTCACTTTTTAGTAACAATATTACACGTATTAACTGGTGATTAATTAAACTTTTAAAAGCTTTAATGTGTTGAATGTATAATTTACTAGATGTCAATTAATATACCCCAGTAAACCCTATCGAAAAATCGATGGTTTCTGAAAAACTGATAACGTAATGCCTAAAAACCGTTTTTGAAATTCTATTATTACTGCATATTATTTAATTATTGTTTACTATCTGTTCCTGCAGACTTTTACAGCTACACGTTATTGGCCTGTCGTATTGCAATAAAAAAGTGATATATTTCATATTTCAGATCGTTTATACCTAAAAACATTTAAAGTTTTCAACTTACCAATGAGCTATTTATTTACTTCTTTAAACTTTTTGACATAATAACCACTCAACTTGTAAATGCCATATGTGTATGAACGTTTAATATCAATAATATCATATGTATTTTTTATCGTTTTTCGGCAAATCTTTAACTAAACGCTATATATTCCACAATCAATCATAAGTAAAGATGTATATGTTCATCAAGAACAATAATACAATATTTAAAAACTTAAAAAATGTTTCGACATTTATCGAACGCTATTTAAAAAGGTGATATTTGATTTCAGAATAGCATCCCTCGCCGATCGTTGCTACGGTGATGCCCTTTGATGCAATATACATGTATGCGTGCGTTTGCAATATTATTTCTCAGTGTGCTGTTCGCTTTGTGTCAATTTTAGCGGCGGATTAAATAAAAAAGATTAGTTACAATCTAAAGGTTATTCTTTTATAAAATAATAAATTAGTGATTTTTATTATTTATTACATCTAATATTATAAAAAAGACGTATTTAAATTTATGATCTTTCGAAGGTATTTTTTGACGAAGCTACCTCTCCTCGAGTTCTAAACCATATGATTGAGTAGTGGTAACCTAGCGGTAGAAGACTGAGACTTGACATCGTAGGTCGCGAGTTCTTACACAATACACACAATCCCCGCGACTGTGGAAACCCTTTATGATATTCCTGCAAGTGTATAAATAGCCATGTCATTTTTTCAATACAAGCATTCTGTAAAAAAATTCCGTATGGAACAGATTGGTGATATATCACACAATCGATAAATAATTTATAACACAATCGTGTTTCTATTTTGTTCATGTCACCTTATCTAAAATGTCATTAATTCTCTTAAAGCAGAAACCAATTACAGTCTCCCAACCTTTAATATTATAAATAATTAATAAATATATTTTAGTGTTTTGATGGGACTTATGACATGTTTTTTGTATCAATCCATTCTTTATTTCTTTCTATTTATTTTAATTTAAAAATAGTGATTGTTGAGGTTTTCACTTAGCTTAAGGAGCAAGTGGTTGCTTACTACTTTTAATGTTAAAATTATCGACGATTTAAAGGTGAGTGTTAATGTCAACTCGAACCATATGCAACTGTAGTGATCTCACTAACACTAGTCACTTTATTTAAATTGTTATTTGTCAAAATTTTTATTTATATTTATTTTAATACAAAAGATTTTATTTACATAAACCTAAACACCTAAATTAATTTAAATTATATCTACTTGTAATTGTTTATGTGTATTCATTAAATAAATATTCTAGGGTCAAACTGACATTGTACGCAACATTTATTTTAGCAGTCTAGCTGCGACATTTGCTTGCCGGCCGGCTATGTAGGTCACGGCCCGCCGTCGCCCGCGCAAACCCCGCTAACTCAGTGCAGCGGCTGCGCCGGCGCGGGATCCAGTCCCGGTACGATTTTGACGCGGAGCGCATGTCAGTTTGCCCCTCAACTTTCTCGCATAAATACGTTGGTTTTAGTATAAGTTTTCCCATTCTGCCCTCGCACCTTCTATTATTCTAAAAAGCTTGCTACGTACCGACGCACGCATGCTTTAGTGGTGACCACCTTTGGAACAAAATGGCGAATGAGGAGAACAAGAACAAAGGATCGGATGAACACGTGCTGAATCGCGTCGCGGTAAAAGTACCGCCGTTCTACGCGGCAAAGCCAAAACTGTGGTTTGCGACGTTGGAGAGCCAGTTTGTTTTAGCTAACATAACGTCCGATGCAACAAAGTATCATCATGCAGTCTCACAGCTGGAACCGCAGTATGCGGAAATCGTCGAAGATATTGTTGAGGGCCCGGCCGCGACGAATAAATACGAAACACTGAAAAATGAACTAATCAAGCGGTTGTCTGCGTCTCGGGAGCGACAGGTACAGCAATTGCTTCACCATGAAGAGCTAGGTGACAGCAAGCCATCACAGTTCCTGCGTCGGTTAAAGAGCCTGGCCGGTTCTGGTGTACCGGATGATCTGCTCAGAACCCTCTGGGCCAGTCGTCTGCCTAGCAGCGTGCAGCCCATCATCGCGTCTCAGGCCAAAATGACGCTGGATGAAGTCGCCGAGCTCGCAGATCAGGTCCTAGATGCGGTGTCACCGACCTCTCAGGTCGCAGGAATTTCGGGTACGTCTTCTGGTGGATCTAGTGAGATAGCCGCATTGACCCGACAAGTACAAGCATTGACGGAAAAAGTCGACCGTATGTCGCGGTCAAAGTCAAAAAATCGGAATTTCTCAAAACGTCGAGGTCGTTCATTATCATCATCTAATAGGTCTCACTCAAACTATAGAAAGTTCCCAATCTGTTGGTACCATAGCAAGTTCGCGGACTCAGCAAATAAGTGTGTCAAGCCCTGCGATTTTACGGGAAACGCAAAAGGCAGTCGGTGATGGCGGCCGACGACTGCTCGACTACCGGTCGCCTATTCGTCACGGATAAACGAACTAAACTACAGTTACTAGTCGATACAGGAAGTGACTTGTGTGTGTTTCCCCGTAAATATTTAAAACAATATCGCTCAAAAACAAATTTCGAGTTGTGTGCAGCGAATGGCTCAATTATTCACACTTACGGTTTTTACAACTTAGTGCTTAATCTAGGCTTGCGCCGTGACTTTCCGTGGAATTTTATTGTAGCTGACGTTACGAGGGCGATAATAGGCGTTGATTTCCTTTCACACTACAATATTATGGTAGATGTACGAAACCAGCGACTCATCGACGGCGTCACAACGCTCGCGACTGTAGCGTCACTCGCGAATACTAACGAGAGTATTTCTTCGGTGAAGGTGGTATCTGGTCACTCGGTGTATCACGACATACTTGCCAAATTCCCTGAAGTCACTCGTCCACACGGCGTTCATCGCACACTGACTCACAACACAGTTCACCACATCCGCACTACACCTGGGCCACCGGTCTCTTGCACACCACGCAGGCTTGCGCCTGATAAACTTAAGATTGCCAAGTCGGAGTTTGAGGCTATGTTGCAGAACGGTACCTGCCGTCCTTCGGAGTCTGCATGGGCTTCACCCCTCCACCTAGCCCCCAAGAAGGACAACGGGTGGCGTCCTTGTGGGGATTACCGCATGCTGAATGCCCGAACTGTACCCGACAGGTACCCTATCAAACACATACACGACTTTTCCCATTGTTTGTCAGGTTGCACAATCTTTTCTACCATTGACCTGGTAAAAGCCTACAACCAGATCCCCGTGCATCCGGATGACATCGCGAAGACAGCCATCACGACGCCGTTCGGTCTGTACGAATTTCCTTATATGACGTTCGGACTTCGTAATGCCGGACAGACGTTTCAGCGCTTCGTCGATGAGATGCTACGGGGCCTGGATTTCACCTACGCTTACCTGGACGATTTTCTTGTATTTTCTAGGGACCAGAAGACGCACGAAGATCACTTGCGACAACTTTTCGCTAGGCTGAAGCAGTACGGCATGGTCGTCAATACGGCCAAATGTGTGTTTGGCGCGCCGGAAGTCACTTTTTTGGGCTATCGCATTTCAGGTAAAGGTACCACACCGCTGCCGGCGAAGGTTGAGGCGATCAAGGTTTTCCCTGTCCCTAAAACAGTGAAAGAACTTCGTAGGTTCCTCGGGATGGTAAACTTTTACAGAAGGTTCATCCCAAGTGCAGCTTCACAACAAGCTCCTCTCAACGCGCTTCTCACAGGATCAGTGAAAGGCTCACATCCTGTTGATATCACTGGACAGTCGCTCGAGGCTTTTGAGACATGTAAAGAAGGCCTATGTCAGGCCGCCTTGCTGGCTCATCCCAGCTGTGACGCTAGATTAGCGCTTGTCACCGACGCGTCCGATAAGGCTATTGGCGCCGTCTTGCAGCAGCAGTCGAGGAACGATAGGTCGTGGGAGCCACTAGCATTTTTCTCTCGTGGGCTGAGTTCTTCTCAGCAAAAATACTCGCCCTACGACCGAGAGCTGCTCGCCGTATATGAAAGTATAAAATACTTTCGCCACATGCTCGAGGCCCGAGTCTTCACGGTCTATACAGACCATAAGCCGCTGATTTACGCTTTTCACAATAGGAAAGAAAACTGCTCGCCCAGACAGTTCCGTCACCTGGATCTGATCGCGCAGTTTACCACCGATATACAGCACATATCCGGTAAAGACAATGTGGTGGCTGATACCCTCTCGCGAGTTGCAGAAATTTCCCAGCCAGTAGATCCGGAGCAGCTGGCAGTCGCTCAGCACTCCGATCCAGAGCTCACTCAACTCGCAGAAGGCTCCACGTCACTGTGCCTGAAAAAACTTAAGGTTCCAGGCTGCAACACGGAGCTGTTCTGCGACGTCAGTACCAACGTGGTACGGCCCTTCGTCCCCAAGATGCTACGGAGACGGGTATTTGAGAGCCTTCATTCTCTCAGTCACCCCGGGACTAATGCAACAGCCAAACTAGTCTCCGAGCGTTACGTGTGGCCAGAGGTAAAAAAAGATTGCAGGAGCTGGGTGCGAACGTGTTTAGCGTGTCAGCGTTCGAAAATTACACGCCACACAAGCGCTCCCGTTGGCACCTTCAAACTTCCTGCAGTTCGTTTCAAGTTCGTCCATATCGACCTGGTAGGACCATTGCCTCTGTCACAAGGTTTTAGGTATTGTCTCACCGCCATCGACCGCTTTACGCGTTGGCCTGAGGCAATTCCTTTGGCAGATATTTCAGCCGAGACAGTGGCACGAGCCCTACTCAGTGGCTGGATATCCCGATTTGGTTGTCCTGCTGACATAGTTACCGATCGTGGCAGGCAGTTTGAATCCGCGTTATTTAAGAATCTTTCACGCATTTCTGGATTCAACCACCGCCGAACCACAGCCTATCATCCGGCCTGCAATGGTCTCGTGGAAAGATTCCATCGACAGTTGAAGTCTGCCATAGTCTGTCACGGTGATGGGAATTGGGTAGAATCTCTCCCGCTTGTTTTGTTGGGTGTTCGAAGTGCCTACAAGGAAGACCTGCACGCTACCTCAGCCGAGCTAGTATATGGCGAACCACTACGCCTGCCAGGTGAATTTTTTGACTCAAAGGTCGACTATACCCTAGACTTGATGGAGTTTACGTCAAGACTACGGAGTATAATTCAGAGCTTGAAGCCTTCACCTGCAGCTCGCCATAGTGGTACGCGTCCGACGTTCGTTTTTAAGGAGTTAGCCACTTGCAGTCACGTATTCTTGCGTGACTGTACTGTCGGCGGTACCTTAAAACCCGCGTATACCGGACCGTACGAGGTGCTTCAGCGTGACGATAAAGTTTTCGCTATCCTGGTCAATGGTAAAAAAGTCACAGTATCGGTAGACCGAGTTAAGCCCGCTTACATACTACGTGACACAGACACCACTCCATGCACACCTACTAAACACACAACACACACAGCAACACATTCAACTAATTCCACTCTTACAACACAGACACAATCACATGACACACGCAAACACGATACAAAAACACATGTGACACGCTCAGGAAACCAGAGCTCACCAGATCCTGAGAAAAATACTCACACTACGCGATCTGGACGGAAAGTAAGGTTTCCTAACTATTATCGCCCTTGACGGTCTCAAGGGGGGGCTGATGTAGTGATCTCACTAACACTAGTCACTTTATTTAAATTGTTATTTGTCAAAATTTTTATTTACATTTATTTTAATACAAAAGATTTTATTTACATAAACCTAAACACCTAAATTAATTTAAATTATATCTACTTGTAATTGTTTATGTGTATTCAATAAATAAATATTCTAGGGTCAAACTGACATTGTACGCAACATTTATTTTAGCAGTCTAGCTGCGACATTTGCTTGCCGGCCGGCTATGTAGGTCACGGCCCGCCGTCGCCCGCGCAAACCCCGCTAACTCAGTGCAGCGGCTGCGCCGGCGCGGGATCCAGTCCCGGTACGATTTTGACGCGGAGCGCATGTCAGTTTGCCCCTCAACTTTCTCGCATAAATACGTTGGTTTTAGTATAAGTTTTCCCATTCTGCCCTCGCACCTTCTATTATTCTAAAAAGCTTGCTACGTACCCACGCACGCATGCTTTACAACAAACTTACCTTTAGAATATTGTTAAATATTGGGATGTTAAACTTTTACTTATACATTTTAGACAAATTTGTGTCCAATATACAAGAACATTTAAAACTATTTAAACTCTTTATAAACTATCTATGAAGCAGCGTAAAAAGTTAAGGGTTGGTGGATGGAAAACCCCGACGGCGTGTAGCGAGAAAATTCGAGTGAAACTTTAACTAGATATTCTTCACTTTCTATGTAAGTATCGTTATATCCAATTAATCGTGGAAAAGGGTTAAACTGATTTTCTAATGAACTTTTTTTTCTTGAAAGCCTTTGTTATGCAAAGAGGCGTTATGTTATCAGAGCACTTTTATATTAAGCTTTTATTACATGATGTAGTCTAAACGACTGAGTGTTTGTCTGATGGGATTTTTTCATAACGATGGCTTATTGTACAGGGTTTTGAAATTTTATATTTTGTAGTGCTTTTATAATAAAGTATGTCACCTTTGCACTATACAAGGTGAGAAGTTTTATTAAAATGATATTGACAAATATGTAATTTGTAATTAAATATTATTTTAATTACAATTTTAACTTTCTTTTAAATATTCTGTGACATTATTTAATCACTTTAATTGATCTGATTGATAATATTCAATGTTCGAAACATCAAAATTCAATTTTATTATATTTTTTAAAAATACTTCTTAACACCACAGTGAAATGAAAAGCGTTTCAATTTGAAATAACGACATATCACTGGTGTCGTATTTTCAATTTTACCAAAATATTACTTATAATGCAACACGGTTCTGGCGATAGCAATTATAAAACATTGAAACTCTGTTCAGAAAGTATGCCCATCTAAATTTTCTATCCATTTTTGTGTGCCTCGAATTCCGATGTTTTTAAAACTAAAGCTAAACACTTATATATGAAACTATCGTCACCTATATTAAATTAATTTTTTTATTTAATTAATAATAATAATAAGAAGCGGAGCTGTATTCTATCTTACGTTCATTTTCTTCTTTTTTTCATCATAATTCTTCTCTGAAAGATGAAATATTATTCACCTTGACTATGTCGACAATGGTAGAAGAAATTACTGTTATAAGACCACTCTTTGTACTCAATTTTGTCTATTTCATGTCATTTATTTTGTTACATATTGATCCATAATACTGTCGATCAATAAAAATATAAATGTTATAAGCAAATATTCTAAATTGTTTAGCGCAAAAGTAAGAATAATGAAAATATGTAAAAAGCTTAGTTTAATTGAATAAAAACAAAATGAAATATTTTAGTCATATAAATAATCTCAAATAATTGAAAACGTATCAGTTATTTTTGTGAATAAATACTACTGTCAAAAATGTATATTTATCTATACATAAATTATTTGATTTTTTAAATATTCGTAAAATGTAAATAGCAGAAGAAAAAAAACAAATTTTGTATGCTTAGAACTATTGATCGATTGTTTTACAAGCTATGTATACGTTTTTTTAAATAGAAACCCAGATAATGTACAGAAAGCTCCTACAAATAAAAATTAAAAAAAAACTCGTCAGACGTTTCCATGCTAAGGCACACAGTTGTATTCCCAGAATTGCAATGCTAAATAACTTATGTTAACAAATGTTACAAACGTGGGGTACCTCAGTCAATTTTAATTGCAATATGGTGACAATTAAGTATACGGAACCCCCGTCGGTAAGCAATCACGGCAGCCTATATACTCTTACACTAGGGTAACAATAAAATACGCGGTTAGCCAATACTTGTCAAACATTTTTCCGCCCTTGAAAAATGTACTGAATTTTTTTATTACTTTGCGGGCTGTAGAAGTTTTCTTGTGACATGTGCTATATTTGCGGGATGTCAAGCCTTTGTTGGTAAGGTAAAGCGAACAATTCACTCCACAGGCTTGTTTTGGATTTGTAGCACTGTCAAATATTATGATTTTTATGAATGAAAGTAATTGAGTAGAAGAAAAAAATTTTTAAATACTTTAATTTTAGAATCTTCCAGCTCTGGTCTAGCATTTTAATTTATTAAAGTTTTTCTGTATCAAGACAGCAAAAAAAAAATTATTTGAAATAGACAAAAGACCAAAATACAAACAGTGAACTAATCTCAATTAGAAATCAGATAACTTCAGCAAGTTATAAAAAATAGTTTTTAGATTCTGATTTCTTCGCGATTTGATGAAAAAGAGAAAATAAGTCGCACAGATTCGACAATTCACTATTATAATTTAACGCAACAAGCGTTTTAATTCTACTTTTATAGTGTGAACAGCTAAGTGACGGAATAATTTACTGGCGTCTCTATTTCCACCTAACTATAACTAGACAAGCATGTAGCATCGTAGATCTCGTCATCACTTAACATCAGGTGAAACAGAGGTCAAAGGCTTTGCCTGTAGTACACAAAAAAAAATTAAATCCTGAACAACATTTAGCATAGTGTCTGCACTTCTTATTTGATGGCTTCTTTATTAGTGCCTTTTATGTCCCTATCATTTTTAAGGACAAGGCATCTCTTTTAAATATTTTTTAAACATTATTTTTTTATTGACTTTCATTTTCACCTTTCGTGCTTCTCAATTTCTATCATTTTTTCTTTAGTCTTTCACATACCGCATTTCCATTTAAATTTTAAATGTGTTCTTTTGTACATTTTATTTATTGTTGATACAGTTACAAACATTTTTATTTACGTTTTGTCATTTTTATTTTGTTTCCTGTATCTTCTTATAATACCTTACGCTTAAATGTTGCAACGCTTCATTCCTCAGTAATTTTATAGACAACGCTTCTTTGATCTATAAATCAGTAAAACTGTCACTACCGGGAATGTTCTTTCTGTATTGGTAGTCTATTGGATTAAATTTATGACGTTGTGTAATAAATTTCTGGTCAAACGGTTGATTATTAAACTTTGTTAATTTTTTTAGTCGGTTTGTGATTGTATTATTAATAAGTTTAACATTGAGTTTTTAAATTACTTCATGCTATTATACTCTTGAGATGTGGTCTTTCACTTTGGACCTTATTGAAGATTTCTCTGCGAGATCGATTCAGAAATGAGGAGATCAAGAGACGAAACGAAGCAATTGGCAAAGCTCAGCAGTTTGGTAAGTTGAAGTAGCTGTCATCAGTCAGTCACATAACGCGCAGAACAAATAACTGCTGGCGCTATAAGATTCAGTAGTGAAGTCCACGAACCGGCAAGCGCAGTGTATACAAGGTGGACAGAAGATCTTGTTACGATCGTCCACAAACGCTGCTTGCAAATCGCTTCTCAATGATCCTATTGGAAATCTCTGCGGTATAACTATGTCCTGCAGTGGAAGTCCTATGGCTAAAACGATGATGAAGCATAATTTAACTGATCATCTACAACGTTTTTATATAAGTGTTGAATACATTCAATATCTTGCGAATACATTTCTATTAATAGTAAGAGCTTACTCCCAACTGCTTGCTTTTATACGAAGTTTGTAACCTTGGCATTATATTTCATAACACTGGTCGCAAGCATAACCTAGGGTTAGCTTCAGAAAAAGGTCTAGTTTACCATACCAACTAGTCGATAATTACAAGAGATCATACATTATATCGGTAATTCAATATTTATAAGTTGACGTGACAGTGGAAATGCCACATAGCGCGCAGGACAAATGGCAGCTGGGGCCTTTCTTTACATTCTGGGTTCTGAGTTCAAAGACCGGCAAGTGCAGCGTAGAACGTTCATTCAAGTGAGAGCGGGAAGGGATCGCTAGCAGACGCTGGTTGCAGGCCGCTTTCAACCAGTCTTATTGGGAATTCATAGTGACGACCTATATCTAACAGTAGACGTTTTACGTCTTAAATGACGATGTTTATGGTTTTGGGTAATAAAAGACTAATATAGTAATTTATGATAAAACTGTGCTTTAGTTAGGAAAGGAACAAGACGAAGAATAAAACCAAGGAACCCATACACACAGAAATTTATTTCAAATGCTGCAAAAAATCATGACAAAAATTATTTTATGTACTTAGTGGCAATATCATTAAGGAAGTTATATTATTTTGTATTTACGAAGACAAATATTAAAAAGAATTATTAAAGGATGGTTTACTTTTTTTTAAGTTCTTATAATAACATGAAACAAAAACATTTGCCTTAATAGAAATGAATGAACGAGTACATATATAGATACATATTTCAAGTAAAAACGTAGGTTGGAATAACAATAGTACAACATTCACACATTATAAAATACCATTTTTTTTGTTATTTAGACGCTTAGTACATATTTATAGTATTAAAACAGCGATATGTTATGAAGTTCTGTTTATACTTAAGTTTTTATAACACAATGGCGTATTTTTAAAATTAAATAAGGGTATTTAGCACATAAATAAGTATTTTAAACTTTTGTCAGTATTATTTACGTAATAGATTCAGTCGTTACCTTGCGGAAGTCCATCCTAACTAAGAAAGAGATTAATATATAGTTACTCTCTCCATGATGATATATCATGATATCAGATCTATTAGAGAAAAGAGGACTACATCCGGAGGAGATTAACGAAATAGTAGGGTTAATCAAAATTTAAAAATTGCACGACTACTGCTGCATAGCAGAAGTAGCTATATATTATTCCCTTTCTTAGATAATTTGTTTATTTACACACAATCATATTACACTTTTTATTTATTAGACATGATATTCATTTAATGTTTAATTTTAATCCATTTAATTTTAATACTATGGAACTTAATGTTTTTGTTTTTATTGTAATAACTAATAATGCCTATAAATACGTAAGTAATATTTATTTCAATTTTACAACGTGAGTTTATTTACAATAATATCATGAAAGGTAAATTACGATTTTTTATATAAGTACTGTAGTAGAAAAAGTCCATGTTTTTATTATAATTCTTAAGATTCCTTGAGAATTAAAAAATAGTTCATAGAATTCTGTCATGAGTTTATATTCACTAAAAATTTTGTTCAATAGAATATTATCTTATTGAAAAATGAGTTGTAGCTTATATCAAATTAATTGGTCTAATTAATACAATTTTATCTTTTACAATAATAGTAAAAATAAAGTAAATTTAACACAGGCCTACAGACAAACCAGAAGGCATATATCTAAAATGCTAATATGTCTTGGACGTTATGATGATTGTATACGTTTTGGACGGTAGTTCAATTACAGCGCTACGCGTCGTGTGCTACGTGACGTGCTACTGCAATTTGGTAGCACTTTCATGTGAACACTACATTGAAAATTTAAAAGTCGCTTCTTTTACCACGTCAAAGCTGGATGAATGAATATGTACGATTTGAGGAATATATATTTGTTAGTACTAACCTACTGCTATAACCTATCATCATGAATTTTTTGTTGTGTTTGCGTGTTTGCGTGTTTTCTACAATACTTTTAAGCTCGCGAATCAGAGAAACGTTATATACATTGTGATCGTATATTATTTTTTTTGAGTAAAGTTTAACATATTTAAAAATTAAGCGATGTAAAAACAAAACATCGCATTTTCTCTATGATTATGGCTACATGAATAGTTTAGTTTAAACGAGTAAGAAATTGGATATTTCCATGTAAAATTGCTTTGATTTAAAGTCAAATTAGATTTTCTAAAATAAAATAATTTATAGAAGATGCGCAAAATTATGCAAAATTATTAATACTTTTACTAACTACTCATATAAGGTCATTTAAGATAATATATACATTTTCATTTATGTATATTTATTTTTACATTAAAATATAATGGCGATTGATTTTAAGCTTTTAATACATATACAGTTAATTCCTGCCGTCTGTGGGCAGGGGATTTCTAGGTGTACAATTATCATGTGCAGTAAAAATTTAAAATAACTAATAAAACTTCTCCTTCTAAATCATTTCTTCATAAAATTATAAACAATTATAATTATAGATATGAATTATTATATACATTTAAAATTAAAATCATTATAGACTTTAAGTATAACTAATACATGTAACACTAATTTAAAATAACTACTGACAACAATTCGTATAGAATTGAAATTATATTTTATTTGAATATTTATTCGCAATATGAAACGCATATATTTATACTCAATCTATATTTATAATTTACTTAATTCGTGTACCAATAATAAAATGCACTAAACATGTAAATAATTTTTGAAATTTTACTGATTATTAAATATAAAACATTAAGTTAAGTAATGCGTAAAAATAAGTAACTTTGTTTCATATAAACCGTTTCGTAAAGAGCACAAAATATATAATAGAAGTGTATTCAAAGCTTTTTTATTATATTTACTAATTGATATTATGTTATTTATGTAATGAAAGATATTAAAAAGCTTTCAAAGATAGTACATATATGATTACTTGTTTATGTCAATCCCTAAAATACGTGTTAGTTTTGTAAAAGTGTAAATGCATTTACGATAATAATATTGCGAGTCATTGTCAGTGCCTTATACTATTACTGAATCACAAAGATGTTTTAAATAAAATAAAATATTACGTAAATACTCAAGAAATTGGATATAATTATTTACACTTTTTATATGAACATTATGTTAATATTTACATTATGATTAATTTTTCAACGTTTGTGATGTTTGAGTTTAAAATTTTGTAAACTATAAGAATGTGATAAAATTAACTTGTTTAATATTATACGCCCAGCTTTATGTGAAACATAAATATTATGTTATATTCATATTAACCATTCTGTTTTATATACAATTGGCTTAGGTTATGGTTCAATTATTCTAAATATCTCATTAATTTGTTTACAACATAATGAAATATACTAATATTTACACGATATTTATTAACTATTTTTTTTATTTCAGACAAATCGGTTTTTTCATTTTTAGTGGCTAGTAATACAATCTTAAACACTACATAATACTCTGCGTTACATTCAGATCATACCTGATATATTATATATACTATGTTTATAATATATATACACCACACTAATAGACTGTTCAAACTAAAGATGGCTTGATATGACAAAGATATTTTTTGTTTTTGTTTTTTAACACTTTACATAGTTGCTACTTTTTGTACTACCTATCAGTAACTGAGCAGAAACAAAAAAATATATACGTATGTATAAAAATATTATAATAGAAAAATATTAAGTTAGCATTTAGTAAATAAATGTTTCATATTATTTACTTTATAAATATATATTTTTTATAACAAGCAAGCTTGCCTGGAATATTGGTCTCTTCCTTTCATAATTATTTTTGTAATTAATTTAATAGAATAGCATTTCAGAAATAAATTTATTTCTTTTTTGAGCAATATGCATCCATAAAAATGTTTGTAGCTTATTTAGGATTCAAATACCATTTAGAAAATTGTTAGTGATAAGAAAATAAAACTAAAAAACGTCTATAAAAATTATAGTGTATAGCAACCGATACTTTAATAAATAAACTGTACACTATTTATAATGAAGTAAAATATACAGCTACACCTCCTTTACGAAATATTTTGCCTATATTTACAAAGTGAACTCTTTAAGAGCATTTTATAATTAAAATGTTATATTGATTGTAATATGATAATTAAAATGTAATATTGTAAAATATTACATTTTAATTATCATAGTAATTGAAAATCGTTTTTCAGTCTTTTCAAAAGTACAACTTACATTTATAATTCTTAATCTTAATTATTTACTTGATGGTTATACTATTGAGGATAGTTCAGTTAGTTAAATCTGTTTTGTATCTAATAGTATGTATAATATTAACAACACTACCCATGTTATCATGTTGTTTGACTGGTTTTCCATTTTAATTTTACACAATTGTTTATACATACAAATATGATATTTATAGCTATTACTGTTTTAGTTAACTCAATGCGAATATTGAATAAATAGATATTTAAATACGAAATCTCCTAAAACCCACTTGACATAAAACGAAATTTAAATACATTGGCTAAAAAGATTTAAAACTATTCATCGTAAATAAATCTGCAAATAAACTTGTATTTATGTATATTATAACTTATATTCTTTGCTAGTATATTCAAGTATAATTCGAGTCGAAGAACGTGTCCCAAGTAAGCGATTTTCCTTCGTTTTACTGTGAGCATTAGTGCGCGTATATGGCCGATTCGTTTCAGAACTTCGACGTTGGTCACCTTCTGAGTCCAGCTTATGGACAGCCTGCGTCTATATGTCCACATTTCGAAAGCCTCTGTACGCTTACGAAGGTCTTCCTTTATGGTCCAGGCCTCACATCCGTACAGTATAATAGGCCAGATGTAACAGTGAAGCAAACGGGTTCGCAGCTTGATGTTGATGCTGCGACTACATAGCACTTTCTTCATCGCGTTGAAAGCGCTACGTGCAATTTCAATTCGCGTCTTTATTTCTAAGTCGCTATTCCAATCTTCGTTAAGCCATGTACCCAGATATTTGTACTTTTGAACCATTTCCAGATTTTGGCCTGATACCGTGATGTTCGTGGTGGTGTCAGATGCGTTAAAAATGACCATAAATTTCGTCTTCTTAACGTTCATTTTGAGACCAGCTTCGCCGCTGTGCACCTCCAAGGTTTCAACCATTTTTTGAAGATCAGCCGCTGTAGATGCTACCAAGACTGTATCATCGGCGTAACGTAAGTTGTTAATATTGCGGCCGTTTATTTTAACGCCACAGTCAAGGTTGTAAAGAGCCTTTGTTATTATGTCTTTTGAGTAGAGGTTGAAGAGGAGAGGTGATAAAATGCATCCCTGTCTTACCCCTTTTTGAACAGCAACAGCGTTGGTTTCTTCTCCGTCTACTCTTATAGTGGCCTGTGGATTCCAATACAAGTTTTTGATGAATCTGATGTCTTTGTCGTCAAGGCCAATGTCCTGTAGTATGTCAAACATTCGATCATGAAGTACTCGATCAAATGCCTTTTCATAGTCGACGAAACAAAGAAAGACATCTTGTTGCATTTCTCTGCATTTTTGGACCAAAACTTGTATTGCAAACAATGCTTCTCTCGTGCCCACTCTAGATCTAAAACCAAACTGACTGTCCCCAAGTTGTTCGTCACATTTGACCCTTATGCGCTCGTGAATGATTGAGAGGAGTATTTTAAGCACTTGGCTCATTAAACTTATCGTCCTAAATTCTTCACACTTTTTCGCATTCGGCTTCTTTGGGATAGTAATAAAGACAGATCTTAACCAGTCATGCGGAATCTGGCCCGTATCATACACCAGGTTTAGAAGCTTTGTTAAGGCACCCATGTTTTCCTCTTTGACCAATTTAAGCACCTCTACGAAGACGTTGTCTAGACCCGCAGCTTTTCCTGTCTTTGCTTTGAGTAATGCCTTCCTAACTTCGTCTTTTAGAATTGGAAGTCCCTCGTATGTGTTTGTATCGGCATTAAAACTTCTTGAGGCGTCTGCAAACATGTTCTTAATGTATTTCTCCCAGATGCGTTTCTTCTCTTCCGGGTCCAATACAGGGAGATTATTGGCGTCTACTAGTTGGTGCGTTGGGTATTTCTTTCCTACCATGGCTCTGATCTCTTTATGCAGATTGAATGCATCGTGTTTGTTGTGAAGCTCTTCAAGACGATCACACTTCTTACTATACCAGGTGTTACGAGCATAGCGAACTTCTCTTCTAATTTCTATGTCTGTGCTTTTGTACAGCTCGTCGTCGTTTTTGTGAAGTCTTCTTTTCTCCATTAGCTGGTAGATTTTTTCAGTCATCCATGGCTCTTTGGCAACCCACTTATCTGGTTTTAGAATATCTGCGTTGATTTTGTGTACTTTAGTTTTCAGTTCGTACCACTGCTGTTCTACAGACTCATGAGACTGCTTAGCTTCTGTAGCCCATTCATTGATCTCTCTTATCACTTCGGATTTGCAGTTCATGCAACTTATCTTCCGAATGTTGGCTCTATTGTTAGCCCGTCGTTTTCGTATGCTCTTTAAGACAAGTAGCATTTCTGCAACCACTGGGTTATGATCCGATCTTATATCAGCACCTGGGTACGTTTTAGCACTCTTCACAAAGTTTCTGAATCGGCTGTTAATCATAATGTAGTCGATTTTATTTCGAACAATACGGTCGGGTTTATGAAGGGGCGAGGTCCATGTGTACAGTCTCCTATGCGGTAATTGAAAATACGTGTTCATGATGATAAAGTCTTGATCTTGACAGAATTGGACTAACCTCTATCTATCTCCTCTATCATTTCTTTCGCCCAGTCCATATTTTCCCACTGTACCTTTTACTTCTCTTCGACCAACCTTGGCGTTCATGTCTCCTAATATGATGTTAATGTCATGTTTCTTGGTGACTTTTATTAGTTGTTCCGTCTGCTTATAGAATTCTTCGACATCTTCATCTGAGCCTTCCGTGGTGGGGGCGTAGAGTTGAATAATATTTAAGTTCAAGGGTTTTGACTGGATTTGAATCATCATAGCACGGTTCGAAACTGGCACAAATGTGATAGGTGTGTTTAACGATCTTGTATTTATGATCACGGCTACACCATGCATGTTTGACGATTCTTCCGACCCAGAATAATACATTACATGGTTGTTATCCACCCGATGTTCACCATGATGATTCCATCTAACGTCGCTTAGTCCAAGAATATCAATGTGGAGTCGATCCATTTCCTTGCACACATTGTATATTTTCTCTGGGCTGTTAAGACTTCGTACATTCCAGGTTCCTATTTTTAATGGCCGCCCGGGGATTCTTCGCACTCCTGTCCCATCTAAGGGACGCCGGGCACTCGGGGCCGTGGCTTTATCTGACTTTTTCATGCTGATTTACTAGGGAATTTTAATGCAGTGGTTTCCCGTTGCCTTCTGCATCAGTCCTTTCGGCGACTATTTAAGTCGCCAGGCTGCTGAAACCTCTTCTGGCAGGTGTTCTTGCCAGGTAAGTGCGTGGTTATACCGCCACTTCTCGGTCGCCATATCTTCGTCTGTTGTCTAGCAGGGGGCACCGCGAGCAGGTGAGGTTGGCCATTGGGGTCGACTAGATGTTATTGTCCTTCTCCCCCTTACCCCCCCATGAATTTGACTTAATTTTTATAAATGGCGCCAAATGTCACATACATAAATACACTCTATCGCTTATTGACAACTACCTTTCTATATATCTACATTATAAATGTCAAAGCACATTAACTTTTGGGGCCACTTGTAAAAATTGAGACACGTTCACATTTAGGCATTACTTTTGAGCCATTTTTAATTTTGCGATACAATCCGATCATACTATATATATCATATGTACTATATTTCTACGATATATACATACATATATATATTAATTGACTCTTCGAGAAATAGATAGAGCGAATAAATGCATTTACTTAAATGTTACTATACAGGAAAATATGTTAATTTATTTTCAACGAACTACATATTTTCGTGATATTGATGTTAATGAATGTTTTAATTAAAGGTTCAGAGGATTAAACAATTATACGGGATACATTATTACAAGAAAGTAACGTGATGAGTCGGTAATTATTATCTTATCCTTTCATGAGTTTTGTAAAATAAAGTCCTGTCTTTTCTGTGTTTCTGACCTAAAGGCTACAGATGACTTAGCAATAGCAAAGTAAAACTTAATTATCTTTATTTCAAAAGTATATTTATATTTACAGCCGCTCTGACTTTTTTTTGTAAATATCTCATAACTAAACTTTTTAGATTTCGAAAAATGGTTACTAGCGTTATTCACGATTCATTAATTTTACAAACGTATAAATATAATGATAAGAATCCGAAAACAAAACATGTTTTCTATTTTTTATAGCAAATGATTACTCCAAAAGATTACTTCTACACATTTACACTGTTCATTTATGATATTTCATGAATTCTTATAATGTAGGCTGATAATACATAACCTTTACGCTATTTATTACAAAATACTGCAGTTATCGTGGAATATTTTGTCAGTTCTTTCAAATGAACAATTTACAATTCAAATAAGTATTTTAAATTATTTACTTTGCGTTATTTCATAATATTTATACATATGTACAATAGTATAATAATGATTATGATTTTTTTTTAATTTTTTTAGAGAATTTGTTAAAAAATATATCTTTGTACATTTATTTATAAAACTATGTAATTCTACTATACGTTGATATTTACTGATAAATCTACACAAGGTTTTTAAAAAAATTCTAATTACAAATATTTTGTTTATCTATAACTATTTATGTTTACTATAATCCAGATATTGACTATATCTATATCAAAATCGAGACCTGTTTTTTTTATACTACGCCTAAAACACTTCCAATAATTCTACCATACGTTGATATTTACTGATAAATCTACACAAGGTTTTTTTTAAATAATTCTAATTACAAATATTATGTTTATCTATAACTATTTATGTTTACTTTAATCCAAATATTGACTATATCTATATCAAAATCGAGACCTGTTTTTTTTTATACTACGCCTAAAACACTTCCAATAATTCTACCATACGTTGATATTTACTGATAAATCTACACAAGGTTTTTTTAAATAATTCTAATTACAAATATTATGTTTATCTATAACTATTTATGTTTACTTTAATCCAAATATTGACTATATCTATATCAAAATCTAGACCTGTTTTTTTATACTTTTGGTGCTACTAGTTGTTACATGTAAGACAAAATGTGGGTTGGGTGTGAAACTGTTTTTTTTTGTTTTGGGCTTAGATATTTTTCTTTCGTTGGCACAATGGAATTTATAAATGTTAAAAGATTATTTCATTTTACGATATCTGTTATAAGTAACTTGACATATGAAAATTTAAAAATACTGGCATGAAAGAATTGAAACTAGTAATTGTTATATAAATCAGTAAATAAATTTGTATTTGTGTAAATCCTTCTTTTATATATTGGGGTATAATTCGTCTAGGATGATACGCTGTTTTTTATAATAAGAAAAAGGTCATCCTTGTTAGTTTTACAAGAAATATAAAATAGTAATGCTTCTCTGGTGAACTAATGTGGTATGTCAAGAAGTTCAGTATTATCCTGCCTTTTGTTCCGTATACAGTCAATTGAAATTGAAAAGCCATTTTAAACAGATAAAAAATTAAATACAATAAATATTATTATTTTTCCACTACAATGCTATAGACCTCTATAATTATAGACCTCTATAAGTAATTTTATATACGACTTAAACGATTTGATCCCAATAGCGCATTATTTACATATTTAAGTTTTAATTACTTACTTACTGCTATCAAAATATACACCGCTTTTTGTGAAATATCAACAATAAATTTTAACGAATCTCTTTTACATACACACATTACTAAAAGTCATGGTTGCATAACTTCGTATACAACAATAACGTTATGAAATATAGAGTTATCTTCTACTCCTGATGTTACTTTTGTAAAACAAAATCGTGCATTGGACTACTTGCCACCTCGAGGTACCGGAGGTATGAATGCATTAGCAAAATTATATTTGTAAACAATGTAAATCCGTAAAAATGTTACTAGCACATTATAGTATTTATTGTTATGTTATAAATGATTCCTAATGTTTTTAAGAACATATAAAGTAAATAATGTGACAGAAAAAATCATTGCCTATGAGCATATTGTTTTGTTATAGCAAACGACAACTTATAATTTTTATACCATTACACTGTATGTTTATGATATTTAATGATTTTTTGTGATGATCAGTTGGCAAAATACAAACTCTATGTTATTTTTAATATTAAATATACACAATAGCCAATTTTTACAAAAATTTTAGGTTACATGTACAACAAAGGTTCTCTAAGAACCTTTTTATTTAAAATATACTAAGTTAATTAGCTACTTTTCAAACATTTCAAATATACATCTTATATTTCTACTAATAATTCTAAATTATTTACTTTGTGTAATTCATATCAATTATAATGATGATAAATAATTATTAAAACAATTAAGTGAATTTATATTTCGTTATCAATAAAGTTTGTCACTGTCAATATCTTAATGATAATAATGTTATTATGAAAAAGTGTGCTGAATTGCCTTAAAATATGTAAAAATAAAATTAAAATAAGTATGTAAACAAACTTGAAGTTTTTTTTCTAAATATTTAAGAATCGCAATATTTTAAAATCCTATAAAATATTTTTTTTACCTCAAAAAATAATTCAAATGTGTAATTTGTGCTGGAATTTTAATTTTATTTTTTAAGATTATGCATTAAAAATTTTTACACTTTTATTAAGACATGTTAAAAAAAGGAAAAACATGATTAAATAGTACTAAAATATTTTTGAAAATGAAGATGTCTTTAGAAGTCGATGTATTCAGAAACTGACAACTAAGCGACGTGATTATTTTAGGACGATGTAATAAATGTTGCAAATTCACTATAAACATCTAATATCAACGTGATCGTATAATATTTAAAAACACTACCAATGATATTACGTTGTTTGACTATCTCAATCTCCTTTTAAATAGTTGTTATAGCAAATATGTTAGTTTATATTACAATTTCTATTTACTCTAATGTAAAAACTGAATGAATCAATAACAAAATATGAGATCTTTTATAAGTAATTTGAGTTAAAAAGAAATTTTAATAATTCTGGCATAAATAATTTAAACAAGTAAATTTTATAAATAAGTCAGCAAAGACATTTGTGTTAAACTTGTTAACCTTTCTCTAGTATATTTTATATATATATATATATATTCGTGGTGAATGATACGCTATTTCTTATTATAAGAAAAAGGACATCCACATTATCTACCACAGTACTTAAGAATATGTATAAAAAAACAAATTTGATAATTTTACAAGAATAATAGTGCAGTTAGGTTAATAAAAATGTACCAGTTTTAAGTTTACAAAAAGATTTGCAATTTTAGGTCACCGAATACAGAACGATTGACGACAAGATCATATTGAAGTTATATAGTAAGCTACAGACACCTACCTAAAGGTGTCTATTCCATGAACTAAGGTAGAATGTCAAGGAATAAGTAAATGTATACTGTCACTATAGATTGTAAATCTTTTTTTTATTTAATAATGGTTCATTTTTTAATACGTTAAATATTATTTATATTATTTTAATTGTGTATTACAATTAACTTTTCACTATAACGGTATGGAGGTCTTTAATAGTGAAACTAATTTACAATTACAGTATAATTAAAATTAATTAATATAAAAGTTTTTTTCGAAACTTTTTACGTACTACACACTACAGTAATCGTAAAAACTTTTATTATTCTTTTCAAATGTACAACTTACAATTATAATGCTTATTCTAAATTGTCTAATTAGTATGTGGTATGATGATGATACTTGTTTACATGAATTTGTATTTTTCTATTTATTAATAAGGTTTACCACTATTGGGATAATATTTGTCTCATTATGAAATATATAAAAATAGTTTTGTGAATTGCTTTAACCTTTCTGTACCCGCGCACGGTGTAACCGAAACCTTAAAATCCGTAACTTTGATTTTTTGGGAAAACTTATTGGAAACTTATATTGTATTTAAAGTTAGGGATATGTTTAAAAAATTAAACCATTTCTTTTACAATTATTTGCAATAATTATTGTTGCAGTCTTCAGAAACAGCCATTGAAAAACATTAGTTATTCTTACAAACTAAGATAAAATGAACCAAAATTAAAATTCTTCTTCAACATAACATAAAGATCTTCGTAAATCTTCTAGATAACAGAACTAGGAATAATAAAATAAAATCTAATCCCCTTGAGATTCATTACTATAGCAATAAGAGCAAACCATAACCGCGTGTTCCAAACAAAAATATTTTTTGCAAGTAAGGCAGTTGTAACGCGTTTTACGGTTTTTTTTCGAACTACAAAAGCTACAACGACCTTGGCCTAAGTTGTTAGCGGTACCTGATGATTCTGGACCGTCTAGTTTGTAGATTTCAGCACACCTTTGTCGTATCATTCTCAGTAAAGAAGTAGTTCCCGCCCGTCTCCTCAACTGCGCGTCAATGAGTTCATACGACAGCTTTTCCAGAAAAATTCTTCTTTCAATTTTTTTGTTAGAATTATTTTGTGAAAATATAATATATGTATTAATTCCTGCAACATTCATCAAGCTATTAAAAACGGAGTCACCTTTTTGTTCGGTAACCGTATTTTCTTCCCTTACTTCAACGTGATCTTCCACCTCGCTGTCATTTTCATCCTCGTAATCCGTATCCTGTCCAGCTTCATCCAACATTAGTCTTACCTGCTCCTCATTCATTATCACGCCCATAAACGAAGCTCTAAAACAAAAATATTTTTTTGTTTCATATATAGCATAAATACTCTGAAATATCATAATAAATTTAAGGTAAAACTGTGGTAAAAATGTATACGAGTAAACTTCTTTACAAAAAATATGCAAACTATAAAATACATCTACGAAAATTATGTACAATAAAAAATATTAGTCACCAAAAATAATAACACGTGTACCCGCGCCGGTCTCTGGCATCTCGCCGAATGACGCTCAGTTCACCCAAATGTGGCCCCCACTCAAGGTCACACGTCACGTCAATTTCAAGGTCGTATCAAATTAGGCAGGTTCTAGAAAGTTCATTAAACTAGCATTATTCGTTCTTTATTTAAAATCGAAAAATCATTCCGTCGGTCTCTCAGACTAACGCGCGGGTATAGGAAGGATAAAATATGATTTGAGTGTGTAATAAAATGTATAATCGTTGAAAAATGTTTAGAAAACTTTAGTAAAGGTTTTTATTTTCTCTTTTGTATTTATGTTAACCTTTCTTAGTATACTCGGGTATAATCTCGAGTATGATACGCTATTACTTATAAGTAAAATGTCATCCTCATTAAAATATCCCAGACATGAAAATATTAAAAAAATCAGTTTGATGACTGTACAAGAATGGTGTAGTTGTTAGGTGGAAAATTATAGTAGAATGTCAAAAAATTCAGTATGATTAAATCATTAGTTGTTCTGTAGATTGTCACCTTAAAATTACAAAGCTGTTTTAAATGGAGCAAAATTTATATATAAGTGTTAGTTTATTTAATAACTAAAATAATATTTTTAATGTAATAAATTAAATGACAATTAATTTTTTCCCTACGTATGTATAATAATAAACCTATAATCTTAAATATATATCGTACACTGTGGCTAAAAATTGCGTGGCATTAAATAATTAGATTTTAGTTTTTATGTAAAAATGCATTTTTAACATATTAAATATACACTATATTATTTTTTCACTATCATGAACGTACTGTTTACGATAACATTATTTCTATCCTATTATATTACAGGTTTATGTAGAAGTAAAATTAATCAATCTTCCCAATTTATAGTATGATATGTATATATGTACAAATAATAGTTTTTATTAATAATACTACAAAATATTAACATAACTAACTAACAATATTATACAAGCTAGTTGTACCTCCTTTCGAATATTTTTAATATATAATATTATACAAATTACAATTTTACTAATAATTCTATTTATTTATTTGATGTAGCTTCATACCACATACTACTAATATCTGAATAGTATGGACTGTACGCGTTATTACGAAAATTCTGTTGTAGTGAATATAATTTAAATGTAAATTTAAGTGTAAATATAAAGAAACTATGCTAAGAAATTATTCAGACGATGTGATTGATGTCAAGGGTTCTTTGTGCATATTCAATTCTATCTAGGATAGTTAAGTTCATTACATTTCTTTGGTATATAAGAGTAAGTTTAATATTTACAACACTACTTATGTTATCATGCTTTTTGACATAATTTTCAATTTAATTTTACGTTATATATAAAATTTGAGTCTCCTTATAATAAAAAAGGTGGTTCTCATTATTAAACATATATATATATATATATTTATTTAAAACAATATAAGGACTTTTGTTTTAAGGTTTTTGTCAATAATATCGCACTGGTATGGCTATAGCTATCAATAAGTCTTTAACTATTTAAAAAACATTGTAGACAAATAAAATAATCTTGGAACAACGGTCAATCATTGATTCAGTGTATATACAATGGTTTTTAAAACAAAATGAATTTCTAAAATTAAAATTTGTGTAAGATATTACAAAAAAAACTTACTCAAAATAAATTTTGCATCAAGAAAAACTCCGACTCAAATTAAAATATTTATTATTAATTATCAGTGTGTAAATTATGAAGTAATTTGAGGTTGTTATTTTTAAAAATTGTTGCTCACATATTGAAATTTGATCTTTCCGAGAAGCGTTTTAAATTCTGATCTTATTTTCACTTTTTTATTGATCAATATTTAACTTAATAATTTCCTTTTTTTTTTCATTATTCTTATTTTTGGCCTATAAACGTCCACTTCATGGCATATGCCTCTCCCGAAGGTTGCCATGGTGACCGGTCTTTGCGCTGTTTTTTCGGTCTTTCGGTCTTTTCGGTGGTTTTAAGCCTATTCTTTCTTCGTGGTCGCTTCTCGAGTACCTTTTCTTTTAAATCGATCTCGTAGCCAAACTCCGAGCAAAGCTCTCTATATTGCTCTTTAAATGACCTAGAGCGTTCTTATAAGGCCCCGTGAGCGAATACGTGTTGGATCTGTAAGTTATCACCGGCAACACACTGGTCCAAGACCTTCGTCTTCAGGCATTATGGCAGTTTTCTTTAATTTAATTATTTCGTATTGAATATAAGAACTTAGAAATATCTTTGTGATAAAATATATTAAAATTAACTCAAAAATAAAATTTAAAAGCTGTCACCATCTAGTCTAAAATCTAAAACATTTTAAAGAATACATGACTAGGATAGTTTGTTTTAAAAAATATTTAGTTCTATTTTAATATTAATGCTACATCACTACAATTAAATTAGGTAATGTTATACATAAAAATGTTGTAAATATAGCATTGGATGTATATCATTTTTATTATGTTAGTTTTTAATTATAATTTAGGTGTAATTGCTAAATCAGAACACCAGTTTGTCACGAAGGCTCTTCGTAGAAATAGTGATAGATAACATATAACTAGATAGACACACACGAGATGTGAAGCTAACACGTCCTATGTTAAATATCTCGTGGTCAGCGCGCGCTATTAAATCGTCTGTCTTCAAAGAGTTCAAAATAAGAACCCCAATATCTACAGTGTGCTTGTGCAGAACCTTCAAATACTTCGGCCATATTGCACAGAGGAGTTAAAAAACTTGGAGATGCTTATAGTTGTTAGCTATATAGAAGGTAAAAGGTTCCATAGGACGGTCACCTATTCATTGAGCTGTCTCATTTATGAAAGCGTGCAACTCCACCGTACATGGCTCCATAAAACTTTCAGAAAAATGAAAAATATGGAGATAATAATATCGGAGATTGATATGTTTGACCACGATATTCAGTCATGGAGAAATAACTAAAAAGATGTTCCTCTTTTATTACAATTATTAATTTATTTGAGAATGAAATAAGCTGTAATTTCATTAAAAATATATGAAAAGGCACCCGTCGATGCGTGACTTTTATAGGCAGTAACAAAAGGTTTACGTTTGCTTATTGAATAGTATACAGGCTATAGAACTGATCTTCAGTTTTTATGGACAACGAATATAAGGAGAAATAGAAGTCTCAAGGGACAGTAGGGTTCGTAAACTTGATCTACTGTGTTAATTTCTTTCTGGTTGTTCATGGTTTGCTTTAAAAGCTCGTCGATGATGGATGCTGTATTAAGATTTTGTTACCTGTGTCACCGGCGTTGTACAATGGAGTAGATTATTCTAGTATCCCATGTGATGCTCTTGTTCTAATTATATACAGTAGGTGGACAGATGCATTTCGTTCAACGAAGTTATCATCACCAGAGTCAGGTTCTGTAAGAAATAATTTATGTTAGTTATTTTTTCAGTAGGGTAGGTAGATTAGGGCAGTAGCCCCCTACTAGGGAAACCGACGACTTATTCAAGGTCGTGGGAGGTTACTGTAGCAGCGCAAGACCTGTCATCGAGGCGATCTTTTGGAGAGGCCTATATCTTGCAATGAGGGTCTATCGGCTGACATTACGATAAAGAAGAAGGTTGATGGTCTTGGTATATTCGAAAGTTTCAGCCTATATTTCATCTTTCAAATATCATTCGAATGGAAAATCCTTGGTTACAAATGGTAACTTAGTTCTATTTTAATGTTAATGCATGTAGAGTTAACTTTTAGAAAGTCGTACAACTTGCTCCGTTCTTAATAATCCATAGTAGCCTATTGATGTCTATTACAAAGCATAGGCCTCCGCCAAATATATTTATGGAGGACATACCATAATTGCCACGTTAGGTGGCTATTGCAGTGTGGTGTACGCAGAGGGCGCTGCTGCCCATCCTATGGCAATTTGTTTCGTGCGCAGTGGCAATCCTATATAATTAAAAAACAAATTGTGAATTATATATTATTATATCCGGGTAATCGAACCTGACCTACAATTGCAAGCCTCAGTGCTCTACCGTTGTTCGGTTGGTTCGTCTCTATTATATATATTCGTAAAGTTTGAATAATAGATTAGTTTAATGAACCAAATAAAAATATTTTTTTATTGTTATTTTCTTTTATTGTAGTATTATTTATTTCAGTTACGCAAAAATAGTTTAAATAAATATTTAAGAAAGTCAATATAAAGTTACAACAAAATTCAGGGCATTACCAAAAGTAATGTATTTAAAGAATTCTTCCGTAAGTAGCTGCAGCCGTCAAAAAATGAAATATCGAAGTAAATCCAGTGAGAGAAACAAGACTTCCAAAAGACTAAACTGCTCTAAAAAATAACGAAAACAAATAACCAAATAATAATGAAAGTAATAGTAATTGATTAAAAGATGCAGTGAATTAATATATGTACATATGTAAGCATAACACATACACATTTTTGATTATATGCCACGCATGAGTTCAAATCATGCGCATCGTCAACACGCATACGCAGGTACGAGGATATACAAAATATTTGTGCACACACACGCATAAATATCCCTACAAATAAACATTCACCTACTTATATATAGAACTATATTACATATATTTACATAAACATATATATATGTATACATAAATAAATATATAAACTATATATATATACATGTATTATATACCTATGCAGTTTAGTGAATGTATAAAGTTTCTTTAACTTGTTATAGTTTAAATAAACTCATTTGCAAAACAACTCACATATAAATAAATATAAAAAGTTACTTACGTTTTAGTGGTAAGCGTTCGGTTAAATAACTCTAGCGGACGCTTTTCATAGCTCGCTCTGAGTGAATTTAAAACGCCGATTTATGTAAAAAACGAATTGGAGTGACTTAAATTGCAGCTTTATTATTTATATACATATAAATAATAAAGCTTGTAATAATATTGCTACATAAAAAGCCGTCATATGTGAAAGTTTCCGCGGACGTCGTCACAACGGTCAACCGTTTGCTCGTCTCACTCGTCTCGCTCACTCGCACGGCGTGCACGATACGCACTCTTGCTTGCGCCTTTGCAGGTAGCCAAGGCGCAGCACGTGCGCCCGCGGCCGTTGCAGTTCTCGGGGAGTCGGATTTGAACTAGGGAACGATGCGCAACCGCTCGTAGACGCATTATTCATTTTCCGCGCACAATAATTATGTTAATTATTCAATAAACGTTTTTCCACATCACACTGGCGCCCAACCCGTGGCCTACGCACTAATTATCGAAGAAATCGCGTACTCAACCGTTCGCCATCTTAGCGTCGTAGAAGAATTCCATCTAAAAATTTAACAATGATACGTTATCGGAGTGAATTTCGTTAGTGGTTTTACATCTATTGTTTGGAATGCCGCGTCTCAAGGCTCCAGGCGTCCATAACGACGTCGAGGATGAAGACTCGGGCAGGTTCATGACCGAGGGGCAGCTATCGTCGTTCATGGCGGCGCTCGCCAAGGCTCAAGCGGAGTCAAACCGCCAGCTACTCAAGAGTCTTTTGCTGCGATCGCCGGCCTTCACCGCAGGAGCGCGCTCGCCATCACCATCACCATCGTCGTCTTCGGCTCATCCGTTTCCGTCGGGAAACTTTGCCGGTTGCACGGCTCGTTTCAATGGCGCCTCACGCGACTCCGACATTCTGGAAGCATTTATCGACGCGATTGTGATATACAAAGAATGTATAAACATCGTGGACGATCATGCACTTCGTGGTTTACCGATGCTACTCGAAGGAGAGGCAGCCGTATGGTTCCGAGGTGTAAAAGCATCGATAGCGTCGTGGGAGGACGCGCTATGTACGGAGAGTCCCAACCCCCGAGACATCTTCGCTTCTGAGTAAGGAGACCGGGAGCAATCGGAAGTATTCATCGGTCGTTTACGCGCCTCGGTCGCCAAACTGCCGTATGCATTGGACGAGAGAATTCATTTAGATATGATTTATGGTCTCTTAAATAAGCGTATTCGGAAGCGATTAACACGAGTGTACAAAGCGTTGACGAGTTGGTCTCACAGGCGCGCTGCATAGAGGAGTCGCTGGAGGTCTCATCGGTCGCGCGGTCCCGCGCGCCGTCAGATCAGCGAGCAGGGAGTGCGGGCTCGAGCGCGCGTGCGACGTGCAACGCACGCGCCGCCGCCGTCGCTGTACCTGCTGTGGTAAGCGCAGCGAACGCGCCGAACCCAGGTAAACGGTTTTGTGTTTATTGCAAGAAGAGTGGACATGATCACGATGAGTGCTCAAGGCTTAAATCTAATAGTGATCTGCATACAGTTTCGTGTTACGGTTGTGGTATGAAAGGTGTTATTCGTGCTAATTGTGTTAACTGTAATACAAAAAATACGGACACTAAGGATTCGTTCTTTTCGTGCGATTTTATGTCAACAAAGAGGCATTTATGTTCCAAAACCGATGCATCGCAATGTCAAGCCCGTGTTTCTTTTGATTGTAATACTGTTTTTTTTTTAATTCTGTTTGTAGTGTATATGATGTGCCTGATGCGCGGTCAGTGGATTACTCGCGTACCGAGCGCTTGCGTCCGGATGTTTGTACCAAAGGCCGTCCAATTATGGACATAGAGATTTTCGGCTATCGCGGTACCGGTCTATTAGACACGGCGGCTAAACGTAGTGTTGCCGGATCCATGCTGTACTCCTTGTTGCTTGAGTTAGGGCAGCCGATGCGTAGCAGCGTCATGACTGTGAAACTCGCTGACGGTGTAGTGCGTGACGTGACAGTCAGACTGGTGGACGTTGTGGTGATGCTCGCGGGCGCATCAATACCTATCACTTTTATTATTTTTCCAGATGCAGTTAACAATGAAACATTGCTAGGCATTGATTTTCTACGGAAAGCTGGTTTGGTTATTGATATTTTTAACGAAACGTGGTTCACAGCTGATCAACCTCAGGTCATTCACCCCTTGCGTTGTGAGAAATCACGTAACTTCATCGGGTGCGCCTCTGCCGACATGTTGCGTTCGGACGAGGGTATGATGCTGTCACCACCTGAAAGAGCAAGCCTAACACCGCATTGACACCGGCACCCACCTGCCGATCGCCGTCCTGCCGTACCGCCTGACGCCTGCGAAAAAAGAAGTTATGGAGGCTGAAATTAATAAGATGCTGACGGAGGGTGTCATTGAAGAGTGTGAGTCTCCGTGGGCAGCACCAGCGCTGTTAGTACCTAAAAAGGATGGGTCCTACAGATTTTGTGTGGATTATCGCAAATTGAATTCCGTCACGAAGGTTGACTCCTACCCGCTTCCGGTGATCGACGATCAACTGCAGTATATTAGCAAAAGCTGTTTCATGAGCACCATCGACCTCAAGGCAGGTTACTAGCAGGTTGCTGTCAAGGAAGAAGATCGCGACAAGACTGCCTTCGTGTCACCATTTGGCGTTTTCAGATTCAAGCGTATGCCTTTGGCTTGCGCAACGCTCCAACGACGTTCCAGCGCCTGATTGACAAGTTTCGTTCAGGGTCTGCTTTGAAAGGCGTGACTATTTTAGGTTACATAGACGACCTCATCGTGATCTCTGACAACTTTGCTCAACATCTACAAGATCTTCAAGCTGTTTTCGATCGCCTACGTGTCTTCAGCCTGTGCGCCAATCGAGCTAAATGCGTGTTTGCTAGAGAAAGCGTTTAGTATCTAGGTCACGTGATTTCGTCTCAAGGGCTATCGCCACTTTGACAAAATCAGCGCCATCGTCGATATGAACGAGCCGACGAATGTGAAGCACTTGAAACCCTTCTTACAGATGTGCTCGTGGTTCCGCAAGTTCGTGCCGAACTTCGCAAAGGTTGCGCAACCGTTGACTATGCTGACGAAGAAAGATCAGTCTTGGTTGTGGGGCGAAGCTCAAGTCACCGCGTTCTTGGAACTTAAGGAATTACTTACCTCTCCTCCAATCCTGAATCAGCCAGATTATAGTCTTCCTTTTGTGCTTAGGACTGACTCGAGCAGCTATGCTTTAGGTGCAGCTCTCTTGCAGGGGGAGTCGCCGCGCGAGGAGCGTCCGATCGCGTACGCCAGCCGCCTTCTGTCTTCGGCGGAACGAAACTACTCAACCACCGAGCGTGAAGCTCTTGCAGTTGTGTGGGCAGTCGAGAAGTTCCGCGGCTACATCGATAGCCATCCCGTGCGCGTCGCCAGCGACCACCAGCCCCTGAAGTGGTTACTAACCTTGAAGTCTCCTGCAGGTAGATTGGTCCGTTTGGCTATGAAGTTGCAGTCTTTCGATCTCCAAGTGGACTACACCCCAGGAAAGGCAAACGTCTTCGCAGATTCGCTCAGTCGACCGCCTTGCGTTAAGGAGGCTCGAGATGCTTGTGGCGTCTGTACGGTAGTGGTTGAAACGCCACGATGGGAGGCAACCGCTCTTCGTGAAGATTAGCTCGCCGATCCTGAAATCGCGAAGATTATCCTGGGCTTGGAGGGAAAAGAAGAAGTGGAGATTGGTGGGTGGACAGATAGAGGTTATCATATGTCAAAGGGGATACCGATATACGGAAGTAGAAACGGTAGAACCGCAGCTTGTTGTGCCAGTCAACCGTCGGAAGCAAGTGATGGTTGAATGTCACGACGCTGCAACAGCTGGTCACGGTGGTGTTGATAGGACTTTGCATCGTATTTCCCAGCGGTTCTATTTTCCTGGAATGCGTCGTTTCGTAGTGGAGTATCTCAAGTCTTGTACTGAATGTCAGCGTTACAAGCCTTCGAATGAGAAGCCTTCAGGCTTGTTGCAGACTCCAGTACCCGCACAGCGCTTCGAAGTTGTAGCAGTCGATTTGTTCGGTCCACTTCCCAAGGGTCCCAAGGGTGAGCGTCGGGTCCTTATTGTCGAAGACACCGCCAGTAAGTGGGAAGAGCTGTTTGCGCTTACTGAGGCTACTGCTGAAGCTTGTGCTAAGATCTTGATAGATGCGCTTGATATGCGAAAAATTTCTGACAATGGTGTCCAATTCGTCGCTGATGTTATGCAGAAAGCCATGATCGTTTTGGGTGTTAAGCAGATTTTGGTGCCCCTGTATCATCCAGAAGCGAATCCTGTGGAGAGGAAGAACAGGGACCTCAAGGTGCAAGTGGCTATCCTCGTGGAAAATCATCATAAAAATGGCTTGAAGCTTTGCCATTTATTCGTTTCGCTTTAAACACGTCGTTAACAAATGCAACCCAACAGACTCCTGCATACCTGACTTTTGCTCGCGAACTTCGCTCACCAATTGCAGCTCAGACGGACTTGCGTGCAGTTGTCGAAGCGGAGAACTACGTGCCGCAAATTACACCTTACCTGCTGAGAATCGCAGATACTCTCCAGTCCAGCAAAGAAAGTATTGAACACCAACAAGACCTCCGCAAAGCTGTTAAAGATAAAATTAGTAAAAGTGACAATTTGACGTCAGCGACCTCGTATTGATGAAATCGCACGTTCTCAGCAATTCGGCAAAAGGTGTCAGCGCTAAGCTCGTACCTAAACGAGACGGGCCCTACGTCGTTCAGAAGAAAGTTAGCCCAACTACGTACCTGTTAACGTTTCCTGATAAGTCCGACGTTACTATTGGGAAGTATCATGTCTCTGACTTAAGACGCTATCACTCGCGAGAGGGTGAATGCACTGGGTTTCCTGAGCCTGTGGCTCCAAAACGTCCTCGCGGCCGACCGCGAAAGCTTGTGTCGGTTTGACCAGTTGTGAGGTCACTGGTCCTGGTCAAAAGGGGAAGTATGTAATAATATTGCTACATAAAAAGCCGCCATATGTGAAAGTTCCCGCGGACGTCGTCATAACGCTCAACCGTTTGCTCGTCTCGCCAACTCGTCTCGCTCAAACGCACGGCGTGCATTATACGCGCTCTTGCTTGCACCTTGGCAGCTAGCCAAGGCGCAGCACGTGCGCCCGCGGCCGTTGCAGTTCTCGGGGAGTCGGATTTGAACTAGGGAACGATGCGCAACCGCTCGTAGACGCATTATTCATTTTCCGCGCACAATATTATGTTAATTATTCAATAAATGTTTTTCCACATCACAAGCTTGCAATTTATTGCGATAACGCCACGTACCTCCGTACTTGCTAGCGATAGCCGCTGCGACTGCCGCGGATGTAAACCTGAGCTCCCGTTTTATTCAGGGCGGTGGAGCAATCGACGCCCACCCAGCTCGTGGAAGCGGTCACGTTTCCCGTGACTCCAACGGTAACTTTCGACTTGTACATAATTTTAATACATAATTATTACATTATTAATATACTAAATAGTTTTTTTTAATATATCTCATGTATTCAATTTACGTGTAGGTACGAACAAAAACAATGTCGAAAAATTATTGCTAAAGTACTTGCATTGTATTACATTGTAAGCCTTGCGGCTTTTACAGCTTCATCGGAATGAGTTCACGGAACGGAGGGGTCCGTGAACTTAAAAACTTTACAAAGTTTGAGTGTCGGAACTCGTATCAGTGCTCGGTAGAGAGACGTTGAAGACGAAGAGCAGGATAGGGACAGCGGAGCATCACAGCCAGTCCTCGAAGACACAAATCAGGCGCGACCTTGCTGGCCTGCAGAACTCACGGCTAGTGCGCGTGTCTGATCAGTGTTGCTGAAGTGTACTGAATGGGAAGTTAAGTGTTGACGGCAGCGTGGACCACTCGGCAATCTAAGGAAGGATACTGATCCTACCTCGGATCGCCCACACTGTTCGCGGTGGTGACGCCGGAAGTCCGGCGCCGTTTACTTAACGGACGAAGAGAAGTGTAGTGTTTGATTTTTGTGCCTCGCACGCGTATTTTCGTGCGGTGAGCGGTCGCCAGTGGAGTGGTTGCTGTAGTTAGTGAGTTCACGCTTGCAGTGCAGTGAGTGTCTGAAGCGTGTGGTGTGTGGTGAGTGGGTTGTGTGAACCCTGTAATAGGATCGGTGAGGACACCTTTAGGATGCCTCACGAGGTTTCTGAAGGAGGAACCGGGGTTGTAATGAGTGGATCTCGCTATAAGGGGATTAGGGTGGGAAGAGGCCTTCTCGAAGTATGCCTTGGAGCAAGCTTGGAAGAACTCTTGCACGGTTTCTAGTTGGAGGTCACTGTGGAGGTCAATGTTGCGTTGGAACCACCTAGCACCGGTTGTGAGCCTGGTGAAGCGATTCTGTAACAACTGTAGGGGTCGTAACACATGCGACGGGGCATGGGCAAAGACTACACTTGCGTAAGCGAAGACAGGTCTTACGCAAGTTTTGTAAAGTAGGAGCTTGTGTCTGTGGGACAACTTGCTTGATGGGTTGAGGAACGGGTACAGCCTGAACAGTATCATGCGGGCTTTGTTAGCGACTAAGCTCGCATGTTTGTGAAATCGTAATCTAGTGTAAAAGGTGACACCTAGATATTTAACAGATTTCGACCAGTGGAAAGGACAACCGTAGAGGGAAATGACTCCCGGGTTATGGCCGCGCCTAGGTCTGAGTTTGCGGGACAACGTAAAGACGATCGCCTGACTTTTGTCAGGGTTCACGTCGATGCGCCACTTGCGAAACCAATCGCCTAATTGATTGGTTGCGCTTTGTGGGTGGCGTGTTAAGGTGGTTGGGAATTTGCACGTGGTGAAGAGGGCTGTGTCGTCCGCGAATAGGGCTACGTTGACATTCGGGTTTGTGGGTATGTCATTGTTATACAGTGAGAATAGTAGTGGGGATAAGCAGGAGCCCTGCGGACGCCTGCCCTGAGAGGTCGGAGGGAGGACAGAGTACCGTCTAGACGATATCTGAAGGTACGATTCGATAAGAAGGCTTCTATGATCTTAACAAGCCGATCTGGCACTCCTATTTTGAATAGCTTATACAATAAGCCGTTGTGCCAGACCTTATCGAATGCCTTGGCAATATCGAATAGCACAGCACTCGTGGTTAGGGAGCGGGGTCTTGCGAAACCATCTAAGATGTGTTCCGTGAATCGATGGGCTTGGTGAACACAGGAGTGTTGAGCGCGGAACCCGAATTGTTCGTCGGGAATGAGACGAAGATCGTGCGCAACTTGTTGTTGAGTATTAAGCGTTGATGGAAGGCTCGAGGTCTCTAAGCAGCGCATCCCTCTTAATATTTCTACGTTCCGCCAGCAGTTTTTTGACCAGCCTTTGTAATTTGCGGAAACGAAGTTTATTTTCGTCGGTCCTATATTTATCATAAAGCCTCCGCGCCTTATTTTTTGCTCTAATAAGCCGGCGAATATTGTCCGGAAGAGCGTTGACAAAATCGCTTTTGATGACTATCCTCCGGGTGGAATCTTCGGCGGCCGATTGCATGTGATCTGTGAGAGAGTGGATCGCCTGAAGCGCTTCTACCGGCGATTCGAATGTGTCAGGTATACTAGCGAGATGCTGGGAGTTCATATCCTTGAGCTTGGTCGTAAGTTTATGCCAGTTAACGCAAGTCTTGGTCACAGGGACTTCACTAGCGAACTGGCCCAGTTTTAAAAGGACAGGTCTATGGTCAGATTCTAATTCGTGAAGCGCATCGAATGATCTGACTAGTAGTGCGACATTTTTAAAAAAGGCTAAGTCTATAGTAGACGCCCTATGTGTGGGTTGATGAGTGGGGAACCGCGTAGGTGTTGGCGGGGCCATTATGGCAAAACTCAGTTCTTTAGAGAGTCTGAGGAGTTTTAATCCGTTTGTATTAGTACATCCGAGGTTCCAGCTGCCATGTTTGCAGTTAAAGTCGCCTGCTATCAGGACAGATGGACCCAGTGATATAAGTGTTTGTAGGTCCGCGGTGACGAGTGATTTCTGACCGGAGAGGTAAGCTGAGACTAGTATAAGCGGTGGGTGGCCTGTAAGTGCTATTCTACATGCTGAGATTTCCATGCTGGTAAGGGGAGGTGGAACAAGGGGTGTGCACTGGAGGGACCTTTTGAAGTAGATTAAGGTTCCTCCGCCCTTATTGGGAGATCTATCGTTTCTTACTAATTGATAATTTGTAATTTTCGGGTCGGCCATGGATGGTTTGAGATGTGTTTTTTGTAATGGTAGAACATCAATGTTATGTTATACTAAGAAAAGTGCGATTTCATCTTTTTTCGTAGCGATGCCATCGATGTTAAAGTAGGCGACAGCAATGGAGGAGGGTGTGATACGACCTTTAAACTCAAGCATGGCGACGACAAACAAGAGTACAAAGAGTGCGGATCAGTGTCCGTGTGCGTGTGAGGGAAGGCTTACGGGAAGTCTTCCTCTATGGCCCTAATAAGGTGCTCATACTCGGCTAGTACGAGTAACTTAGCACCTCCTTTAGCGGCTTTGAACTTAGCCGCGAAATCTAGTATTTCACGAGTGTTTACTCGTCAAAGGAACGCTGCGAGAAACGCGAGATCGTTCGCGTCGTTGGCAGGCCCCGCTTGTTGCGGGGCAATGACCTTAACGGGCGCGGCGATCGGGGCTCTCGGTTGGGGTGCAGCCGGCGCGGTTGCCGGGGGCATGTTAGCCCCTGTGCGGGACGGATAAAGAGGTTTCGCCCATGCTGATACGGGCGGGGGCGGAGGAGGGGGTAGTGGTCGGAGGGCGGGACGGGGTCCGCGGGTTGGTGGGGCCGGAGGGCTCCGCAGGCTGTGTCCCCGCGGTGGGCCCGCTGGTCGCCGCTTGGGTGCTCAAGTACACCCACGGTAGTTGGCGGGTGCCCGGCAGTTTGACATAAAACGCAAGCTGGTGGTTCGCTTGCGTCTGTTTGGCGCGTGCAGTCTTGTGTGCCGTGGTCTCCCAGACACATGACGCATCTTGGTCGCGCATAACAGTTACGGGCCGAATGTCCGTAAAGCTGACAGCGATGGTACTGTCCAACCAGGCCCTTTTTATGCGGGGCCTCAAAGGTAAGCCCTGTGAGGGAGCAGACCTTTTTGGTGTCGAAGATTTTCTTTCCTTTGATGGTGAGCTCGATGGCGAGCATCACCAGAGGAATAGGTTTTTTAGTACGCGCGCTTGTCATGCGCTTTGCACTTAGAATAGGAATGCCTTGCTGCTTTAAGTCAGCAAGTACATTTTTAGTGGGGATTTCGACCGGAATGCCCCGAGCAACGACGCGAAGCAATCGTTCCTCAGGCAGAGCGAACGTGTGGAAAGAGAGACCCACAGTTCTTAAGTGCTTAGTGACCGCACGGGAGTCGTCCACCGTTGAAAGATGGATGCGGATGCCCTGCGCAGTATTTTGCGCCTTCGGACAGGATATGTTCTGGCTGTCTAGCCAGGGCGAAAGTTTGGTCCACGCGCCTTTGTCTTGTAAGACAATAGGCGGTGGAGGCTTGACGGCGTTTTGTGCAGTTACTTAGTTGCTCGGGACGATATGCGTCCCGAGGTTTTCTTTTTAGCGGGTGGTGATGGTGACGGGGGTGAATCATCACCCGATGAAGCGGACTCGGTGGCTTTTAAGAGGCGCTGTGTCCTCTTGCGTTTCCCTTTGACTAGGGTGAAACCTTCCATGGAGTTTTCACACTTCATATCGGTTTCGGAATCTGATCCCGTGCGAGAGCCACCGTCGCTAGGGAAAAGAGAGGGGCACGGGGAGGTGGGGATGGACGCAGGATTAGCATCCGTGTAAGTGTTCTGATCTTCCGGTGAGGCCGGAGAATCGGTGTCGAACCTGGGGGCAGCGATGTGCGCTGCCTACAGGTCCGGGTGTCGCTGCGCGAACCCCGTTAATTGCTGGAGCGAAATAGTTAGTTTTGTGTAGTGAGATTAGAAAAGAAACTGTGTTCTTACACTGGATAACACGTTGTCTCCCTGCCCGATGGCAGGGAGCTAGGCGGGCTTTGTGAGAGAGTGCAGGTGCGCAGTGCGTCGCTGCCGGTTACAGTAAGTGACCGTAATAAAACGGGCACCGTATGTGCCGGGCGGCGGCGCGCGGCAGGGGGTTGTCCCCCCTTGCCGGGTGTTAGTGTGTACAAAAACTTTCACTATCACTTTAATAATAGAAACAATTATTCTATCTAGTTAAGAGTAAATTGAGCGTCCTATCTATGATCAGACGTTCTCTATCGGTCCTATTTCCTAACAACACTAGACCCGCGCGGGGGCCGAGCACGTCAACCGAACCGTGCGCAACGCGGGACTCGCAGCTAAGCGTGACGCGACGGGCGACGCGCGAACTAAAATGGGCGGGCGGCACTTTCGCGATCAACTAGTTGCGCGACTTGTTGAGCGATGTGCGAGCAGACGGTGTAGTTGTCCGGGTCGGGCACGAGCGGGCAGCACTGGTCGCGAGGGGCGCGTACGATGTGTGCGATCGCGTCGAGCTATCGAACGCGACTCCAAAGTACTTTATAATTACGGACAATTTATTTAGATAGGCTACTGTGTTTCGTAATATGTGTGATAAAGACAGAAAATCTTATGTAATCAAAAAAACAAAGCAGGGCGACCAATTTATTATATTAATACTTCTGTCATAAATAAAAGTACCGAACATAAACCAAAAATTACACTCTTCGTGTTTCTTGTAGTGTGATAGAGACGATTTTTTTTTTAAAGTGAAGATTTTCTTTTTGAAAAATTTTAAACCAGTCAGCCTCGTGACATATTTACGTGATATTTATGGTCTGCTGAGATTTAAATTAGTTCAAACTATAGAGATACATCCGCTTTGTTTCATGTTTTACAAAGATAGAAAATATTTTTATACCAGTCAGTGATAATGGCTATCACCACTACAACCATTTTAGCCATAGTAAACCCATGGCTGGATATAAGCCTTTCCCATATATTTACTATAAAAGCGATAGGAAGAGGTCTGCGTTTAGTATTTTCCGAAGACGTTAACAAAGTCTTTTGTTCATCTTTAGTGTAAATCTCCTAAACTGTATTCGCTGGTCCGTAGTCACTACTCCAGAAACTTGTGGCCTCAGTCATGGGGGGAGGCCACAAGTTTCTGGAGTCTGGGCTAGGCCATCTCTTTTGAACGTTATGAGGCGTGCCTACTGCTTCTTTAATATAAACCAAGTACGCAGATACATTTACTGTGTTTCGTGTGATATGACAATGATAGATAACATTTTTAATGTTTAACCGGTTACCAACGAGGTGATCACCTGATCAGAACGATTAATCTGATGTCACACAGGCAGTAAAAATGGGTCAAATATGAAGTTACGCTCGCTGTGTTTCGTGTAGTGTGAAAAGGATACAAGAATTTTTCATAAGTGTTACGCCGGACAGCAAATAAGGCAGGGTGATAACCTGAAATAAATTATGAAACGCGGCATCACTTAAAATCTATTAATACGAACCAAATAGATAGAGATATATTTCCGGTGTGTTTTGTGTAGTGTACAGGGTACAAAAAATATTATTAATATTTCTTATAAGTGACTGACAAGCCGGGTTGTCACCTGATGGAAATTGGTACTACCCATTATCACTTCAAGAGGCTATTTACGAATGTACTATCTCAACGCCTTTTTTAAGTTAAACAGTCATATTCAAATATTATTGTCTTTTTATTTCTTTCTTTTCAATTCCTTGAACGTCTCATGATGGAGGAATTTAAACGTATTATAATATACATTACAATTATTACCTAAATATCAAGAATAAATAATTGGTTTTCTTTTTCATTACTGAGTTTCTCATTTTTAGTAGTTTATGGAGCTAGGAACGTTGGTATATCGCAATAATATTTCGCGATTCCAAACATACAAAAATGTTTGCGTAACCTGAAAGCAGGATAAAAGGCAGCGAGAACATTGTTAGTTTATTTCTGGATCACTCGAAGGGCACAAAGTTGTGTAAGCTCCGATCAAAAAGTTTTTAGGGAAAACCATGTGCCAAAATCTATAAATATTTACAAATATCAATTGCTAACTTGTCCACGAGTAATACGAAATTGAACTAAATTAAAATACGCATTGTTGTGCGTTATAAACTACTCAAAACAAAATAGGGCCCACCGCAACTTTGTCTCTAATCGTGTTTATAAATAACTCATATACTAATCATTGACAAAATGAAGCACTACCACTTCTAGCACACGTGTTTATTAGTTCATAATGATGTTTTAAAAGTTAACTTTTTTGTTGATTTCAAGTGGGTAGACAAAAAATTAAAGTACTTAAATTTATCCATTTCTTAAATTTTCAATCGTTTGTGTTCTCAGTCTTGCTTTAAGCGCAATACTTTGATCACACTTTGTTTAGATGTGTTTTTTTTGTTTCGGCATTATTCCCGATTACAATGCCAGGTTCTCGTCGTCATATGGATGTGGAAACTTCGACAAGGGCAGTTCTTTTGCTTCAAGAGGGAGAATCGCAAAGATCGGTTGCATCTCGCCTTGGTGTGTCACGGCGAGCTATTCGAAACGTATGGGAGCGATTCCAGGAGACAGGTAGTGTGGCGAGAAGACCTGGATCAGGAAGGATTCGAGCCACATCTGCTCAAGAAGACCGGTACATTCGATTGACTGCGCGCCGGGACCACACGACAACCGCCCGGACCTTGCAATCCCGGCTAAGGCAATCTACTGGCACACGCGTTAGTGGTCAAACCATTCAGAATCGACTCCACGAGGACGGGCAACATTCTAGGATGCGTGTTATTCGTTTAAAATTAACAAGGGCTCACCGGGCAACACGTTTGAGGTTTGCGTGTGAGCATTTGGACTGGACCATGGACAATTGGAGGACAGTACTCTTTTCAGACGAGTGTAAAGTTAAGTTTTTTAGCGATGACAGACGTGTACGTGTGTGGAGAAGAGAAGGAGAACGTTTTACTGAACCATGCATGCACGGTACTGATCGTTTTGGGGGCCCGAGTGTGATGATATGGGGCGGTATAAGCTTGTTAGGCAAAACAGAGCTGGTGATCTTGAACGAAGGGACGATCACTGCAGCCAGTTACGTCGAGCAAGTAATCCGACCTTATGCCATCCCAGATTCACAAAGCTCGTGCACATACAGCTAGGGTCACTCAGAGGGCACTTTCTGATGCCAATATCTCGGTTTTACCTTGGCCAGCAATGAGTCCCGATCTCAATCCGATTGAGCATTTATGGGATCAATTGAAAAAAAGTCTTAAAGAGACCCATAGCCACGTTAACAGCCAACAGGACCTCATAAACGCGCTGACACTCTGTTGGGAACGAATACCCGACCAAAACATCACTCATCTGATTGAGAGTGTTCCAGATAGGCTCAGAGAGTGCATACGGAGCAAAGGAGGTCCTACTCGATACTAAAGAAAAGCTCCCGACAAGTTTATTAAAAACAAACAGTGACCATAAAACCTTTTATTGACAGTCTACTTAGTGCTCATTTTCTCTAAAAATGTGTATTTGAGTGTATTGCGATAAAATTAAACAATTCAAACGTTATTTTGTGTTTACTTAATGTGTAAAACCCTAATTCAACATCGACTAATTGTAAAAATTTAATAATCCTGTATGCACATAAATTAAGGGGCAAAATGATGGTGGGCCCTATTTTGTTTTGAGTAGTATATAATGAAACAATTGACTGCGTATGATTTTGTATTTAAAAACAATTATATGTATATCATGTATACGTGCATAATATAATAATATAATATAATATAATATAATATAATATAATATAATATAATATAATATAATATAATATAATATAATATAATATAATATAATATAATATAATATAATATAATATAATATAATATAATATAATATAATATAATATAATATAATATAATATAATATAATATAATATAATATAATATAATATAATATAATATAATATAATATAATATAATATATTATAATATAATATAATATAATATAATATAATATAATATAATATAATATAATATAATATAATATAATATAATATAATATAATATAATATAATATAATATAATATAATATAACATAATATAATATAATATAACAAAATTGTCAACAAAAAATCGTGAAAGACGACTTAGATCGTTTCTAGATAAGGTTCTATCATATAAAGCTTTGTAAAAGTGGTACATACGATGTCCACTCTTCACCACATTGATGAAGGCTCTAGAGAAAGAAATCATAACGTTTTATAAACCAACAAAAGCTGGAGTAAATGTTGTTGATGAATTGAGTGCAACCTAATACAGATGTTTATTACGCTGGATATAGATTGTGTATGTTTCTTTTTTAAATAAGAAAGACCGCAAAAAAAATACGCATGTACAGCCTGTGGAAAAGTCATATATATGCCTAGAACATGCAATTCTTTCTTTCTAAAATTTTAATGATTTTGAACATAGTCCCTAAATTATTCTCTAGCTTTTTATAATAAAATTTTGTCTAAATCTCGTGTTTTTATGTTTTTAAGTTTTCATTGGTTCAAAAAGAATTTGATTATTTTAGAGATTTTTGTCAAATAGGCTACTCATTTGTGTTTCCCAATATAAATGCCTGAGATGTCATATGAAAATTAATAAAAAAAAAAACATTTCATTGTTATTTCAAGCAAATGCACCTAACATTATTATAATAATATAAGTATGTATAATATGCATCAGTCGTTTAATTTTATTTTAATGAAAAAACTTATATAACTATGAAAAACTTATTTTTAATACCGGTCTGTATTGGTGTAGTCACACACTGCCTCATACTTTTAATAATTTTTGGTTTACTCCTCCCTCCCCCCAGGTTAAGAGTTTTACCTAGATCGTGTTACGACTAAGGCTTTTCAATTCTAGAATTTAGCATCTCATTGGTTCTTATTATCACGGGACAATACCTCATTACAATAGATTTAGTAAAAATGAACTATGTACTATATTCGCATGTGCTCCGACCGCGGTTTATACATGATCTCTTGTGGATGAACCTACTATCATTGTATTTGTGTTGTTATCCGTATGTATACGTATATTTATAAAGTATAATATTTACCTTACATGAAAGTCCAGCGGTAGAGAACTAAGAGATACGATCGTAGATCGTGGGTTCGGTTACATACAATCTTATGTAATTCACACTTTGTGCCTTAGTTATATAGAATTGTCACTGTTTACAAACAAGTTTCCAGAGGATAGGCAGCAACGTATTCTGCGTATTATATATATTACATATAATACCACACTGCGGTCGTAAACCCGCCTGTATGGTGTGGCGATTATGGTATATCTCCTCTAGATATGTAAAAAAGAGGCTCATGCCTTGCAGTGATTTGAAAGACAATTGCTGGTCATTTTTAAACGAATCCATATTTTTGATGTTGATTATTGTATGTTTAAACACTGTAATTAGATGCAGACTTTTAAAAGCAGCATAGGAAACAATGTTTTCTAACTAATTATATCTATGGTATATCCCCAAAATAAATATTTGGGGAAGCCCAGTGCTTTGTAGTGGACCAGATAGATACGATATGTACTATTTTCGAGTCCGATTTATTACATTAAAAGTAATATTCGAAAAAGGTTATTTAAAGTACTATTAGTGAGATAAGTAGTATCTCATTTTAATGACGTCTCGTGTAATTTCGAAACAAAAGCATAGCACATAACGTGAACTATGTTCTGCAAAATAACCGACAAAGGTATGCGTGGTCGGTAAACCTATGCGGTATTTGTTTACAGTTCATTAGTGAAACTATGTAGGGTTGAGCATTTAAAAACTGTTCGTTGGTATGACAGCGCTGTGATTTAATAATAGGTAGATTTGGGCTGCAAATTTCGGATTTTATGGACCTTATTTTCCATAGCTACATTAGTATTATAGTAGCAAGGAGCTAATCCGTATCACTTTGATACAAAAATTGATATTACTTACTATTTAATAAACTCAATTTGTTTTTTAATTAAACAATAAGCATTAATGTAAATAATAAAATTTATAACAAAAAATTGATTACACAAATTAAATTTATTAAATTTAATTGTTATATAAATAATATTATTTTTATAAGAATGCCAGTTGCGACCGGCCTCTTGTATTAATTAAGTTTAAGTTAAGTAAGTAAAAAAATTGTAAATATTATTTAGGTTAGATAAGTAGTTGGTAAAAGAGTTGAACGATTGCCACCTATTACAGTATTGAAAGGCCCGCACACGAGTAAAGAACCTTTAATAGAAATGGAAGTAAATGAAGAAGTGTCATCAAAGGCATCTATTTTTTTAAGTTGACTATGGAGACGACAATGAAATTGATCAATTTAATTGGTTATTTTGATGATATTGCAATATTTCCTTATACCATGTCGTGGTATCGAATCCGGAATACACGATATATATGTATATATATATATATATATATATATATATATATATATATGATTATATTATATGTTATATTATATTATATTATATTATATTATATATATTATATGATTTTTTTATTTACTATATATATATATATATATATATATATATATATATATAGTAAATAAAAAAATCATTATGTTAAAAAACAATGTCAAAAAGTAAAAAAATTAATACCAATATGGTTATATATAAAAAAAATTCAAATAATGTAGCAGCTATGCACCAGCAAATTCTTAGGAACAGATTTCGAAAATTCTTATGTAATTTGAAAGCAATTAGTCGAATACTGTACCTTTTCGCGAAACAACAAGAATGCAGCTTCCGCGAAAACTGATCTTCGTTTATTCGAGTTTGTCTGTAAGACGGAAACCTTTATAAGTTGCCCTGAGATCATAGATTAATATTGTGATGCTACGTTGTTGTGTAATAAACGTTCTTTTTCGGATGTTTAGTAAGGAGTAGGGTCATTATTATATCGTTATTAGCAAAATAAGCATTTCTTTGCGACACACTTTCCAAAGATTTGACTTTACATAAAATACCTAAATTGTATTTAAAAAGAGCAACAGTTAAGTTTCTGGTCGACTTTTCTCAACAGATCCGAGCTGAGGATAGCTTACTTGATGATTGATAAAAATACGTATTATTTATAAAGAAATAATTTTGTTTAAATATTTATTTTTATAAAAAACAATAATTTCTAAATTCAATTTTTTCTGCTAGTTACAGTACAAGAATAAATAAATAGAATAAAAAAGTTTTTTTTTAATGTCTTTTGTTATTGTTCGATGTATCGAAACAATATTTCTGTTGAGGTGAATATAAAGGGTCTGTACAACCTTGGCATTGTACTTTATTGGAGGGTCCCGTTTCAAACCTACCTCAAAGAATGTTTAAGTAGGTCGAGTTCAACGACACCGAAATCGATTTTACGTATATGGGTCGCTTTAGATGTGTCAGATTTAGCGAAAGATTCAAAATAATTTCCAATTTTTAAACATCTGTTATGACGTACGTTGTTGTTGTCAAAATCTTCTGTGTACAGAAGTATTTAAATTTTGATCTTCCTTGCGATGTATCATTATGGAATCATTTGGGGTGACCATTTTCGAAAGTTCGTCGCGCAGCACAATGTCTGTGCTGGTCTTCGACGAAGTTATGCTTTGAACGCGACATCGAGCATAGTTCATTTACAGCGGACCAGTTCAAAGAGCTAAGGTCTTTTGGTCGCCACCCATACACTTTTCCGATAGTAAAATAGATTTTTAGTAATCACTGTATGTATAAAAATCAATTTCTTGTCTAGAATTACAGTGTTTGAGCTCTATATTGTAAACTTCAGATCTTAAAATAACATGTTACGTAGGCATATGGCTGAAGAGCCTGAATTAAAATTGTACAGTTGAACTTTTGTGTTTAACTTGTCTTAATGTTGTTTTCACTATGAAGATGTTAAGAATCGTAATGTTATAAAATACTAAAATATTAACTTACTTTTAAATTAGAATGCCGTTAATTCATTCCAAGTTTGCTTATGTATTAACAAATACATTTAGTACTTATTCTCATTTTTTATGTAGTATAAAACCACATCATATTATAAAATTAAAGATTCAGTTATAATAATGTAGTGTGCCAACGCGAGTACTGTTGCTACCTATACTAAGCAAGGTCTGTACCGCAGGGGCAGTAGCAGTGACACTCACGGATTAGATTGCACGGTATATGTCATTTTATTTTTTTACTTAATATTCTTCATTGTACACGATAAGATACATAATATACAGATACAATAATACACAGAAAAGTACAATGGGCGGTCTTATCACACAAGGCAATCTCTTACAGACAACCATAGTAAGGAAAAGATAAAAGTACTTATAAAGGGTAGTTCACGTGTACAAAAAAATACATATTCACAAACAAATGAACATAAATATACATAAACATACATAGACATACATACATACGTATATAGCATATATACTTATAATAAAAAAGGTTTTTTACATATTATAAATATAATAAATAAAAACATCTAACTGACTTCGATCAGTATTGGTTCGATCGCACTTGCCTCAGAAAGAAGTAAGAAGAAAAAGAAATGAACTAAGAGATAGATAATTATAGGTCTAGTAAATGGTTCTTAACCTTTTTCTTGAAAATAGGTAGTGAGTTATCACGTCTTATATTCAGCGGTAAATCATTCCACAATCGGACGGCCTGCGTGGTGAAAGATTTGGCCATAAACGAGGAAGAATGCGCCGGTATTTTTAATTCCAGATTATCTGATGATCTCAAAGACCTCTCATGTGTATCATTAAGAAATTGAAACCTTGATTTGAGATAAGAGGGAGTGAGTGGATTGAAAAGAAAATTATAGAGTAGATAAAGTATGTGAGCATTCCGGTGAAGCCTTATGGATAACCAATTGAGCTTAGCGCGAAATTCCGAAACATGATCATATTTTCGGAGGCCAAATATGAAGCGAATACAAAAGTTTTGAAGGCGCTCAAGTTTATTTAGTTGGTTTTCAGTGAGGTCTGGATAGCTGACATCTGCGTAATCAAGTATGGGGAGAAGGAGTGACTGTACAAGAGAAATTTTAGTAGTAGTAGGTGAAAAGTAGCTAAGACGTCGCAAAGACCTTGCCGATGCAAATAGCTTACGGCTCATTTCTCGAACCTGTGGACCCCATGAAAGCAGTTTATCGAAATGAATGCCAAGGTTTTTAACTGTCTCACTGAAAGGAATCACAGTGCCGTTACAAGCTACGGATGGCAATAACGCCCAGTTTAGTTTGGATAGCATTCTACTGCTGCCGATCACAATGGCCTGCGTTTTAGATGGATTGACGGCTAATCCAAAGGCCTTGCTCCACTTGCAGATGCTGTCCATATCACAATTTATGCAGGCAATAGCTTCCGCAATCTTATCCAATGGTGCTTGGGAATAAATTTGAAGATCATCTGCATAACGATGGCAGGCAGAACATAATTGTTGGCAAATCGTATTAATAAATAGAGCAAATAGAAGAGGAGACAGAACGCCGCCCTGAGGGACACCGACAGTTGTAGCGCAATAAGAGGAAAAATTGTCGTTAACGCAAACTCGCTGTCGGCGTCTAGACAAGTAACTGCGAAACCACGTGATTGCCATTGGAGATATATTAAGAGAACTCAATATGCCGAGCAGAATATCAAAATCGACGATATTGAAGGCATTAGTGAAATCGAGGAGAGCAAGAACTGTTAACTTACCCTGCTCCATACCTTGTCTGATGTCATCTGTAATATTAACTAGAGTAGTGGTAGTGCTGTGACCTGGTCGAAAGCCGGATTGAATGGGATTAAGGAGATTATTTTTAGACAGGAATTTACAGAGTTGAGTATGGATTAAACGTTCTAAGACCTTGGATAGAAATGGCAGGATTGATATAGGTCGAAAATCCGGCAGGGTAGACGGGTTAGACTTTTTAGGAATGGGAGTGATTTGTGCATTTTTCCAAACTATTGGGAAGGTCCCACTAGTGATATAGAGGAGTTAAGGACATGACAAATAATTGGTAAGATTATGTCGAGGATGGGGAGGATCATTTTGCGACCAACACAGTCACTTCACTTTCAAATGCAGTGGGCATTTGAAGAAATTGACATAATGCTACTTTCAACATCACATGCAGCAAACGGTTCGAAAGTAAAGAACGAACAGCGGGGAGGGCTACGGTTAGACAAATGCCTAAGAGTATTTTCTTTGGATCCGTCACCAAGTATGGATGAAGCAGAGAAATGATTATTAAGAGAGTTTAAGTTAATATTTCTCGGAAAAGGGTTCTGTTTTGATTTACCTATTCCTAATGACTTTAGAAATTTCCAGACCCTAGCTGGGTCTTGATTTTCAAGTGATTTATGAATATAACGGTGCTGTGCATACCTACATACCTTCCTGCAGTGATTCCTAATTGCGATATACCTTTCCCAATTAGCATCAGTTGGGCGGCATTTGTATCTAGATTTTGCAGCGGATTTTTTAGCTAATAAACCTTTGATGTCACTAGTGAGCCAAGGCGAAGGAAGATGTTTCAGTTTGATCAACCGAAAAGGAGCGTGGACGTCATAAACTTCAATCAGCTTATTGTTGAAAAAATGTACTTTATGGTCGATACAGTTTGAGCCGAAGAGCAGATTCCAATCAATTTTCTTAGCATCACTGTGTAGTTTTTCTACATTCATACCATCAAAATTTCGTCTAAGAAGTGTTCTATGAGTAGCCTTTGGAGGTCGAATACGATAGGATAGGAAAAGTAAATCGTAATATGAGAAATTATCAGCAGAGCATTGACCATATTTAGCCACATGATCACAGCAGGACACAAATATCAGATCAAGAAGAGAAAGAGAACAGTTTGGAAAGTGGTGAGTGGCAGCAAGTGGGAGGATAGAGAGCTGGCACGACTGAACGGTGTTATGAAGAGAGGTAGAACGGGAATCTTTCTTAAGGAGACAGGTGTTAAAGTCACCCATGATTATGCTGTGACTATACGTAGGTACGAATTTCTCTAGGAGAACCTCCAAAGATGAGAAATAGTCTATTCGAAGTGAGGGACAGTAGTAAACGCCAAGAAGAACTTTGGTGTGCGAAAGTTCCACCTCTAATAAGAGATGCTCACCAGCATTTGGGAGCGGTGGCTGTGGTGACGCACTAATCACAGTATATGGTATGTGAGAACGTATGTAAATGGCAACACCACCACCGCCACCCGTTACGCGATCATTTCGGATGAGATGGAATCCAGGAAGAGAATAGGAGGTAGAGGAAAGACAAGGTTTCAACCAAGATTCGGAGACGAGGATAGCGTTTATATAATAACAGTCAAAGGTAGCCAACATATCCGGGAAATGAGCAGGAATGCTCTGTGCATTTATATGAACAAAATTAAGGTTTCCGGGAACATCAGAGAACTGCGACGAGAGACATTGTGCTGGAGGAAGCAGACTTTTGAAGCTATCATCACTACAGCAAGATGCGAAGTCATCACTATCATTATAAATTTCAATGTTAGGCAATGACATTGTCTATGACGAATATATCTATCAATAATATAATATTATGCTAAAATATAATATTTTACACTTGATACGTATACGTACTTAATTCAATCTTGATATATATATAATAATTAAAATAATAAAACAATACTTGTATAATACTAACAAATGTATATGAATATATGTGTATATATACATAAACAGGGTCTATATGCCGGGTGTAATATAAGTACGAAAAATTATATTAATAATAATGAATTATTACAGAGTTGAAGAATTTTAGTGTCATTTGAATTTTGATTTTTGTCCGGGCAAATTCAAAATAATTTGTGAGACGCGATTATGTGACAGTCGAATAGAAGACCAAATTACATTCGAAGTTATATTTGCTTGTACAGTGCAAAAATAGTTTGACATTTTATTTTATATGAAAACGAAATAGATGGCATTACAAAATGGAAACGAAATATAATATAATAGAATCTCTATTTACCCGGACAAAAGTTCAACATAAATTTAAATATTTCTCTCCATGAACAAAATCATCTTCTGGCAGCTCGTTTAGCCTTGGGCGCTGCTGTTGCTTTCGTGGCCGTCAACTTTTCTGCGTCTGCGGAAATCAGGTCAAGTTGCTTATGCGACGTAACGCGATGACGATTTCCGGAACTTAGGACATAAATATTGCCGTCGCGGGTCCAACAGTTCGTAATGCCAAACTTTTGGCGTGCTGCCATAAACACCTCGTGCCTTCTCTTGGTCAGGAACTCTGACAGTGTAATGCCGGATCCATTTAATTTAGTTTTATTGAACCAGATCTTGTCTCGAGAGCTGATGTCTCGCATCCTCAGCAGGATGGGCCTCGGCTGATTGGATGGTCGGCCCATGCGATAGCATCTCTGTATGTTTTCGACACCAAAATCACTGAGCTGCAACCGCTGTTTAATAGTATCCGCGACCAGTTGTGCAGCATTTTCGCCTGGGGCCTCTGCAGCACCGTGCAGCAATAAAATTTTCCGTCGCCCCTGCATTTCTATGTTGTCTACTGCGTAGTCCAAAGTCTCTATTTGCTTTTTCAGTAGACATAGGGCTTGGATAACAAAGGCACGGAACGCGTGAAATTCAGCAGCCAAGTTAGGGTTGCTGGATGTCGTAGCTGCAAGTTTTTGTAACTGAGCTTCAAATGCAGCCATTCTATCGATGAATTCTTTTTTCATTTCATCCACAGAGGTTTTTATTGAAGAATCCATTGCGGGGTAGATGAGTTTAATATTAAGTGATATTACGAGAGACGATAACAAGGAATTTAGTGAATAACAGCAAAGAGAAAAACACAAATCCCGGCAGATAGACACTTATGCTTTGTTTGTATACATGTTAAAACAATAAATATTCATAGAGCACTTTTTTGCGTCTATCCTCTTAATTACCCGCGTTGTAACTGGTATAATACACGCAGAAAAAAAATAGCACTTAGTCATGAATTTAAGCTCTAGATACAATAAATATTTAAATTTGAGCGGAAAATTGGAAAACATGTTCATATCGGTGTTTAACTTTTAATAACTTGTCTAACTTTAATGCGTCATCATCACTGCTGGACATACGCCTTTCTTGTACAATTATAAAAAAAACAGTTGAAAGCAGCCTCCGATCTAGTTTGTGGGTAGACGTCTTGTGACGGCTTGCAGACCCGTGGTCTCTATTCCAGAACCTAAAGGTTCCCGCGATTATTAGTTCTGCGAAGTATGTGATCTGTCCTCTGTCATTGCAACTTGACAATCAGCTTGGCGGTTACTTTCATTTGTCTATGTATCTTCTAATTCCTGTTTCGTTGTAGTAGATAAATCATGTTCATACTACTTGGTTTGTTGAGTTTACTTATTTTTAAGATAGTTTACTTGAATTCGTTGATTTTGCTCTTCATATTTTAAAAGAGGCTTCTTTGAGTAGAGAGAAACGCGAAATGAACACCCTTCATCTGGTTGAGCGGTGTAATGTTACATATTTCTATCTTGTTAGAGATTGTAAACATATTTACCTGTAGAGTACTGTACTGTACATTATGATAGAGACTACAAAGAGAGTTTTATTATTTTTTATGTCTAAAGGCATTACTTAGCGATAGCAAAGGATTTACTTGCAATATTATCTCCGGTGTAATATAAACCCTAATCCGATTATGTAATTTCAATCATAAGAGGAGCAGAATTATGTTGCACCCGGATTTGCGTGCGCTTTTACACTCTGCAGAGTCCAAGTTACAATGGAATATATGACAATGTGTTGCTTAGACACTCGGGAGATTGGAAAGTAATTGAAAACCGCCCAACCGTCTGACAAGTTTAGTCTGTACTAAACCTATGTAGGTAGGACATACAAATCAACTTCGATAAGGGCCTACAATAAACTTATAAAAATGTAAACTTTTTAGGTGCAAAATACTTTGTTGCACATTGTTAACAATCATCGATTCTTAATGTAGTATATAACAACCTACCTTTTTAATGGGAGACAGAGAGTGTCTCCATATTTTTTTGAGCTATTGCCGGAAAATTATAAAGGAGTTAATAAGTAAATATGTTGTGTAAGCCGGGTAAGAATAAACACAAGATAACAATTTGGTAATAAGAATAAAGGACACATAGAAGCAAAATAACAAAAATGAGTCCAAAAATTAAACAAAATTGTAAAAACTCAAAAGAAATGAATGAAAATCAAAATAGAAACTACTGTGAACTACCCAAAAGGGTGTGACAAAAGAAGAGAAATGAGATGTGAATGTAAGTAAATGGTAAGAAAACGAAAGATAATGTGAAAGAAGATGAGTAATAGAGATTGTTACGGAAGCGGAGAGTGATAATAAAACACAAATTAAAAAAGAAAAAAAAGAATGTCTCTGTTCTCAATATGACAGGGGCTGCGAGAGTCCTGGAAAATATCTAATTATTAATTGTAAAATTTCTATTATCTAATTTTACAATTAATGTCGCCCTTAAAAGTATAATCTTATTTATATTAATGATTTTTTTAGTTTTTTTTTTGTCACAAGAAGAATGGTTCGTCATAATTATTATTTCAGCCGCATGGCGTCCACTGCTAGATACTGACATCTTTACATTTAAAATAAAACCGACTAGAAGTGGCCTGGATCCAACGTTTTCTGCAGACTTCAATGTGATCGTATGTGTTTCCACGTAACTAAGTTACATAGACCGTTTTTTCTGGTTGTCACTGCTTTTTTTTTTCGGTTGGGGAAATCTTCTGGTATTCAAGATGGCCTGCCTCTGGGGGGAGGACAGTGGCATGTGGGATTCCTACCCACTAAACCCCCCCCCCCCGGTGGTCGCCCTCTGCGCTAAACGGGGGACCGCGGTATCTCCCGGTCAGGGATCGCCACGCGGTCTTCCCTTGCGCCTTGCTATTTTTCGATAGCCCGTCCCGGGGTATGCGTGGATACGCTACCCCCGAAACCGTCGTGGTACTATCACGATGGTTCGAGACCACGTCGAACTATCGTCCGCCTCAGAGTCGCCGAAGCTAGTGGGAGTTTAGGGCCCTCACCCTAAACTCCCGCGACTCCGAAGGCCCCGTTTATGGTAGGGGAGCACCATTCATCAGAGGGCCGTCGCGAGACACGTCTCTGCGCTGACGGCGTCGTCTCTGAGCGGGATCTGTCCTCTGCCGATCCCGTTCGGCTGCCTCCTTCTGGACCATGACGGTCTCACAAAAAGAGGCCACGGCCCTCCACGCCGATGACCCACTCAGCATCGCCGACACGATTGCTGGCAAGGAAAGGTCCTGTCCGATCTCGTCCGCCAGAATCCGCCGCTCCGACTGCCACGCCGGGCAGACCGCAAACGTGTGCGAGGCGGAATCCTGGGCGGCTCCTCCGCAGTGGAAGCAGTTCGCCGTCGCTTCGCGACCAATCCTACACAGGTAATCACCAAAGCATCCGTGCCCGGTGATCATCTGCGTAAGCCTGTAGGTGAGCCTTCCGTCTCGTCGCTGCATCCAGGCCTCGAAGACGGGCAGGATCGCTCCAACGACGCGTCTGCGCGCATAGCGCTCTTCCGAGAGCTTAGCGCGCCACGTCGCGAGCGCCCTGCGCCGTTCCTGCCGTCTGACCGCCTCGAGCACACGGTTCGGCTCGCCACCGCCGTCTCGGCGGAGGGTGCGGACTTGGTCGTAGACCCTCGCATCCGACTCCGCTAGAATGTCCAGGGGCGGAAAGCGCGCCAGGACTGTCGCCGCCTCGTACGATATCGTGCGATATCCGCGTACGATCCGTATGGCCATCCTCCGCTGGACGCTGTAGATCTTAGTTCTACAGCGTCGAATCGCCAGCCTTTTTGCCCACACGGGCGCCCCGTACAAGGCTACGGACCGTACGACCCCTGCATAGAGGCGGCGGACTTCCTCCGTGGGTCCCCCGAGATTAGGCAGCAGTCTATGCATGGCACCCGCTATCCTCTCAATCCGGGGGACGAGGCGATCGAAGTGCTCTTCGAAGCCCCAGCGACTGTCCAAAGTGAGGCCGAGGTACTTCATGTACCACCGTGACATCGTGCCCACCGACGCGAACGCGCAAGTCGGGAGGTTCCCTCGTTCGAGGAACCGGTGGAACCATAGCGCCTCGGTCTTGTTTGGCGCTATTTCCAACCCTAGCCCGCGTATTTTAGCGACGACGACTTCTGTCCCAAGCTCGGCGAGCTCCCTGGTCCTCTCGAAGTTGTCTCCGCTGGCGACTACCAGCGTGATGTCGGCGTAACAAACGGCGCTCACGCCGGCGGGGAGACTGACTTGCAGAACCGCATCGTACGCGAGGTTCCACAAGAGTGGTCCTAGGACCGACCCCTGCGGCACCCCGCGCTTGATCTCCCTCCGGTTACTCCTTCCGTTTTGGTCCATGTACACGATGTACCTGTCTCGCAAGTAATCGCCGATGACGCCTCGCAGGCCTCGCCTGCTCCGACAAGGACCGAACGCGCATGATCGCGTCGACGGTCGAACGCCCCCGACGGAAGCCAAACTGGCTGTCGGCAAGATCGGGGCCAACGCGAGACAGATGCCCGCCGATACGGGCGGCAAGTATCCTTTCGAACAGCTTGCCGCACTCGTCCAGCAGGCATATGAGACGGTACGCAGAGGGAGATTCTACGGCCCTGCCTTCTTTCCACAAGAGGACCAATCGTGCCTCCTTCCAAGGCGTGGGGAACGTGGCTCGGCGGAGACAGCTCGTGAAAAGCTCCGCCAGCTTACCCCCCAAAGACGCCAGACTAAGTACCCAGACCCGACCCGGTATTCCGTCGGGCCCCGGCGCGGTGTTTCGCGCTCTGAGACGGCTCACGGCTCGACCCAGCTCCTGCGCCGTTACCCTCGTCTCATCCGTCCACTCCTACGGCGGTGCCGGGGGGTGCGCGGAGGGACTTGACCGATCTTCCGGTAAGAGAGTATCTACTACCCTCCTCAGAAAGACCGGTTCTAAGGTCTCCGTCGTCGGGGGCATCCATGGCCGGAGTTTTCTCAGCACTATTCGGTATGGATGCCCCCACGGATCCCTGTCGAGTCCCTGCAGGAGCTCGACCCAACACCGAGCCTTGGCGCTAGCTACCGCCTTCTGCATCGCCTTTGTAGCCGCCCGGTACTCCTTGTACAGTCTGGCCATCTCCTCCTCCGGAGCTCGCCTTCGCCTCCTTCGGGCTCGGGTGTACCGGCGGCGGCTCAGCAAGCAGACCTTGCGGAGTTCCACAATTTCCGCCGACCACGCCGCAAATTTGCGTCAATGTCTCCCGGAACCAGTTCGCTCCCCTCTCCGGTTCGGACAGAACCTCTTCGGCGTTCGGCCAATCGGCGACGCAGGCGGCGGCCTCTAGCCGGTCTTTGTCTAGCCGCTTCAAACACCAGCGTCGCGTAGTGCTGCCATCACGGCCGCCAGAGTCAGCGACGGGCCTGCGGATCGCAACATCGAAAACGATGTGGCGATGGTCAGAAAGAGTGACCACATCTTTTGCAACCCGCCAGCCCGATAGCATACGCATTGCAGCGGGAGTCGCCCATGTTAAGTCCACGACCGACTCCCCCAGCCAGCGCACGCATGCTGACGGATAGTGGGAGCTCGTTTCGCCTTCTTGGTCCCGCGATTCCTGGGTGCGGCAGGCGGTTTAGCACTCGGATGAGGCACGGGCCGTGGCGCCGACCTGGGTTTTTGGGCGACCTCAGCCCAGGTGATCTGGGTCGTGGTCGCCGACGCTGCCGGAGGCGGTGCTGTCACTGGAGGCAGTTCCGGCACAGGAGGAGGCGCAGTCTTCCTCCTGGGGCGCCTAGACCGCCGCGGTCGCGGCGGCTGCGATACCGGCGGTGCTTGTGGAGGCTGCGGCGGTGCAAGCGGCTCGGAAGGGACGGTCGACTGAGTCGGACGCGGTCCAGTCCTACTGGCGGCCAACGGCGGCCTTATTGCCCTATCGGGGAACAGTTTGGCCTCGAAGGCAGCCAGTTTCGATTCGATGAGGGCTCCAATGCGATGCATGAGCCCCTCTTCGGTAGACGCGGACGTCCTTGGCACTGGTGCTGGCCGGGCCCGCGGAGGCGCGGGGGCAGCTGCCTTGGCCTGCTCCGTTGTAGCACTACGGACGCGACGAAGTTCCATCGTGAGGCTTTCCACTTTCGCGGAAAGGCTGGAAAGCTGAGAACGAAATTCTGCGTTCTCTTGCTCTAACTTCTCGACGGTGGAGTCGCCCGCCGTCCTGCGCGACATCTCCTCCAATGCTGCCTCGACGCGCAGCGAGCCTCAGGCTACGCACGTACGTGCCCTTGAGGTTGCTGGACCGGTCCGTCACCTTCTCGATAGCCAGGAGGTTGGTCTCTGCATATTGCCGGGGATCAGCACATGCTCGCAATTCGCGAGCCAACTGCTCCTGACTCGGGAGCTCTTTCTTCGACCTAGTGCGCAATGGCTGCACAGAGGGGTCGAAGAGTCCCTCCTCCTCACTGTCGGTTCCGCCGACCGTTTCCGTGCCCTCGGTCTCCTGGGCAGAATAAGCCGCATATTTTGCGACCACAGCACCAGGGATCGGAGGCTTGGCCTTTCTCTTACCGGCCCTTGAGTACGCGCCAGGGCCGACCGATGCGCGAGAGGCGTCTGATCCGCCCTCGCTTTCTCCGACTGTACTAATCGCCAAACCGGCGGAGCGCATAGATCGCCCGCGCTTGTCACGTACCGGGCCTGATGGACGGCCCGGCACCTCCGGCTCTTTAAAATTTTGGGCCCCGGATGTTAAGGGCCCAGCGGCAGACGCTGAAGCGTTGCCGCGACGCAAGTTTTTGCCCCCCCCCCCAGATACGGCGGGGCTGCCTGGGTAAAGCCCAGGGGTGGATTCTACAGCATCGCTGTTACCACCCTGGGGAAAATTGTTTTTTTAACTGCGTCCATTAATTTATTTTTTTTCCTTTTAAGGGTGAGGTCCCTTCGCGCTTGTGACTGAACTCCCTTCCAGCCATTCATCCCGTCGGTACGGTCCAACCTTGGGATTAGGAATATTTTTGAAGAGGTTTTCTTCCTCGCAGCTCCGTACAGGTACGGAGCCCCCGGTCCCTACTGGGATTACGGGTTGTCCGGTGTCGGCAGAAGCCGAGTGCACCTGGCACATCACCGCACTGGTCACATCCTCTGTCCCATCTCTTAAAGATGGGTACGGGATGCTACCTCAAGCCTGAGCGGCTCGTCTCTCGGACTGTGCAGTCCTTGGCCGTTTCTCGGTTCTGGAAAGAACCGATGGTACACCCCTAACCCTGCCAGTTTTGGTCCACGCCGGAACATGCCCAATACCACCCATATCTGGGTGGTATTGGGCATGTTCCGGCCACCCGGGGACGCGCCCGATGGAAGGTCTGGCAACTCCACACGGGCTGGTTGTCACTGCTATTTCAACTCGCCAATCCGCTAAGTAAGTCTAAACTCATCGAATGGTAATGTATATATATATATATATATATATATTTATATATATACATTATATATATATATATATATATATATATATATATATATATATATATATTTAATTCACATATAATAAAGCCAGCTGCCTCTGACACAAGTGTTTATTTTATTCTTAGCAGCGTAACCATCTTTTCACTCTATATTTCTCGTGACATTTCACCGACTTGACCGTTAAATGTTAAGAAAACAAATGTGACTAATAAGTTACGTTTTCGAAGTTATAAGTAATAAGTGAATAAAAACTTACAAATGTTTTTCTATCTGAAACTAATTTTATTAATCTATCCGAAACCATAAAAAGTATTCGCTTTATATTTATTATTACATTTGTTCCTCTAAATTGTCAGAGAGATTATTATTCATTTCAATTGGGATGCTTTGATGCTCGCCGTGTAATGAATATACCGCCAAGCTTAATCCGTACGCATTTCACTGATTCAATGACAATCATTTCACTTGGCTCTTTGCGGTCGCCGCCAATGTCCTAGTGATTACCTTCAAAAACAATTACATCGACCCGGATTTGTAGTATTCAACTGATCCCCCTATGGTGACACTAATTAATACGTGTATCAACGGGAAGTCCTTGTTAGAGCAATCCTGTAACAAAGTGACGGATAATTATTGTTGTAAATAGTGGATACGCATTCGATACTACTTTACTTTTACACAAGTTAAATTAAAACAATATATTTTAGTTATTTTTACCCAAATTATGTTACACAAGCAATTATATTACCTATTATAATAATAAATACTCAGTAAGGCCATAAATATTGTTATAGTTAAAAATAAACATAATTACTTTTGAATTTGGAATCTGTCATTTTTATATAACAGTTCATTGTGTTTTTTTTTTATTTTCACGCTATTATATATTAAAGTGTCATATTGAAATGGAGTGGGGTGATAAAGGAACCGAATCGCAGTGATTCCATTGCATAAATTACTTATGGTGCCAAAAACAAATTTTAAAATACTCCATACGCTTGGTATTAGTCGAATGTTTGTGTATCGGGCTTTTGAAATATAATAAAACCACCTCTGTCTGAAATGAAAAAAGGCCGTCCACGTAGTGAGCGGTAGGGAGGGAATTCGAAGAAATCCTGTTCGAAAAGATTTTATATCGGAAAATAAAGATAGCACCTATAACTTGCAGCCTATTAGAGACGGTAATTTATTAACTATAAAAAATAGGAAAGTAAAATCGTAACTTCAGCGGTACGTTAAGAAAGGTCACAGAAAAATTTTGTTTGCAGATGAGAATATGTATACAGCTAAGCAATATTTTAACAAACAAAATGACCTTATTTGTACCGAAAACTCTAAATCTTTGCAATTAGTTTACAGAGTACAACATGAGCATTATTTGACTTCAGTGATGGTTTGATGGAGCCGTTAGCTATTAAGAAGTAATGGCACAAATGTATATTGTTACTATTCTTGAGAAAAGTATTTAAGTCCCCTTAAAACAACAATTGATGGCATTGTACATGCATGACCAAGATTTATAATTAATTATTTCAACAAAACTCAGCACCGGGTCAGAAGGTTCAATCCATTCAATCGTTAAAAACAAATGTTCCGGACTTCATCAGAGCTGAAGACAGGCCGTTATCTAGTCATGATTTTTATTTACTTATTATCTTCCGTGAATTTAATGAAAGCACACACTAACAAGCTGAGTTAAGTAAAAAAAAAATACTTAGATTTCTAGTACACGCTATGAATCTTGTAATTTTACTACGACCGTTAAAACAAAAATTCTACAAAGTATGGATTATAATTTACTATTCCGTCCTAGTTCAGATTGGCGAGTGTCACATACCTTTAGTATTTTAGTGTTATATCTTAAGGGATTGATATAATGTTTTACTGTTTTTAATCTATTGTAATGCTCCTGACTGGTAAGATATGGGAGAAGCAAGAAGTGACAATTGCCTGGCCTTATAGCGCGCAGAACAGATGGTTGCTATGGCTTTATGGTTTTGGAATAAAAACCACAGACCTGTAACGTAGGCGTAGACATCCACCCATAAAGAGGAAAGACGACCTCGTTAACGTTATCAAAAGATGGTGAATGGAAGCCGCAGGACCTCTGTCTCTCTGTCCAGCTGTGAACGTTTGTCAGCTGAAACTATGATGGTGATGACAATATTGTCGCCCGAATTCAAATTTAATTGATTAATTTGATTATTTATTTATTTACGTTATTGGAGATAAACAGTAACAAAAGGCCGTAAGAAAGTACAAACTTAGAAATATAAATTAAGTTATAATTGTTACGTTATAACTGTCTCACTAAGAACATTTAATGAATAAAAGTCAAATAATAACAAAACAAAGAAAAGCATTACCAAACAGGGATCAAAGATCCAACGCCTTCTATAGAACAGAAAGTAATAATTACGAGTCACAGCAAGCCGTCACGTTTCAATGAAGTTTTAATTGTATTGTACATGTCCAATAATTTGAATGAAATTGTCTTTTAAAAGATACAAGAGAGCAAGATAAAATATCAATATCACTAATATATGAATTGTGGAGGTGAGACATCCTGTATAAGGGTGCACGTTTATCGATATATGTATTAGCAGTTGATAAGATAACAGAGATCTAGAGCTAGTTACTCTGATAATGGTAATCGTTTTTAACGATTTTTAAAGAGAACCAACGTCTACAAAATTAATTTGAATATAGACGATAATTTCGTTAAATTATTATTTCCCATTTGCCAATGCGAGGTGAACGCAATCTAAAGAACGATGGTCTAGAAATAATAAATTACGTAAACATATTAAACAATAAAATTAATTATTGTTTACTTTCTGTTCTTATAAGCTTTGTACTCCTAGAAGATATTAGCATGTCACATTTTAATAGAGTTTCAGAATGTTTCACTTTATAGTGTGATTGAAATAAGGTGTAAATGTTTAGAACATTTTGCTGACAAATGATATATTATATACCCCTTAGATATATTAATTACCCCTTTTTTACAGCGACAACCAATTAGCCTGTATAAGATGAATTTGGTGTGTGTTCTTTCTAAAATACAACTCGCGTTCTAAAAACACAAATCATAGTACTACCTACTTTCGTTACTCCCGGTACATAACTATATTAATTTGTTAATAAAAATTGAATTTTGCCGTAGCCCACAGGGCATGTAGTGACCCAATTAGTCGCAGAGGTGACCTCTCAATTCCTGGTATTCAGGTAGCCTCCCGGACTCCGGTACCAACGGCCTCGAGTCAGCAATTACGTTTTCCGATAACGTGTAGTTTCATCAAATGCAGCTTCGTGTTCAAAGGGAATTGAAATTTGTTTACCTGTTTTAAAATCCTTTTTTGAATAACATATAAGATGCGTGGGTATGAAAATTATCGATTAGAGGCATGTTGTTTCGTTACAAGTAGCCAGTAATGGTAGTACGGAGTTTAAATTTATTTATAATACGATGTTCTGAAAAACTGAAATCTACAACCTTCTCGATCTTGCGTCTAGTTAGTCCTTTTTGGAAAGTATCGCATCGGCTACAGTAGTATCGAGCGAGGTTCGATTAGACCTTATTAGATCAATGCGTGTGGCTGCAGCCTCTTGGGCGCTCTCTATTCATTTTTCTAACGAGTAAAATTAAACTATGTATCAAAGTTCATCTATAATTGGATATAGACTTTAGTCAATGTCTTCCACCACACACGGTCCTCAACTGCCTTTATATTGATATTTTATTAATTTTATAACAAATTAAAAGATTAATAAAAGTAGTGAAGTAAGGTTGAGTTTTTCTTATATTTTTGTGTAAGTCATGTGTAGAACTGTAGTGTTCGAACTGTGGTGATATAGGCGAATGTTACAAATTCCGAGGAGATGAAACTCGGAGAGTCCATCCCTCTTTCTACTATATGCACAAAGTATTTTTGAATTGCTGACATATACTGTGACAACTTAGAAAAAATTTTGATAGCTGGAAAAGTGAATGAACAACGACCGTCCGACCAGCTTTGAACCACTTTCAGCACAGATGTTATAATATAGCGTGCAAAATCTTTTGAATAAAGTCAAAAGTAAATAGATAATATTTGAACGATCAATAAGAGTTCTGTTAAAAGTTCTAGTGTTGAATAAATAAATAAATTCTTTTTTTTTCTCTCCGAAAATAATCATGATAGTAGTGTGGTAGAAGAAACTGGGATTTCGGAACCACCATAACGTATATTTGTCGATTGATACTACCACTTATAAGCTAATATTTAACATTAACGTTAGTCTTATAATGTAATACTTTTTTTACTTATAATATAATGTAATAAAATACTTAGTCACTTTCCAGAACAAAAAAAAATATTTTGACTTTGACTTACTCTGTGGTTTTTAAAACTATATACAGTAATACCCCGCTTTACGCGGCCCCGTTATACGCGGTTTCACTGTAACGCGAATTGCAAATTTCGCGCTCAAATGCCTCGAATTACGCGAAAGAGTGCGTATAAATATAATGTAGTCATCAACTTCTCTATAGCCGCGGGATTCCCTGCTTCCTCTGAATATTCTCTATGTAGAATCGGGAATTCCCAGTCCTTCGATCGAGTTACAGAATAATCCTATCTACGATGAGGAAGAATGATTAGAAGAGAAAGTTGCACTTTCAAAAATTTATTCAGGTTTGAACATATTGCGGAGTATAGACAATAATGATGACCGTGTCTTGACCATCTGTCAAACAATTAAAAACAGTGTTGGGTGTTATGAACGTATTTTACAAGAACGTAAACAAAACGTTACCCAAAAGACAATAGATGTATTTTTCCGTAAAAAATAAGAGTATGTATTGCATAAAGTGTTCCTAGAATTAAAGTGATTGATTAAAATGATTTGTATTTTTTGTAATAATTTTTGACTATGTTTAATCATAAACCTCGTTATACGCGAATTTCAGTTAACGCGATTTTTTTTGGAACGTATCCCTCGCGTAAAGCGGGGTATTACTGTAATTGCTTTAGCTCTGATCTCGTTTCTAACCAGCTTCCGTTTTACTCGACGAGTAACCTCATTACTAACAGCATTTCCGTTAACCTTTTTTTATTTGCTCTCGTCTCGGAATTTTCCACAATACAAAATATTTAAATTAAAATAAAGAATGTTTACTCAATTTAAATATATGATTAATTATAAAAAATTAAATTTTAATGTAAGCCTTAATGAGTATGGTTCACTATTTTTAGTATGTAATGTTTTAGTTAGGAAATGGTGAAAAAACATTCTATGAAAAAGTTCACTGAATTATATATCATCATAAACATTTCAGCAGTTAGATATCCACAGCTGATAAGCTTCCTCGTAGATTTCTATTAGAATTGATTGGAAGCGGTTTTCATCATCATTCATTATTCCGATGATCTTAACAAAAACGTCTGTTTATCCACCTGGTGTTGTGTGAAAGTTGAGGCCTCAGAAAACATGTTTTATGCGCTATGTAGATTGCTAACTGACACTTTTATTTTCCACTTTGCTGGGCTACGGCAGCTACTTTTGTTCGTTTACAAATATCCCTATTTATGATTCGATTAGATAGAGAAATTCTAAGCATGATCCTCTTTACCCCGAGCGACTGTGAGGTTGTTGAACAAGCCCAGAGAGACCGAGTTTCAAAGCATAAGGTATTACTGGTAACACATATTGGTTATAAATTTTTTTTACAAGCATTGTGAAGTATTATGTTTATGTATTTTTATTATTCTTTCATTTTAAAATTCAAGTTTTTTTTTTCCATAAATTTCATAATATTTTTGTGTAATTGGTTATTCTAGTCGTGTGCTATTGGATAGTCGTCGTTACAGGGAAAATTGTACGGCCTCTCGTCAATTTTATCTTTTCAAGATGCTTTAAACGTATAAAATTATGAATCATTAATTTTACTCTGCACAATGAGACTTTTTATATTGTCATCTTCTTTAAGTATAACGTAGCCAAAGTATATTTTAATTTAAAAGCGAATGATTGCCATAAATATTATTTACATATATATAAATAATTCGACTGTGGTCTACAAGAATTTCAAATAAAAATTCACGGCAAAATGAAATTCAACAATATGTCCATAGTATTGTAATATAGTGTTTGGATCAGAGTATCTCCGCATTCAAATTTATTGAATCGGGGAGAGAAACAGAATTAGCACATCCGCCCTTTTAGCTGGCATTTGGATTACGGCGTCGGATGGTATAGGATTAAACTGAACGGATCTTGACATCTATTATCGAGATATATTGCTTTTACCTTCGTGTTTATTTTATTAATAAAATGAAAACGTCAAACGATGCAATTACTCTTTTAAATCAAAACACTGGAAATAAAAGAAATACTCAGGTAAATTTCTTGAATAATATCTCACTATATGACGAGATCCATAGATGAACGAAAGCCACCGTATACCGTAGGGTATGTCGATACACTACGACATACTGCTACATAGCGTGTAGAACTGACAGAGAGCCTTCAGGTTTGGAGTGGAGGCTACGGACCAGTGAGCAAAGTGCAGAACGTTCAACCACGAGCTTAACAAAAGATCTGCACGATGCAATCTACTTCCAACCGGTTCTATTAGAAATCTTTGGTGAGGCCTATGACCAGCTGTAGAAAATTAACGGCTGAAATAGAAATAGTGATGACCTATTAAGTATTACAGTTGCCATTATACTTATTATGTTGAAAAATATTTAACACTAATACTAAAGATAGTGTGTTTTTAAGTTAAGCATTTTTGTCCTGTTTAAACAGATTTAATTTTTCAGCAAAAAAAAATAATTTGACGTTTCTATCAAAGTCTACGAAATTGTATTTATTTGATTGATTTAAAGATAAGATGTTAAAATACTAATTCCCACATGACTATTATTGTTGTAATGATATAAAATTTATTCCTTACCTACACAAAATTAACAAATATACTCACTCAACTCTTTTACTTCCATGAGCAATTTTTCTTCATCGTTTTTTACTTTTAAATTACTGTTACTAGTTGTGATTTCTCAATAGATTTGATAGTATTATTTGAAAAACCTCCTGTGCCTATTTCACAAGCTAATTCTAACCATGGACACTGGGGTTAATATTTTTTCTGAAGACGGCTATGCCAAAGCGTTGTATACGATGCAGATGCGATTTATTTATGTAATAATAAATATAATGAATATCTATATCTCTTTATCTATACTATCAAAAATACATTGGAAAATCTATCTTCGGATCTTTTAAACCCGGTTTTATGCCAAACGGTATAATTATCAGTAGATAAATATTACCAAGAAAATCAAATTGATGTTCAAGCCAAATTGTCAGAACATAATTACAATGTTTTTGTCGTAGCTGTGAACCTTCGTAGCGTCGTAGTTCCGTAGCTTCCTAGCTGCACCCTATCTAAATTTGTGGATATAATTACATCGCTTTGAGTATTGAACAGTCTGTGTTGCTCTAACCATCGTCATAATAAGTTCTATTGTGCCCGACGTTTCAATTTAGCCGCACTTCCGCTGCCGTGCAGGCGAATGAAGTTGCTATACGTCTATTAAATTTCAATTACTGATGACATCATCCACAACAGTTGACATTAATTAGAAAGTTGGCTTTGGATAAAATATAAAATATTTTTTATTTATTTTAAATAGCAGTATAGGGTTGATTGGTAGAAAATGGCTCAAAGGCTTTGTCAGCCATTACACCAGTAGTGAAAAGTGTAAATACATAAATACGTCCATACTATGATAAATTATGGATATTGCTATTAGCGTTCTTCTCTTTATAGCGACATAAATAATACATTAAAATGTTGAAAGAGCAATTAGTGGCAGCTTATATGAAGAGAACTGAGACTTGTGGTCGTAGGTCACGGGTTCAATTCACGGAAAATTAAATGACTCTTCACACTTCGTAAATTAATTATATAACATTGCATTAATCTTGGTTTGTTGACTCATTTGCATGGTTGATATTATACATCAAACCTTTTTCAAGTTTCAATTAAAAAAAGCATTTATTGATGAGTTTCTGGTCGGCTTTTTTCATCATAAAAGCATTCCGAACCGGTGGTACCTTACTACGAGTACTAGTAATGTTAAAATAATTGACGATTAAAAATTGCGTGTGCCTATTTCGATAAAGAACTAATTTGTAATAAAAATTTATACCTACACAGAGAATTTTATACATCTATTTTAAGCTACATCTTTATTATTTATAATAATAAAAGTTTAATTTTTTAAGAAATACAACAACAGGGTGTTTTATTTTAACGGTAATAGTAAAGTACATTTCATTACAAATTAAGTAATAAATTATTTCAGTTTTTGGCCTTTATAAGAACATTAAATAATTAATTTAAGGTAGTAAAAGGTTTTATTTATTGAATTTATTTGTTATTTCATGTCAAGACATAGGAAAAAAGAAAATACTAAAATATAGACTAAAGGAGATGTACAAATTTTTGATTTTTGAATGCACTGTGTTTAGTTGTCACGCTGACAATCTGTCGTCACTAGGGGACAATCAGCGGTTGAGTGTAACGTTATATAAATCTATGATTAGAAGCGCGATCACTGTCCCATTCCGATTTTAAATTGAGACGCTTTTTTTAGTCACGTACAATCTTTTCTCTATCGTGTACGGTAGTAATTAACCCATGGGAAGTAATTTTTTTAAAGTTATTTATATATCTAGTTTTATCCTTATTTCTGAATGCTTGGATGGTAATTTATTTTAATGGTGGTAATTTAATAAATTTTCGTATAACCGGCCGTTGGGGCCGAAAGGTTCTCGAGCGGCTAGATGCGACATAGTTATGCCACCCACTATCCCACTGATGGGGAAGTCGTTGTATGACGGCAATGCATGATCGGTCATTGCGTCGATTTTTGGAAGAAGTCTTTGCTTTGCAGTGACCGTTTATCGGCTGACATGTTGATAATGATTATTATTTATAACAACAGTTGTACTTAGCTATTTACAAGAGCTTTACGCTTTATATAAGTAGAGATAAATAGAGATAAAAGGAACTGCTCGAGACAATAAATTTCAAATATCAAAGCTTCGAAAGTTTGACGCGCCTGCGAAGGAAATTGAGCAATTCAAAAACTTCAACAGACGAATTACAGCGATGAACAACAAACACTAAATTTGATACTTTAAACGAGACAACAAAACCTGTTGAAAATCATAATTTATTTAATCAGCGCAATAAATAATTGTCTTATATTTTGTGTTTTTATTAAATTTTATTTCAATTGTTTAATTATATTAAAACCTACGATACATTTCTCAAGTATAAATACAATGTAAACGTTAACTTTATAGGAGCCTATTGTCATGATAATAATTGTAGTAATAATTAGCAATTTGTTGTTCTTACTGACAGTGCGAAGGCGTGCAAGGAATTATTTGACATACAATAAAATTATTGCTTTGGTTACAAATGCAAACCAGAACATGAGTTATTTATTTATTTTAATTTGTTTACTTAGAAGTAAGGACTAATGGCGGACTTGAAAATAACTTGTTTGTTAGTTATTTTCTTATTACAATGGTTTCTAGCTTAATTTTTTTATTATTTTCAACATATTCATTGTCATCATCACTTTAGTCGTATGATGTTCATTGCTGGATTGTCGTTTTATTGATTTCCATTAAGCACGGTACAGAGCGAGCTTTATCTACAATCTTTCGACAATCTTAACAAGTCGTCTATGCACCTTGTGAGTGGACCACTCGGGCTGCGCTACCTAGTAAATTTCGCTCTGGAACCTTATGACATTGTGATTACCATCCGTGTAGAGAAATATTCGCGCTATGTGGTCTACTTAATTTTACACTACCACTTTATTTTACCAACTCGCCGGACTATCTCGCTTACTTTCGTTTCTCTACTGATCTCATTCCTGATTCGATATTTTACAATACAAACAAACATATCACTCTTTCTTGCTCGCTGAGCACCTACGAGTTATTAATGAGTTCCGAATTGAGAGACAATGTTTTACAGTTCATTATAATACTAAGGTTAAATTAATTGTGCGTGAAACATTTTTATTAATATCGTACGCTTTTTCCTAGTAGGTTGAACGTCTGAATACAGGGAAATAAAAATAGGTGTAGAAGGTTTAAAATGTTTAGCTCATTTTATTTAGAAATAATACAAAATATAATTATAATATAGAAAAGAGAGGAAACATACATATTAAAATTAATTATTGTATCCGTCTCTGTAGAGTTTGTACTGCCAGAATTTATTGGCCTGTCATATTCCAATAGAAGTAAAATAATAAAACATGTTTTAGAGTGATTACTATACATGATGTACATGTTCAATTATAAAGCTTTAACATTTATAACCAATCAGTAGTAAAACTATTTGACATATTATGTAAATTTAATTTATAATCTGTTATTGTTCGTTTGTTTTTTGTTTTAACCCATAGATGCTCACTGCAAGGCAAAGGTCTCCCCCAAAGATATCTATGGGGGGATAATCGCCCAGCTTGTCAGGTAGGTTGGCGATCAGTGTCGTATTATGGTATGCAGAGGACCGCCCATCCCGCTCGCCCTCTTGAAACTTGTTTGTGAGCAGTGATGATCCTATATTATTCAAGCGCAAAGTGCAAGTTATATATGAGATTTGTCCCGGGAACAAAATCCGCGACCTACGACGCGATCGCAAGTCTTTGTTATACAACTCATATTTTTTTTAAATCTACGAGCATATTCTTTTTGTCCAATTAACTGTCATTTGCTTTATCCATCCCCAAGCCATCAATATATATATATTAAATAACAAGCTTAGATTTATACAAAGCGTTCATTTACAATGAGTGGTAGAAAAATTATTACATTACTTATCGAGGTGAATCAAGAATACATTCGGAAAATATTTTCGATTTTTGCTCCTTAATCTAAATAAGTAGATAATTGGTTAAGCGTAAATATGCATCGAATACTAGATAGCAACAAAAGGAAACAAACTTAACCATAATATTAGTCAAATTACCATTATCCATACAAATAGATAAAATAGGACTGTTTGTTTTGAAAATATACGGTATATATACCAAAATTATATTTATTTTAAATTTTCGTTTGTCTGTCTGTTTGTTTCGGTTTATATCTGGAATAGTTGGACATATTTTGATGGAAGATATACTGGCAGGTAGCTCATGTAATAAGAAGTGACTAAGGATACTTTAATGTTTTGAAAAATTCTTATACAAAAAAAAACTGTAATATTTTTATTAAAGTCCACGCTCACAAAGTTGCATTCACAGCTAGTTTAACATATAATAAAAATAGTGTCATAATAAAGAGTAAAGATCTAGAATTGTTAATATTAAAATGTTTAATATATAGAACTACTAATCGCCTTCAATAATCCATTACACAGAGCGCAAGCGGTTCATCGCTGAAATGCTCCTTGGAGATAAAACTTCTGAGAACTAGCTACTTATTCCACAACTTGCGGCGTGTTGTACCTGACCTCACATTTATTTTATTTTAATATTATGTTATAAACCTATTCATGGTACTATTTACTTAAGTATAAAGGTATTTGCCAAGGTTATATAAACTCTTGGATAAAACCTTTTTAAAATCTTATTTGTAAAACCTCTTTTTTTAAGAAATTTAAAAATTTTATATTAAAATATTCATCATATCTATCATGAATTAAGCCGTAGAATGTCCACTATTGTACATAGATATACCCAAAATTCCCAACAGAACTGGGTGTCCGTCTATCTTAACGAGCTTGTTTGTTCACCTTGTGTGTGTGCACGTCCTGCGCTGTATTTGAGAGTCGGGTTTCTATACTCCAAAATCTTAAGATCCCGGAGTCAAATATTAAGTTTGTTATGTATTAAGTTTGAAAATATTAAGGTACTCTTTTGTATTAAGATAAGTCTAGCCTTTAGTCATTTGTACAATATCGGCACTCTTGGAATTACATCAAAAATAATATTTGGCGGATATATAAACATACATTTACATTTTTTACACTGTTACAACAGATGAGGTAAATCTTTATTATTATATTAAATACCAAGCCTACAAGTATCTCTAAAGATCTAACACCAACCATAATATATATATATATACATACATACATATATATATATATATTATGAGTGGTGTATTTGTAGATCTCTAATAACAAAACCAAATATAAAATATATGTGATTACTGCACATAATATGAGTAAGAAAGAAGCCTCTACTAAAATATTAAAAAAGTCTCTGTGTTTATGAATATTTAGATTTATGTGAATTTGACTGTACTTATATATAAAAAGTATGATGTTTACTGTACACTAGCTAGCACCATGATGTTCAGTGGTATGTACTTTATGAGTATTGATGATGTTAATACTACAATATAATTTAGGCAGAGACTATATAACGCACTTTCAATAGCACTATGAGCGAGTGAAATAGATAGAAGTTAATGGACGTTAGTAGTTGTAAATGTAAGGATGCGTTTATTCAATCAGTTTTTTTTCCTGGTTTACCCATGTACATGCTGGACAAAGATGTCACAGATTGAACACGATTTTATGCAAAGGATAAAAAAATACAGGTTAGATAAAAATGATTAAAAGAAACTATATACGTAAAAACATATGAAGCGTTCCCACCGTGCAAACGACAGACGAATACTGCCATTTTCTCCCCATTTTGTAAACGCATCCTTACAGCGTTACTTGCTAGTATGATAAATTGTGCAAAAATGTATAAAACATGTATGTGTAATAATATTGCTATATAAAAAGCCGCCATATGTGAAAGTTCCCGCGGACGTCGTCACAACGCTCAACCTTTTGTTCGTCTCGCCCACTCGTCTCGCTCACTCGCACGGCGTGCACGATACGCGCTCTTGCTTGCTCTTGGCAGGTAGCCAAGACGCGCAGCACGTGCGCCCGCGGCCGTTGGAGTTTTGGAGAGTCGGATTTGAGCCATGGTTCGATGCGCAACCGCGCGTAGGCGAATTATTCATTTTCCGCGCACAAATTGTTTTAATAATTAAATAAACGTTTTTCTACATCACATATGTAATATTTACATGAAATCTTATTTTAAAATATATACATAAATTTAAATGTATGTTGGTAAGTGCGCATTTATTGCGTGGAGTTGATTATCAAAAATTAATGATTGAGAGTATATGAATAAGGTAAGGTGTCTAGTTAGTGAATATATTCACATCGGCGTCACACAATTGTCGTTTGAAGTAGCGTTGAGCACTACCAAGACATTTTACGCTGTTAGTATAATCTAAGCAGTTTCACCGAAATTAGAAGTTTCCTATAATTACCAAAATGATATGATATATGATAAAGCCAAATGATATCGGGCCAAAACGCCACTAAGACACTCCCACATAAGTATATAAATGTTAATTAATTTATCTAATATGCATTACTTTTCTAAATGTAAGTTACTAGAATATCATAAATATTTACAGTATATCTAAAAATTGACTTGTAATATGGGAATTCATATTTCATTTATATTTACACAACCTTAATAATATTTGCAGCAAAAATATAATAAGACGAAAGACTGAAATTATAGATGCTTTACAATAGGCTTTAAAACAGAAATCGCAGTGGGCGGAACATATAGCGATATATTGAAACAAAAGATAAATATTGGAGATGACTACATGGAAAGGACCAAAAGGAAAAATGAAGGGCGGCGCCCCAGAAATAGGAGGATAGAGGATTAGAGGATATAAAAGTATTACTGGAAGTTAATGTAAAAGAAAAGCTATGGATAGAAACGTTTGGAAATAGCTGTAGAACGTCTTTAACCGAAAAGAGGCACTAAATATAATATAATAACTGCCCGCCAGCCCGCTGATAAATGCACATGCGACAAACAATGCGAATTACATAACTACCACCGTTAAATCACTCAACACGTGTTTCACTCCTCCATCTTCAGGAGTAATGTTACACCGATTAGTGCCAAACACAGAGTGACTAGTAGTAGACTCCGCGGGCGGTGCAATTTATTGCACGACTACTGCTACATAGCGGAAGTAGCTATATATTAGTCCTTTTCTTATTAAATAAATTTGAACAAACTGAATATAATATAAAAATAAAGACACGAGTACTCATACAAACTTATATTTAAGAAGTAATTGGTTTATGTTTTATCATGTAATTGTAAAATTAAAATTGTAGATCGGGAATAAACAGGCTTTATTATTACTGCAAATATCATGCAACCACTTTATGATATTTATAAAAAGTTTTCTGAAATATTAGAAAAGCCTTTGCCAGTTTTAAGCTCAATGTGAACATATAAAATTCTGTATATTAAACGAAAGATGAAGATTGAAGATTTAAATTTCCTATTTTAATTACAACGATCTAAATAATAATTAATCTATAATATTTCATTAAATATAGAAAGGTTTAAATAAAAAGGACATAATAAAATTACATAAAAAAACATTAATCATAATATAACAAAATAAAATTATATAAAATGTCTTTCTAATACCACCTTATTTGGAGTATGAAATTTCTAATGTTAAGCGATTCTTTTCCCCAATTATTATCTATTGTTTTATTACCTTCTAATTATTTAAACTGTATTAGGTAATTAATTATAAGTTGAATTTAATTTGAACAGTAATGTCATGAATTTTCCCGACAGTTATGTCCAAGGTCCTTCAGGGCTAGAGTTAATAGGTATCTAGTGAGTCAGGGTGCTTCATATTTGAACACACCGACGCTTTCCATCAGTCTAGCTAGTGAATAAACGCAGACAAGTAAGCGTTAAAAAATAAAGAGTTTCCATAACACTAAACGTGAATATAATATACATAAATATTTAGAACTTTTTATTAACATTTGCATTGAAATAGGTAAAAAAATTGTGGCTTAGATATAAATTGAAAACTAGTGATAATATCCTAACATTTAAATATATTTTTGATTAAATCTATCGGTTAATTATTTATTTACATTTTATTGTATACCAAAATAACACACTACATATTAAAATACATCTTAGAGGAAATTTTAAAAAAAGTTTATATCTCATAATTTAATTAATACAGAGGTGGTACAACAGGCGGTCTTATCGATTGAGGCGGTCTCTACCAGAATAACTTTGAATGCGGATGGGAGACATGAAGGGCAGATTAGGGTGTATATAATAAAGAAAACATAAAAATAGTATATACACTTCATAGTATAATAATCTTAGTATATATACATCCAAATACATGTATTATTGTACACAAATACTTATATATACAGACATATATATATGTATAAGTGTGTGTGTGTTTAAATCTAGTTATAATTGCTAATCAATTTTATATTTTAAACTCTTTTACCGTTTTTAAAAGCTGGCAGCTAGTTTACGCATCTTATTGCTACTGGCAATGCGCATTCAATAACATAACAGCAACAACACCAAAAGATTTCTTAATAAATAAAGTATAATGAATTGTCTTTGTAAATTTCATATTATATTTATAAAGATGAACTGTTTCTAAGTCTACATTGAATGAAATATCGCATAAGTATTTCTTTATATCATATAATAAAAATATATTTTTTTACTTGCTGTGTATTTACATTTAAATATAGTGTTTTATTATTAATTTTGCTTATTGCTAAGGCTACATTAATTATTATACAATTTTATTGTCAGACAGCATTAAATAAAAATACATACATATACAGTAGTACCTCGACATACGAGTGCCCCAACATACGAGTATTTCGAGATACGAGCCGACGAGCAAGTGATTTTTTGCTTTGAGCTACGAGCGAAATTCGAGATACGAGTTCGTTTCGGTAGTAACACAAGATACAAGAGTTACAGTCACAGCAGCATTCTGAGGTTATGCAAGAAATTGGTTTTGAGGAGTCAGAGGAGGAGGTTATTTCTACAAGTGAGATAAAGGAGATCTTAGGAATGTGGGAGAGAGTTTCACAGTTCGTGATAAAAAAAACACCCAGAAAAAGTTGCAACAGTCGCATCTGACCTTTTTAATGACACTTGCCTAATTCATTTCCGGAACATTTTGAGAGGGAGGAAGAAACAAACCTCCTTGAACATGTTTTTTTCTAAACGGCCTACAGGTGAAAGCGAGAAAAATGTAGCGAAAAAGGCAAAGACAAGTGAGGATATCTAATTTATTTCTTTACATTCTCTTTTTTGTTTTTGTGCAATAAATATTTGTTATGTATAAATACGTTTTTAATAATTCAAAACCACGTAACAAAAATAACTGGGGTGACATTTTGCAGGTTGTAACGGATTAATGGTAGTTCAATTGTTTTGTATGGGGAAATTTGCTTCGAGATACGAGTAATTCAAGATACGAGCAAGGTTGCGGAACGAATTAAACTCGTATGTCGAGGTACCACTGTATTAAGTTTAGTTAACCAAGTAATTAGTTACAAATAATATTTTTACTTATGACTTATTTACGTAGTTTGTTCGTCTACTAGTTTTAAGCTGTAATACAGTCACCAGCGACTTTCTTCTTAAACTGCGAAGAATATTTTTTTTTTTAGAAATCTCATACGCTGTGTGAAGTAACAGGGTAAATATAATGCTAAAAAAAGTACCTTAGCACCAACAACCTTAATGAATGGTGAGAAATACTCGCTGCTTGCGACCATGTATAACCTATACTATAACGTGCATAACATATAAACCTATACCACATATAATATATAAAACTATATTTCATACAACACAAAGTAAAACCCTTATACGTATATACTTTAAAATCAATTGAAACTTGTTTGATAAATCAACATACGTAAATTCATTACCGTTCTTAGACGTCCACTGTAAGACATAGGCGTACCCCATTTATCAATGGGGAGATGTATCATAAATGCCACGCTTGGCAGGCGGGACGGCGCTCGAAGTGTAGTATTGTGGCACACAAGACGCTGCTGCCTATACTTAACCATCCTCAACTCAGATGTAAATATTTATTATATATCATCATACCGTGGTTGCTTAGATAATTCTCATAAGAACTTTTAAAAGTTGTTTTTAAAAAAGGTATGTTAAAAACCATATTGAAATTTATCACAGAAACGTTAAATAAGTAAATTTAATTATTAATTACTTATAATAATTTACATTCATTAAAATGTAATAATTACATTTTTAAGTGTAAAATAAATATACTTGATTAAAATGTATTAATATTGAACACATATTTTATATATACAATAAAAATTTGAATGAAATCCCGACGAAGATATCAGTAGACATAAAATAATAACATAAAAATATGGTACAAAATAAAGTGTTACTTAAATGTAATAAGACAGTAAGTATTACGTAAAACCGATTAAATAATCGACAAATAAATTATGTTTAAACATCAGAAATTATAAAAAAGATTAATAATTTTAATTAAAAATATTTTAAACAAAAAAAATCAAATAAAAAATAATACTTAGACGAACACAAAATTTACGTTCCCATATTTCCTCTAAATGAGCAGTGGTATTCCAGGTATAAAGAACTGAGATTTGCAGCTGTGTGTTGCAGGTTCTATACCCGGGATCCAATCTTATATATTTCACACTTTGTGCATTAATTTTAAAGGATTGCATTTGCTCACAAATAAGTTCCAAGGGGAAAGGCTGTAGCGTTCACATCATAAAACCACATTACGACCAAACTGCCTGCTAAGCGAGGTTATGGTATTACCCTCCATTGATATATTCGGGGGAGGCCTATGCCTTGCAGTGGGCATCTATGGGTTGAAACGACGCCAATGACGACGTAATGAATAGTTTGTTGTATATAGAAAGCAAGCACACATTGTACATATAGATAACAGAATTACTACATAATTTAAGACTAATATAGGATATAGGAGGAAATAAATATTATAATGTGGCAGTAAATTGAAAAATAATATAAATAGATTAACATTTAGAAATAAGCAATCTAGGTAAATAATAAAGAAGTAATAATTAAGTACTATATAGATAAAAAATTAAACAAGGAATTAGCGATAAAGAAAAATATAAAAATAAAGAAGAATAAAAGTGAAAAGAAGAAAGAAATGATAACAAATGTAACCAATCTAAAAGATCTCTGCCGTTTAGCTGCAAAGGATTACAGGAGGCCCAAACAAAAAAAAGGGAAACTCTCAAGACCTCTATTACGATTTGACCTAATGCGGAGTATGAAATTTTAACTTAATTTTTTAAATATTATAATTTATACTTAAAAGCGTATTACTATTTATATACTCAATTATTTTATAGATATGTCAAATTCTATGAAATTCGTATTTTTTTCTAATGACACGAAACATTTAAACAGCTGAATATTTTACATAAACTCTATGAATCTGTCTAGATTTTCAGGAGCTTTATTTTGTAATATTAGTCAATGTACAAATGAAAAGTGAAAATGAAAAGTATAAGCAAAAGTGGTAATAAAAAAGAAATATTAAAAAACGTGTACAAACTTACACTATGAATACCTTAAAATAGAAATTGACAATTTACGTTTTGGATATTTACATTTTGCTATTTTAGGCATTCAATATTTTCAAACTATTGTTAGCGTAAAAGATATATAATGATACATTACTCCGCAAATTTGTGCTACACAAATATTATAGTACATACAAATTGAACCTAATGTTTAAAGTTGTAACAAAGAAAAATACGAATAAAAAATCTGGTCAAATAGTGATCGAAGACAACAGTTATATAATACATTTCGTTTTTCATTTAAAAGTATAATATAAAATTATGGAATCATTTTTTTTAAATTAGTCCGTTCCTCAGCAAAATTTTAAAAATTAATACCTGTTTTTCCTCACCAAAATAAAGATTGTTGAGGCTGTGAATAAGCGTTTTACCTGTTGTAGATTCTCGGTATTTAAAAGGCGATTTATCTCCAGGCAACTGACCTAAATTACGAATTTTATGTGAAATTACAATTATTTTAAACATAGTAAAAATATGGTAATTGTACTTACCCATTTTTTTAAATAATTGTATTGTAGAGAATATAAATCAAAAATTAATGACATAGATAATAGTTTTCTTCATTCTTCTTGTTTGCATTAAACAATACTTGTGATGTCGTATGATTACATTTTGACAAGTAATTTATTTTAAAAAAATCTGTAATAAAACAAGACATTTTTAATAAAACATGTGTTACTAATATTTTTCATTAATAAATATATATTTATGAAAACAAAACTAAAGTAGATTATCAGACTTATTACATGTAATTAGTTCATGGAATCAGATATAAAATAATCAGAATGTTACTTAGTAATATGAACAACTGATGCTCTGACATTTATTTAAGTAAAACATTATTTAATTTAAACGTAAATTTTTAAATGAAAATTTAGCGTCATTTGATAGCATTTAAAGCCGTACTTTTGAGCTGAAATAGACTACTGGGCTTTTTAGAAACCAATGCACCTTGTTGACGAAGGCGAGTGCAGAATACTCTTCTTATGTGGCGTTCAAACAATATTCTCTATTTATTTAACTTACAATTAGCGCGAGTTTTGACAATAATGAGTAATATAAATAATGAAGAATGAATAACAAAAAAACCATAATAATACAACACATAAGTACGAAAGATGCAAATGTATTGCTCGTCTTAAGTGGTACTGGGCGGGGCTCATCGCTTATGTAACCGATGGCCTTTGAGACCGAAAGGCTCTCGAGTGGCGACCACAAGCCGATGGACGCTTCGTAGGTAGGTTCCCAACAAGCGGGACCTCAAGTTGCCCGAGAAACAACTCATTTATTCTGGTTTTAAAGACTCCCAAGTTATAGTTGGCTGGGAATAATGACGCCGGTTGTTTCCACTTCTTGGCTATTCGCACTATAAAAGAACTGTCCAGTCGCTTAGTGCGGGTGAAATTGATTTCAACCGTGTACAGATGACGAGAATCCGTGCGTCTTGTTGTCCGATGGAAGAAAGGATATAAGGGAATCATTTGGTGTAGTTTCGACGCACACTCTCCAAAATGCAGTGTTTGTATAGCATACCGATATACTGGTAACTTTTCGCCGATACTCTAAGCTATAAAGCTTGGAAATGTGATGATTTGGTACGCAGAGGACACCGCTGCGCACCCTTAGGAAACTTGTATGTGAACAATAGCAATCGTATAAAAATAATGCATAATGTGTGAATTTTTTAAGATATACCAGGAATCTAACTTGTGACCTATGATCGTAAACCTCAGTTCTCTAACGCTTGGCTGCCACCGCAGGCGGTTTGCGCTAAAGTACATTTCACAATAAATAAATCATTTGTTATTAGAATACAATAAAATATAATGAAGTATAATAAAATTGTCGTAAAGGGTAATGTAAAGGGTGCTTTATAATAAATGATAGTAATAAAATTAGTAAATGAATTAATATACTCTACCAATAATTGATAGTACCCAATTAATAGACTAATGAATCATATATTAGCATTTAACTCAAAATTGTTGCAAAAAGAGCAATTTGTAGTAAATAATATTTATTTAAAATGAGGTACATATACTCAATTAATGTATTTACTATTTATTCATTTAAATATCTCTTATATAATGTAAGTAGTGCGGCGAACATAATACCGAAGGCATTTTTACCAGTTAACCGTTTGAGGGGTGCAGAGGTAAATTAATGAAGGTGCAATAAGTAAAACTCATAAAAGAGAAAGAAAGAAAGATCAAAATGAGAAGGAAAATAATGACGAAGATATAAAATATCTAATGTTGTATACACTACTGACTACTACTACCTGTAATGATATGTATATATAATATAAATCATGAATTTAAATATCTTTATATATCATTTTAATAATTATAATGAATTATAATACAATAAATTAATGTTATGAAGTTAGTAAAATAATAATTAGAGTGTAAAACAGTTGCTACTTACATTTGCACTGGAAATGACACTTTCAGGTACGAAAAATTTCGTACGTGTTTGCATTTCCTCACCTTCGACGTTTTGCTTTCATATAACTCAAGTTACTGTATGCCAAATAACAATGAAAAGCGATACCGATTTCGGTAGCATTACACAAAATCCTTTGTAAATCACAAAATAGGTATCGGACCCCCCCTGTTTTCCGGCTTTATTTCGGGTAGGGCGGAAGCAAAAGCTTGCCGCCCAACAAAAGCGTTCAATTCCTCACACAAGCAACAAATTAAAATTAAAAAAATACACCTATATTTATATATATATATAAGTATCTTATTAAACCTCAACGATATGTTTTTCTATCTCTTTACATAGTAGTGGAAGAGCAACAAACTTTTACATACAATTAATACCTCCGAATATTTTCACTATTTCAATTGTATTTAGTTTGTATAATGAAAGTAATATCACAGATTATAACAACGATTATTTAAACAAATAGAAAATGGTAAAACCATAATATAGTCTATGGATTTCAACATTCATGATTTGATCTGGTAATGGAGTCCCGAGTAAAGCTCTTACCATGGCTTATCGATCCACTATGACCTTGCGCACGAGGATCGAGGTGTTATGATAAGCGTCAATTAACATCAGGGGTAGACTTTATTAGATACATTATCAAATAATATCAGTAATTAGTCAATCGTTATGATACTGCTTATTAATAATTTGTTTACAAAATGTTAACGCCTAGACTAGGGATATGTGAACCTTTTTAATCATACAGGCCAATTTAAATTTACAAAAAAATATTTAACGGGCTATAAAGTAACACTTATTTAACACAACTTTATTTATAAGAAAAACCAAACAAGAAAAGGATAGATAAACGAGTTTACTTGAAATTTTTAAAGAGATATTTGAGGCTGTATTTTCGGTTCTAGCTGTTCCATGTTAGCCGGAATTGATGAAGCTAGATTCAGGAATAATTGTTTCGGTTTAGTATGTATAACCATTTTAATATAATAAAATTTATATTATATCTTGATTATAAGAAGTCGACAAAAAAAAATGAAAAATAATTTCCGCTCTGCATAAACATGTTTAATGTGCCGCAAGCGGCCAGCGGGCCTCGTGTTCCTCTTCCTTGTCTATATTTCACTAAGTCACACTTATAAGTAACATAAGATCATTTAGACTACACTTGCTTGTGTGCTGCATGTAAATAAACGGATTTTTTGTTACAAAACGGTATTCTTCTCGTCTGAGAACCAGCTCTTAACATCTTTTCAGTAAAATTTATATTTATTTATTTAATTTGCTAGGCATTTTAAAAAGCCTCGACTTTTCCAAAGCTTTCGATGCCACATTATATTTCTTTAATACATCATCATCATTTAAGCTGACGTCCCCACTGCTGAACGTCGGTCTTCCATATGGATTTCGTAAAGGGCCGGATGGTAGCGACCACATTAAGTCTTCTGATGACCTTAACATGGTTGCAACCTTATCTTAGTGATAAATCAATCTAAAGATAACTACTTCTTGTTAGTATACGATTTTATATCTTAGAACAATAAAATTAATAAAAAAGTGTTGTAGAATTTCGGATGAATATACAGAGCTTTCAACCATAGGAAGTTCACTGCTGAACATAAGTATTCTTCATAGACTTAAAGTAGGACCGGTTGGAAGCGGCCTGCATAGAGCGTCTTCCGACGATCTCTGCACGGTCGTCTGTCCGCCTTATGGGATAAAGTCTGATCGATATACGATATACGATAACGATGCCTACAATTTCAAATCCCTCCGGTAAGCATTTTCGGTAATTAATAGTTTATATACTCATATATCGTCGTTTCAGCTCTACGTTCTTAGGTCCTTAACCAAAATTTAAAAAAAATGCTCTATTAGTTTTGACTTCAGCAAAACTTTTGGCGATAATTTTTTATTTATATAGATTTCACATAGCCGATAGGAAAGAATAAATACCACAACATAAATAAAAATAATAACTACTGCTATTTTTCTTAGTTTTACACAGTGAGGAAATTTAAAAAAACTAGATATATGATAAAATGACAAAACAATAAAACATACAAAACCAGAGTTTATCATAAGATTCTTCCTTTAGCAGGTTTTAGATAGGGTGGACGAACAAAAGGGTCCAAATCTTACAAATATATTACACAACAAGCTTTAAAGGATATGTTATAAAGTGAACAAACTTAAATTTTCTTATCTTAAATTCGATAAGCAAACAAATAGTTTATATATTTGCGCTTCAATGCACAAGGATTGACATTAAAAATATCAATTTTAAATTCTTCCATTTAAAATTTTTCGTTTTATTCAACCTACACGGAGCACGCAATAAAAATATTTTTTTCCGTTACTTACGGCGACCACGAGGAACAGAGAGCGGCTCATGTTAAACTACTTTTTCCCTGTCTTGATTCCATGGTTCGCACTATCTACTGTGGATTTAAAAATATTTTATCCGAGATTTATAATGGGAAAAGTAGTTTGAAAAAATGCATTTTCATTGAACCTCCTCAGTTCCATTACTGGTAGAATTACCTAAAATCTGTTCTTAGTTGACTTGAACCCGATGTAAGAAATTTGCTAATTAACTAAATTTCTAGAAGCTTCTAGAAATATCGCAATAAGTTAGTTTAGGAGTGTTAATCTCATATATATTTGTACATATGTATTTGAATATTATATATATACATGTATATAAGCAAAATTTATAAAATAGATAATACATAAAAATTGTACATAAAAGAGAGAATAACAACAACCTAAGCTAACGATTTCCCCGTAAAAGATGTTTTTCTTTATCGAGAATTCTGAAGTGCTATTGATTACGTCTATTTTTATACCTCCTTCGAAGTAATGATAAGTCGAAGATAATGATTGGTAAAACAACACTGCGTAATTGGAAGGTAGATTTTTATGACACTCTTTGTTTTATGTTTTTGTGAATTTCTTTAAGAAAATTCCGTCAAATACGCAACGTTATTACCAATAAATAAGTAAAAAATAAATATTTACATATCCTCTTGATAGCTCGATCTTGAAATGTGTCGAATATATGTCACCGCTTACAACTCGTAGTAAGATACCTGACTATCTTTTAATCCTAACCTAAAAATTAATAATAACTATTTCATTTTTATGAACATTTAGACAAACTATTGTATATTATTCGCTTATAGATGTAAAAATTTTAAAGTAGTGAATGTACAGTTCATTTGAAAGCAAAAAGGTTTAAAGCTTTTACATCTATTTCCAATCAACATGTATATCACTCTGAAATATTAATTTATCTTTTCTATTGAAATGCGAAAGACCAATAGCATCAGGCAAGACAATCTTAATATGCTTTAATTCGGTTCCAATCAGCCTTGTTTCTCTTGACCACAAAGGTTAATTTTGATCGGCTTGGCCAGACTGAATCTAATCCGAGGCACTGGGGCCCCCAGAGAGTACAATTTTAATATGGAGTAATCCGAAATATGACAACGCTTTTTCTAATTATATGACATTATTTATTATTTCTGGAATTATAAATTTTAAACGAAGGTATACAATATATTCATTAACGAGAAATAAACTATACATTAACCAATTTTATGTTATTATACATATAAACAATCATTCTGTGTCAAAAGAGGAGAGTGGTTATATTTAAAAAATTATATTTGTTCCGATTCGTATGAATTTTAAAATGACTTATAGACAGATGAATTTTACTCATAAATATGAAAGACTTATCGCAACTTCGCATAAAATAAACTTAACTTTTATTTGTGTTTTCAATAAACATGTTTCATGTAGACAATACTTTTATATATTTTATCTGCGATCCGAGAAAATTTTTAAATTGATTAATTGGCCTAAACTATCAAGGAGTTTAGTAACCTCTTTCATATATAAACAATCGAAATTGAATATGCTATGATAATTATGTCAACAATTTTAGTCAACGAAGCGATAAGTACGTCGAAGCTAAGCCATGCAGGTTAATAACCCTGAACACCAACTTATATAATCAATATTCAAATGATCAGTTCTTCTAGCCTATTATATTATATTACCTGGTCGTTTTGTTGCTCATGTTTAAATACAGATACCAGTGAATCATTACGTTTGTTTTCACTGCATTGACTTATTTTTTTATTTATGCCTCGGCATAAAACCTCTGGTAGAATATATTATTGTACATGTATATAATATAATAAAACGTCGGTTGTGAGATTCGAACAGAACTAACTTTTTATTTACGTTCAGAAACATACCTACATTTCACTTTATAACAATGACGGTAGGAACACTATACAATCTATGTTCCAATAGATGGCGGTATATGTATATTAATTAATGATTATTTGTATATAATTTCAACACCCCCACTATATCAAATAATCACATAATGACAATATGTTAACTGAACTTGGATCTATTTTACAACTACACCTAATACATTCATAAAAGTGTGATGCCTTTTAGAACACAAACTCTTTGTGAGCATATCAGCAGGCATCAGCTGTCGACAAATATTTTAATTGAATAATATTATTGGAAACACATTCTCTAGTAAAGTGATATTTCACGTCAATGTGTTTAGACCTATTATGAAACACAGGATTTATTGACAGCTTCTGTGCACTCTGTTTGTCATTGTATAAACACAAACTATACATTTTATTTGTTATTTCAAACTGTAAAGCCCGCAAATAAATGGCTTCTTTACAAGACTCTGAGATAGCCATGTACTCAGCTTCACAACTTGATAGAGCCACAGTTTTCTGTTTCTTGCATTGCCAAGATATTATACCATTAGCAAGTACAAAACAAAACCCAGTATAAGACCGTCTATCCAAAAGATTGTTTGCCCAATCAGCATCAACAAAACCTTTTATCTCAAAACTTCCATTTGCACAATATTTTATACCATAGTTTATAGTCCCTTTTAAATATTTTAAAACCCTTTTAGCATAACCCCAATGCTCACTAGTGTGACAATGATTAAATTGACTTAAATAGCTAACCGCATAAGTTATGTCTGGTCTAGTTAAAACAGATAGATACATCAAGCTCCCTATGAGCTGTTGATAAGGTACTTGGTTATTAATATTTTGTTTGTCTTTCACACTTAATTTACTCTCCATAGGTGTATCAACAGCCTTACAATCTGTCATATTAAACTTTCTTAACAAAGTATTAATATAATTCTCTTGACTTAAAGTTACTGACTTATTTAATTTGTCAAAATTAACGTTCATTCCCAAACATTGTTTTACTTGACCTAAATCTTTAATTTGAAATTGATTTGACAATATATTCTTAAGTTCTTCAGTTTCTCTCTTACAATTTGAGAATATAAAAAAGTCATCGACATATACTGTAACAATAGTCTTAAAATTATCAACATTTTTTATATACATGCATGGTTCCAACTTTGATTTACAATAACCTATTTTTAACAAACAACTATCTGCCTTCTTATTCCAGGCCCTTGAAGCCTGTTTCAGACCATAGATGGCCTTATTTAATTTTAATATTTTATTAGAGCTACCAGCAACATCATAATAATCTGGTTTTTGCATATAAATAGTTTCCTCCAAATCACCATTGAGAAATGCAGTTTTTACATCTAGATGTGTAACATGAAGTTCCAATAGTACTGACAATGAAAACAATAGTCGTAGGGTAGTATGTCTAACAACAGGTGAAAATGTCTCTGTGTAATCTACCCCATACTTTTGAGAAAAACCCTTGGCAACTAGCCTGGCACGATATCTTACATTGTTCTCACTGTCACACTTCTTACGCAAAACCCATCTACATTGCACTATGGTTTTGTCTCTAGGCATATCAACAAGTTCCCACGCATTGGTACTATCAAAGCATTGTAACTCATCACGAACAGCCTCTAACCATTGCTCTTTTTCAGGTCCTTTTAGAGCCTCATCAAGCGAAATTTCACTATTATCTTCTATATTATGACCGATGCAAGCATTAGAAAGCCCATACCTGTCAGGTTGTCGTCTCTGCCTACATGCAACATCTCTTCTGCCGACACTTACAATACTTTCCATAGAGCTATCGGAAGAGTCCTCTTGAGGTACATATGTCTCATCAAGGATATCTTCATTTTCAGAGCAATCTGAAAAAACCCCCACTGAATCTTCATATACCTCTAAGGAGTCTGCAGGTATTTCTTGGATTGGAACAGAAACTTCATCAGCTACTAGTGGTTTTTCAACAATGATGACATCTCTGCTGGTTGTAATCTGCTTAGTTTTCAGATTGTAAACGCGGTATCCTTTCACATCATCTGGATATCCTACAAGAATTCCTCTTTCAGCCTTTTTATCCCATTTCATTCTTTTTTCCTTAGGAATATGTATCATCACAATGCTCCCAAAAACTCTCAAATGGCTAATGTCTGGCTTTTTTTGTGTCCATAACTCGAATGGAGTCTTCCCATTTAGAGTTGATGACACAGTCCTGTTTTGTAAATAGACTGCAGTGTTAGATGCTTCAGCCCAAAATTGTTCATCAAGTTTAGCATCAAATAATAAACATCTAGCTTTCTCTACTACAGTACGATTAAAGCGCTCTGCCAAGACATTCTGTTCGGGCGTGTATGGATTACTTCTTTGATGAATTATTCCAGAATTCTTGAGATGATCATCAAATTCTTTATTACAGAATTCTCTACCATTATCGCTTCTTAAAATTTTAATTTTATTGTTAAGTTGGTTTTCTACAAGAACTTTATATCTTTTAAAACAACTAAAAGCTTCACTTTTATTTTTCATAAAATAGATGTATATCATGCGGCTATAATCATCAACAAATAATATAAAATATTTGGATCCTCCAATCGAAGCATTGAACGGTCCACATACATCTGTATGAACAGTATGCAGAAGTTCTTTACTTCTATAGCCATTCTGTGGAAAAGGTAAGCGGCTTTGCTTACCTTCACAACACACCCTACAAGACAATTTTGAAATATTTGCCTTTTTATCTAGTGTGATTCCTTCCACTGCATTCTCCATTCTATTTAGATAGTTGCTATTGACATGGCCAAGCCTGCGATGCCAAATATCGCTCGAGTTCATCACAGCCGCCATCAATACTTCAGGCATTCTTAGCTTGTAGACACAATATAGTAATGTAGCAGTACCAACTAATTCACCACATTTATTATAAATCTCACAGCCACTGTTGTTAAACAGTACTCTATTGCCTTTAGCAATTAGTTGACTCAAAGAAATTAGGTTAGTGGTCAAACTAGGAACACACAATACACCTTCAACAACTATATCATACTCGCAGTTATCTGTTAAGGTTGTTATCGATACGTCACCAGAACATTTTACTGGCACCTTTTCTTTATTCGCGACCACAATTTCTTTGATCGAATGCTCAACAGAAACATTTGTGAGCCAGTGTTCATTGGCGGTTAAATGTGCACTCGCTCCGGAGTCAATATACCAGTCATTTTTGGAGAGAGCACCATTTAAAAACACAGCACTAAATGCGTTTGATTGTTTACGTTTACAAGACTTGTTATTTTCTGAATCTTTATCGGAACTGGTGCACTGATTGCGATAATGTCCTGTTTGTTTGCACTTGTAGCATTTTATAACCTTCAATTTTGACTTTGACACATTTGAATTTGACACTTGCCCCTTTTTGACAAGGCTGCCAACCTTACAGTTTTTACGGAAACTCGCAAATGCTCCACTCACGTCGCCACTGTCTTCCTCCAAATCCAACAACTTAGTTTTAATGGCGTCCGCGGTAATCGAAATCCCTGAATGTTCAATCGCCATTATCATCGGTGAATATTTTTCGGATAATCCTGCTAGAAGTAGCGATCCGACCCATTCATCGTTAATTTTAAAACCAGATCTACTTAATTTTTGACTAGTTTCAATTATTTGAGTGACATACGAAGTCATGGATGTAGAATTTTCTAGACGTATAGAAATCAAAGTCCTCAACAGACTGATTCTTCTGGTGAAACCCGAATCATCAAAGAAATTTTTGAGTTTCTCCCATTACTCTTTAGTAGTCTTAAATTCTTTTATATGTACATAAAGGGATGGATCAATAGTTAAAATCAGTTTCGCCTTAGTTTTTAAGTCGGCTGCGGCTTATTTGGGTTTAGTAACTTTGATGTAATCAAAAGTTCCCTCCAACACGAGAAAATTCTCCGCTGCGAAAGCCCACTCTGTGTAGTTCTTCCGACCTTTCAGCTTAGGCACGCTCACGATATAGCTATTTGCCATTTTTAATTTTTAACTATATATCATAACTCACAGTTCACAAAACGTATAGTTCTCAATCTGCGTAGACTAATCGGCACGCTTGTGCAAGTCTTTTTGCGAGAAAAACACTTTATTTTATAAACTCGACTGGGCGCATAACCTATAATAAAACGCCGGTTGTGAGATTCGAACAGAACTAACTTTTTATTTACGTTCAGAAACATACCTACATTTCACTTTATAACAATGACGGTAGGAACACTATACAATCTATGTTCCAATAGATGGCGGTATATGTATATTAATTAATGATTATTTGTATATAATTTCAACATATAAGACTGTATTGCTTATAGGTTTTGCTGATCTTTCTTTTGTTCCATTCAACAGTTTTTGCGTTTGTATATGTGGTTTTTTTATGGTGCCCGCTATTGGGCACCTTTCCTACACCCTTATTTTTGTTGGAACAGGGTTTTATATGTCTTTGTTATTTTTTTCACATCTGTTTTTTATTTCTATTCTCTTCTTCCATACTTCATATTATCTTTCTCTCCGTTCTTTCACTCTACAGTTCTATCTACCTTTCTCTTCCATTTCGTTCTAATCGTCCATCCGCTAACACTGCAGTTATGTCTAATGCGGTCAGCGTGTTTTCACTCCTTCATGTCGGACATCTTTAAGATTTTATTGCCGTGTGTTTCTTCACCACTACATGTCAACGGGATGCGATACATGTATTGTGTTTATTTGTCATTTTTTTGTAAAACAATTCGGGCTAAACAGGAAGCATAAACTTGTGAAAACATTAACTTAACATCCTTGTGTTCACATATAACATAGCCTATAGAACAGACTAGCGCTAAGGTTCGGGATTAGAGGCGCAGCGTCGGACGTCCACTCACAAGGTGGACATACTGTTTTGTTAAAGTCGCCGGGAGATGCTGGATGCAAGCTATTTCCTATTTGTCCTATTAGAAATCTAAAGGGTAGGTATATCCCGCAGTGGACAGCCTCTTAAAATCGGACTGAAATGATGTTGATGATTTGGAACTATGCTTCTATCTATAGATTTTATCTGCAATAAAAGGTATCTGTGAATGCAACTGAAGCAAACTATAAATATTTTTCACAAAAAAGTATTACTTTTAATACCAAAAACACTGAGAAATATATGTATAATACATATGGACAAACAATTTACATATAAAAATTATTTACATTTTGCAATGAAGCATCAATATATAGATCTGAATCTCTGTAAGGTCCCTCTGTGTGGATATCGCGCAACGCCACATCAATCGAAATTAAATTCTACCTGTCCCGTTCAAATTAAGCCTCGCATTGAAACAGCGATTGAACGGATTGATTGATTGCTGCTCCGGCGGTATGTTTACAAAGCAGGGGTGCAAGTTCGACCCCAGCGTTGGCCAGAGCGTTTATTAAGTCCGCATTTTTGTGCTCTCCGTGGCATTCAGTTTGCCCGCGCGCTGTACAAATTGGATTGTTTAATAGTTGAAACTGCAATTGGAAAGGTCTCCTCGCCATGCCTTAATTACTTTTCACAATTTATACAGAGTTGGACTAAATAAAATGGAAAAAACGAACAATTGCGATTTGTTTTTGTGCAAATAATTCATTTCTTGCCGCTAGTTCGGTACGGTTTGGTTTTAAGTTAGAAATATGTATAATACATTTGTACACTGTATTTCTAATTGAACTTATTTAAACATTGGAAAGTACTTAATCATGTCGCATATAATCCTCTAGTATTAGACTGCGCCTTGCTGCCCTTACTGTGGTTTCGACATCTCGCGGTATACCCAGTGCTGGCTTGCTTTCATTGCTGCCAGTTCGCATGCTTTTCGTGGATGTATCCCACATAGTTATAGCCTCTACCGCTATATTTTCCTTTTCTGTTTACTAGAGATAAGTAGAATGTTAATATATCCAAAGCGAACGAGGTTGTCATTTTTAAATTGAGCATAATCGAGCCAAACTAATCATACACAAAACGAAAGTTTTGTACGAAAACTAATAATTAATTTTTTATTTGGTTCACAACTTGGAATATGAATTACACATATTTTACTTTTTAAATCGATTTTGTGTAAACCTTATAAAATACAAACTCTATAGGTATGCAAGTTTTATAACTATGCAAAGAGCATACGAACAAATTAGTAAATCAATTTTTGCTTGAATATTTTACTCCGCTTAAAGTCATCTGTAGCACACTTCAAGCAAGAGATGAAACTACAAATAGCAAAAGGTACTGACGTCAACAAAACGAAAGTACCATCATTATGTAACCAAATACATGAAAAGTGTCTTACATTAATTTTTAGGTTATGATTTCTAATAATATTTAAATAAACATATATTTAAAAAGCTCATTACGTTATTTTAATATATACTATAATAATTCGACTGTACTGAAATATATTTCAATATTACTAAACCGAGTAAGATATACAATACATGTGAACATAATCACTTTTTTATATTTTTCACAAATGTAAAAAAAAATTAAAGCAATTTCGTGGTAAATTTTACCTAATCATTGATTAGAAAATAATACATTTTACCCTCGAAAACTACGTACATATTTGGTTGCACTAATTCCGATAGCTGTGCAATTCGACAATAAAGGGCTCAAATTCCACAATTTTCATTTGAAACTCCTGCAAGCATCCGGAGGTATTACATTGGCTTTGCCCGGGCAGTTGCCATGGCGACGCGTCTGGCTGAAGCTTACACGTACTGGTGTGTGTAGCGGATTATATATACGTTATAACTTCGTATGTGTGCGTCATGCTTTGTGAAATATCATTAATATTATTGCTTCATTTTCACTTAATTATTATACTGCAGATTCGTGTTTTGCGGCGCGTTGTAAAATGAATAGTCAGTTATACATGAATATTTAACTGAGTAAACGCTATATGGGGATCGTTATTGGCATCTTTGCATTTCTGTGATAACTTTCACTTTTGATACATATTTTTATTGTTATAAAGACATGAGATCTTTTTGCAAGTTAAAGTATATAACACCGTAATAATTACGTATGATATATTTAATGAAGAAAAGGTCGCAAAATTTTTATTTATAATTATTTAATTATCTGTGGTAAGTTTAACATATAGGAACCCATCTAGACTATTGTTACTGGTACGTTGGTCTTTGCAAAGAGTCTACTGACTTTGACTAGAAGCATTGCTGTTAATATTGATGGTTGATTAGCAAGCAGTGGTCAGGGGTGTAGTACCCGAAAAACCTGACCGCTGGGTATATAAGGTTTTTGTGTCGAAACCACGGATCGGCAAGCGCAGAGTAAGGCTTTTAAAGCTTTTTAGTTTTAGTTTATTTATAATATTCTTTAAGAGTCGCTGATAGATTTATGTATATAAATAAATAAATTTTGCGTATTTTGCTATTGATTCCTGTAAAAAAATTGGAGGAAAAACTTAAAAAGAAATAAATTTCCGTATAAAAACTGAAATCGAACACCCGATTTTCGTAAAAGGAACAAAGCGAGCAACGTATATCGTCTGCCACGTAACACCAGCCCGGCACGTGCTTTGTGTACGCGGCTGGACATTTGATTGACGTCGCCTTTTACAATTTCTTTTAAAGCCTTTGATCACGTTACAGTGTGATTTTTCGGTAGGCAGTAGGTACGATAGTATTTAAGTTTATCCATCCATTTATTTATTTAAATTTTAATTATTATACTATAAATTCTATTTCAATATTTAAACTTTTATAAAAGTTTGTACACGTAAATCCAGATAGAACAACACAGAGTTATAATAACATAAAAATTACTACCAGTACAATGGGCCGTCTCATCACTTCAGAGAATTTCTACAGACAACTAATGTATGGAAACAAAATAAGGACGAAAACTTGGTAGTCTATGTGTACACTATATCTACTATAATCCAATATATATATATATATATATATATATATATACAGGGTGTCCGGTAATGAAGGGATAACCTTGAAATGTGTTATAGTACAACTTATGTCCGTTTTGAAAAAAATACGAAACATAATATATCACAAGTAGTACCTTTGATATATTTTTTTTAAAGAAAAGTCGATTTTTTTCTATCTTATTTTACTGTCTTGAATACTATGACCAAAAATGAATGATTTCTATTGGTTTTTTTGGTTATTTTATTATAATACACTAACTGTGCTAATAGATAAAAATAAACATTATGAATAGCTTTTGCAGTTTTTATTTAAAAAAAATCGCAAATTAAGAACATTTCTGAAAAACATGCAAAAAATTATTAAAAATTATTTAAGCGAGGTTCAAACCTCTTGTGTATGAAAAAAATGTATGAATGTATGGGTGGCCAATAATTTTAAAATAATGTCGGTTTCATGTAGATTTTATAATGGTATAATTCATAAATGTATCTTCCATAAATAGTGACTTATTGCCATTAATGTAGAAAAGGAGAAAACTTGACTAAGTAACAAAATTCGTAATATGGGAACATTTTTTAAATTGAATTGTCTCTGATCATTGAGGAATAATAAAAACACATCAGGAGTTGATCATACATGAAAACAGCTATTTTTAAACAAATTGAAACCAAATTTTAGTATTAGAAATTAACTTATTTCAATGTAATAAAATAACCAATTTAAATGTTAAAATGGTTACTTTACTAGGGTGAAATGGGTCGTGTGACCTTCATATTTACTACCTGCTGTCTTTTGTGTTATTAGACAAAGAGGGGTCTGAATTGGGTAAGAGGGAGAGAGAAGAGCTAAATGTAAAAGAGGACTTAGTATATATATATATATATAGGTATCCTCTGCGTATCTTATTTATTATTTATAATACTTCTGTCTATCCTCTGGAAACTTGCTCACAAACATTGGCAATCCTATGTCATTAATGCACAAATTGTGAAATATATAAGATTGTATGCCGGGAATCAAACCTGCGTCCTGCGATCGCAAGTCTCAGTTCTTACCGCACGGCCACCAGTGCTCAAATATCAATAGTATCAGGAATATTAAATACAGTAATGATAATATTGCGAGAAAAAATATTTTAAAAATGTGGATTTTTATTCATTTATTAAGATATACCTACATTTCACGACAAATACCATAGTTTTGTATTTCAAATTTTTAGTAGAGTTACTTTTTTGATTGCCATTAATATTTTTATAAGGGTTGCCTAAAGCGACATAAGCCTCCTATATCTTATTTCACAGGGTTCTCTGTTTGGGGGACCCTGATCATGAATAAAGGAATCTAGTTTATAGTAATTTTTAAAAAAACATGTCGCCTTGTGTTGTATGTGTTTCGCCCACTTTCACTTTAACTTACGGCTTCCACTTTAAAATTCTGAACACTACATAATAAAATTATTTATTGTTTACTGTCTGTTCCAGTTGACTGTACTGCCACAAGTTTATAGCCCGTGGTACTTCAATATAAATAAAAATATGTAATATATTTCACAGTGACAACTATATGGAGGTTGACTAAAAATAGGTGCCAAAACTTTAAAGCTTTTTGCTGTCAAATGACCAATACATTCATTTTAAAGCTTTTACACCTATTACAAAACTCAACTCTTCAAAGCTAGAAAATCATACGTGATATAATTTTTAGAAATAATTATATAAAAGATTGTGTTTTCTTTAACCTTTTATGTAGTACTTCAATTTTGTTTATTATTTTGTTTTGTGTTAATTAAGGTTCTTTGACGTAAGTTATAATATAATAATGTAATGTCTTAAAGAGGGTCGACTTAGAACGTCTTGATCAAAGGTTTCAGGAAAAATAATAAGAAATAAAAGCCATTTCAATGCTCGAGTAACATTTATTATGGATTAATATATTTTAGAATACACATTATTAAACTTTCTAAACTACGAATACAATCGAACATAAACAGGAATATATTTTTTTTTTTACATTTTTGTGGACTTTTATTTTATCCATTGCATTACTTAACAATATCTTATCTAGAATTTAAATGTCACTGAATAGTGAATCAATTAACATTAATTAAACTCTGTAATTAGTATATCTCTCACATAGAACAGAATGTTATATGTAATAGTTAACAGTCTTATATAATTTGATAAAAAGAATAAATACGAAGGACGACATTGTCGGTTAGAATTCAGAGGTCGACAGTTTGAAATTTTTTTAAATTTAAATTAAGAATTTTTTCCGCTAAAAAGATGTTACGTTGAAGTTATATTCTGATTATAGATCAGGTTTATCTATTAATATTATTTTTATCTGTTATAATTTCGAAATCTTTAGATAGTCAAAGTAACAATTTACGAAATATGTGTCAGAATGTCATCCGATTATGCGTCACCGAAGTTTTAAGGATCGCTGTTGTTTGACACGTAGTAGAGCAGTGTGCCATTTGTTCCACTTAAACCTCGGGAGAGCGAAATAAAAAAAAAACGTTATTAGCTGAAAAATAAAAAAAAGGTTAAAAGGTGTTAAGTGCTTAGTAACATAAATACGGACAAACTAAAAAGAAAGACGTTTATTTTTTTTATATTATACTATTATATTAAAATAAGTAAACTTGTATAATTAACTATTGAGCATGTAAATAAATATTTGATTTATATTCTTTAAAGACATCTCTTTCATTAAAATAATTAACGTTATTTAAATTGCTATTTTAAACGGCGTGAAAATATTTTTGCCGTTTGAGCTATTTTTTTCTTGCAAAGCTATTTCTGGGGAGTAACAGAGAAACGTAATGTAGTAAAGACCTACAAATGAACTACAGATCTTTTGTAATTTTATATATTTTTATACGTTAAAATAACAACATTGAGCAAATAAAGCAAGTCGTTCCTGTTATGCAAAATTAATAATTAAAGCTAATTTCCTTTTCAGACTTCATAATGCTAAAATTCATTATCTTGTCGCATTATAATAAAAAAATATAAATAAATGAAACGTATTTTGTACATTCAATAAAAATATGTTACTAGCTGCCGCGACCAACATTTTAAATACTTTTGACACTACTATCAAAAGTAAAGCGTATTTCAGAGTGATTATTTTATTCGTTAACTTAAATATAAGACAAGATTTTGATAGTAAATCGTATAAATTTTATTTGAAATCCTGTATGGTACACGATTATTTTTCCTTGGTACAACTGCTACAATTCCGTTTACTTCTATAAGAATGGCAAAGTTTCGTTTAGATTATTTCACTTGATTTAATTTTAGTAATTTTCTTTCTAAATCAATATTTGCTTGCTTGACAAAAATAATAAAAAAATAAACGTCGACCAGTTCGAGCTGCGCTAGCGCACATAAATATGCGTTTTAACAATATATGGAAATTAGTTATTTATTTACATATAAAGACTGCATTACATATAAATGGCCACCACTGCCTTCCATAGTTGTATTTTTATCAAAAATTTCTAGAAAATTTTTAAAATGCCGAAAAATATTGGTTAAAAGTTTTATGTCTATGAGTGCTACAATAATGAAAATATGCATATATTTACTATGCATATATATCCTCTTTGCGAGTAGATTTTTTTAAATACATATATAACGGGCCAAAAATAGAGACGAGAATATTGCATAAATTTGGACTTACATTTATTTTACATTAATATCTATTGTAGTAAAAAACATATGTAGTTCTATAAGTTTACATTATTATTATAATTTATTTCGCTGATGTCTAGTTAGGTTTACCTGTGTAGAGTTTAAAGGGTGCCAGAAGGGTCAGAGAGATGTGTGGAAGGATAATCGTTGGCATAATTCTCGTTGTACTCTCGTCTTAGTCTGTTATTCACCTCAATGCAGCAAGCATTACGGTTATAAGGGAACTCATTTTCCGATCGTGAGGATTTTGTTGAGCTACTGTAAAATGAAAATTATATACCATAAATATAAAGTTCGTGATGAAAAAATATGTAAGGTATTTAAAATATTTGGTGCTGATAAATAGAATAAAAAGACAATTATTTTCAGGTCTTATGTCATCTTATATAAGCCGATAGACGCGGACTGCAAGGCGTAGTCCTCCCTCAAATTTTGCTACTATGAACGGTCTCGCAAATTTGAACTTCCGTGCAGCTTTAAACAGTGCTGACTTAAGGAAAAATAAAGAAAATTTAAAAGGCTACGTTATAATTATTCAGTTTGAAAATAGAACCAATTTAACAGTTCTTTTGTTACTATATTTTTAACGTTTTAATAATTATAGTACTATTTTTTTTTAATTGTTTGCAATTATTTACATAAATATATTATGTTTGGAAGATTATTGAGAAAGTTATACGAAAAAAATTATTTTCTTTAGTGGCAGAATTTTTTTTTCCATAATTATTTAATTGGTTCAAAAGCTAAAATAATAATTTATTTTTAAATTATTATTAACTTACTTTAGTTAAATATAAAAAAATATAATAATTACCTGTAAAATACCACAGAATTGTTTTTGCGATCTGGGAAAAAACATCACTGTATTAATTACATCGAAAATATCACACTGAACTTTAAATGCTAAATACTAATAATAAAAAATGACTGCTCATTTGTGGTCTTCATAATTAAACACACAATACACTAAATGGGCCATAGAAAGGGCTATGTTAGGGATTTATTTACGAGACTGAATCAGGGAAGAGGAGATCCGTAGACGATAGAAATTAGTTAACGAAGTTATAGTGTAACGGTAAGTTAAACTGGTAATGGGTAGACCAAATAGAACATAGAATAAATGGCCACTAAGATTGTAATGTTTTGGAATAAAGACCACGGATCCACCATCAAGGTGGTCATTGTCGGAAGATGTTGAAATGACCTGTGACTGAAAAAATGATATTACCGATGAATAACATAGTTGATTAAAATTCAAGTTCCAGTTTAGTGGATACTAGTGCCCAGTTAATATATTTTATTTTTGATTCGTGTGAAAAATACAAAAGAAAATAAAGAAATAAGCTGCCAGGCGTCCGCTTCGCGTGTCTCACACTGCTTTTGGTGGACGTAATTAATAAAATCTAAAAAAATAATTAATAATAAAAACATAATCTCTAACATAAACCATTTGTAAAAAAATTTGTGAGAGCATAAAAAAAAAACTTTTTTATACATTCATAAAAATTCCTTTTTGGTAAAATTTAGTAAAATTCATACTTAGCTGATATAAACTAAGATATCGAAATGTTTCCAGAAAATTTAAAATTTTTAAGTCTTGTGGTTTTAAAGATATCGTGATGAGTCAGTATAAAGGTGAAAATATCTCTACTATAGAGCCTCAGTGCAGCTTCCGAGCATACTACCTAGTATATGCAGGACGGCCTTTTAATGTGATCTCTCTTATTCGATCTAAATCTTGGAATCTCCAGAAATAGCATACCTGTGGTTTAGCCTACCTTGGTAAAAATATTAATCTGTCGTAAAAAGGTATTAAAATGATTGACTTACCATTTTTCTTGTGGCAATACACGATAAAGAACGTTATTATGAGAGACAACGTCGCAATCATAAGCACCCCTGCTATCATAGGCGCCACGTTAGCAGATTCTGGAACAGAAGCTAATCCGATTTCAGTTCTCTACGAATATCTAAACATATATAATCGTGATATATTTTAAGTCTTACCATGTACCAACATAGTTACGATATAATTAGTGATTCCTTTGTCGTTTTCCACGTAAAGCTTATAATTTCCTTCATCGACCGGGGTAACATCTTCAACAATTAAAGTATATAAATAACAACCGTCCAGTAACTGTTTTTCGGTTGCTTCATATCGATCTAAAACAATACACCATTCTTAATTGTACACGTAAATTCAAAAAGAATTTTAGGCTGTGTAGACTTTTTTTTATTAATTCTCATTTTGTATCGCTAGTGTTTTATTTACAATATTTTTTCGCTTAAACGCAGATAGTTGGGAGAGGGTTGCCGCTATTTGATACGGATGTTTCTTTTCCTAGCTACGACGCACGACAGCGTTTTATCACTATTTACAATTTTTTTTATACAATTTTCTCTTATGGGTAAATACAGCTAAAATTTATACATATTTACAATACAATTTGGAAGTTTTACTCATTTATACATTAGTTGGTACATTATTTTATTTCAAGTCGTTGTCCAAGCGCCACAGACCGTTAAATGCCTTGAGGTTTTTTTTTATATGGCCGCCGCTATAAGGGGCTTCTCGCTCCCCTATCTTGTGAAAGGACAGGGTCATTTGTTTTCGCTTATTAAATTTTTTCACATTTTATTTTATTTCCACACTCTATATCCTTTCATCTTAAGTTCTTCCATTCTTTTTTTTACTTTCCACATTTCGTCTGTCTTACCCTTTCATTCCATTTCCTATTCCGTTCTTCCGTCACCTAATTTAATAGTTTCATAATTTTTTTTATTTTAAAAAATTTTGTTTACCTTGAGGTTTAGGACAATGCCGGGCCAACCGATCAAAAGATTCCGCCCTAGATTTTTTCTTGAGGAGGTCCGGTAATTTGAATGGAAGGGCTGTGTAGACTATGAGATAATAACTTACCATATGCCGAAGGCACGTCAAAACGCAATTTGTCTCTAACCCAATACGCAGCTTTCGGTGGTGGTTCAGCACAGATCGTCGTTTTTAACAGAGTCATATTACTTTTCCATCCGTGAACAATTTCTACGTCCTTCGTAGCAGGCGGTCCAGAGACATTCAACGTTATGACCTTTGACCGGTGGCTTCTACGAGCGTACAATAAATTAGTTAGGTCTATCAAAAAAAATAATGTACAATCAAACCAGTTTTTTTTTCGTAAATTAGTTGTAAAAATAATAATTAAAAAAAAGTACATGTTAAAGGATATATAACAACTACAAGAAATATATGTTAAACAACTTATGCAGAGATGGTACAAGAGGCGGACCTTTGGATGGAGATGAGACACATGAAGGAAAGGGCAATTTAGGGCGTATTTAATAAAGAAAAAAACAAATCACATATTTTAAGTATAGTATACATTTTACATTTACATACATGTTAACATGCACAAGATGCGTATAAATGTATGCGTTATACTTGGTATAGGTTTTACATTTATACGAATAAGTAATCGTTTTTTTTTGAGCAGTTTTAGCCCAGCGATAGAGGTAAAACCCAATGTATACAATATGACACCGTTTTTTAATCTTTATAACAGTGGCGCCGTGTACTCGCGCAGTCGACGCGAACACAGTACCAACCGTTTAAACGCGGCACTAAACGGCCCCGCCGCGTGCGACGGAGCTGGCTAGCGGACCGCAGTAGGCGCTCGATCGCGGCACGCGAAACAGCTGGAATTTGTCTATGCGCACACCCAGTCCGCGTCGTGCGTCATAAGTTTTACCTAGTTCTCACCTTATTTACTTTACTTATAACAAGTTTTCGTTTCATATCTTTTATTTTCATTACTAAATCTACACCTTTTTTAATTATTTACAACTTAGTTTTATAATGACATTATCATCCAAAATTCGTACAATCTCCTTATTTACGATACCGGTGAACTATCTATTTCGTTTTTGTAAATTTTCATTGTTCACGTTGATTTAATATCCTTATTTAGTTCATATATTTTTATTAAAAAAATATAATAAAACGAGGTGTACGCGTTTACGACTTATGTATTTAATTATTCACATTTTTAATTACGAAAAGACAGTTTTCATACCTCACACTATTCTGACTAATAATAAAAATTACAAAAAAAGTTTTCTTCGAAAATCTGCCCGGCCACGTAGCTAATAATTTGCTAGATTTTCACGGGGACTGAAAGTGTTTTTTATTAATCTATCGAATACAGACAGACAGATACATTCATTTTTATACGAATAGATAATATTTATAGCGAAATTTGTACATATCTATGGCTAATTTTATACCTGCTGCTGTTTGATATAAATAAAAAGAAGTAACAACTAGAAACATCTGTTAACTACTTGACCCTTCACATTTTTTACAATGTAAGAAAAAAAATGTTAATAACTTACCTTTCCTTTGTTCCAATTAGGTTTTTGACGATACACACGTATGACCCACGATGAGAGTACGTCACGTTGCAGAGTGAGAGATGTGCTTCAGACGCTATTATGTAACCATCTAAGCACATATTGGTATCCATTGTTCTGGGACTGGAAGCACACTTTATTTATTAATGGACACATAACGTTTTTATCTATATTATTTCAGCTGTAGGAAATACATCGACCTCAATTCGGTTAATGATATTCCTTTGATTTTGGCGAACTGTGTGACTTCTCCTTTTTATCCATATTAGTTTAAATTACTTTTCCTTTACCATTTTTCTTCAATTACAAATAAAAAATCATAGTAATGGCCTTACTTAATGACATTACAAAGTTATTCTGAGTGCATGCAAATGTAATAAAGTTCCAAAAGATATCGTAGACCTTTATATCTTAGTTTTAAATCTAAATTAAAAGTATATTATTAATTCAATCTCATTATTTGAACCCATCAAAGAGTAATTGTTAAGTTTCTGACCGGTTTTCTTGGAAGTTCAGTATCCCGTATTATCTGGTGATGACTTACACAGGAGTGACCTTTTTTAAAAATAATTCAGGATTTAAAAGTGCGAGTGAAATTTAATTTGATTTAATACTTTTTATAGCTCACGCTACAAAATATACATATATACATAGGTACACCATATTAAAGAAAAAAATACAATGGGCGGTCTTAATACACGAGGCAGTTTATACCAGGCAGTGGCGTACCTAGGGGGGGGGCGGTGGGTGCGGTCCGCACCGGGCGGCACTTACTTTGGGGCGGCATTTTTTAAATTTACTTATAGTTGTAAAAAGCAACATATTCATTTCATATTTATTTTCTTTCTTGAATAATAAATAAAAATTCTGTTCCCAACATTGTAATTTTGTTAAGAATTTTTTTAACAATTTCAATCAGTGTCGGTAGTTGCGAAAGAAGCTTCTCAAAATTGAAGTTGATAAAAAATTATCTTCGTTCTACAATGAGTCAATTAAGACCAAAAACTCTTGCAATATTACCAATAGAACAAGAAATTACAAATAATTTTAATTTTGAGAGCATTATACACGATTTTTCTAGTATGAAAGCTAGAAAGAAGAGTAGATATTATATAAATATGTTTACGAGTGCATACACATATGTCTAAAAAAATTACTCTGTGTATTAATTAATATTGATTAAATAACTTAATAATTTATTTATGTGTAATAATTTATAAAAAACCACTATTTGATTGACTTATAATAGAAGGGGCGGCAAACTGGAGATCGCCCCGGGCGGCAAAAGTTCTTGGTACACCACTGATACCAGGCAACATAATATGGAAATAGTACATGTATAAATAACGAAGGTGTTTATTCATTTGAATTTTAAAGGTAAAAGAGTTTTATTTGCTTCAAGTAAAATTGGCAGTTGAATAGTGAACTGTTGCTTGCAGCGTTTAAAACTTACCAATGATACCATTGATAGGACGGTGTTGGATTCCCGTTCGCTATGCATTCAAAAGTTGTTTGCGAGTAGAGATCTACGTCGAGGCGAAGCTCCGGACCAACCCAAATTACACGAGGTGGGTCTGAAACAGCACGAAAACAAAATAAATATGTTTTTGAAAAAAAAAATTAAAACTTTAATAAATACTTACATTTAACGTCGATGTCAGTTTTCACCGATTCGGATGTACCCAAACCGTTTTTGGCTTGACATCCGTATATACCTATAAACGATATTAAAGTTTAATTTATAATATAAAAAACATACAATTTTTTTAACTTAGTATTCTACCTGAATGCTTTCTCATCACAGGCACTATCAAGAGCTGAGAGCCATTGGACATTATTTCTTGTCCATCTTTCGTCCACCATACACTTGGTGCGGGATTGCCATCGGCCTTACATTCTAACGACAAAGTGCTAATACCTTCCTCTAGATTCGCAAGGACTTTTTTTTCTGCCCCAATTACGGAGACTAAAGGGACATCTGAAAAAAATTTATTAATGATAATACTCGTACATAATAATACATTAAAATAAATATTACCACCCGAAATTTATAAATTAGCTAAATAAACTAAAAGCACCTTTTACCGCGGTATCTAAAGTCCGAATTATTTTTTTATTTAACATTTGATAACGATACGTATCTTATTGACATAAAAATAAGTCTATTAAAATGATAATAAATGCTGTAATAATATTGCTATATAAAAAGCCGCCATATGTGAAAGTTCCCGCGGACGTCGTCACAACGCTTTACCTTTTGTTCGTCTCGCCCACTCGTCTCGCTCACTCGCACGGCGTGCACGATACGCGCTCTTGCTTGCTCTTGGCAGGTAGCCAAGACGCAGCACGTGCGCCCGCGGCCGTTGGAGTTCTGGAGAGTCGGATTTGAGCCATGGTTCGATCCGCAACCGCGCGTAGGCGAATTATTCATTTTCCGCGCACAAAATGTTTTAATAATTAAATAAACGTTTTCCGACATCACACTGGCTCCCAACCCGTGGCCTACGCGCTATTTATCGACGAAATCGCGTACTCAACCGTTCGCCATCTTAGCGTCGTAGAAGAATCCCATCGAAAATTTAACAATTGTGCGTTATCGGAGTGAATTTCGTCAGTGATTTGCATCTGTTGTTTGCGATGCCACGTTGCAAGGCTCCAGGCGTCCGTAACAACGTCGAGGATGAGGACTCGGACTAGTTCATGACCGAGGGGCAGCTATCGTCGTTCATGGCGGCGTTCACCAAGGCTCAAGCGGAGTCAAACCGCCAGCTAATCGAGAGTCTTTTGCTGCGATCGCCGGCCTTCACCACAGGAGCGCCCTCGCCATCACCATCACCATCGTCGTCTTCGGCTCATCCGTTTCCGTCGGGAAACTTCGCCGGTTGCACGGCTCGTTTCAATGGCGCCTTACGCGACTCTGACACTCTGGAAGCATTTATCGACGCGATTGTGATATAACAAGAATGTATAAACATCGCGGACGATCATGCACTTCGTGGTTTACCGATGCTACTCGAAGGAGAGGCAGCCGTATGGTTCCGAGGTGTAAAAGCATCGATAGCGTCGTGGGAGGACGCGCTATGTACGGAGAGTCCCAACCCCCGAGACATCTTCGCTTCTGAGTAAGGAGACCGGGAGCAATCGGAAGTATTCATCGGTCGTTTACGCGCCTCGGTCGCCAAACTGCCGTATGCATTGGACGAAAGAATTCATTTAGACATGGTTTATGGTCTCTTAAATAAGCGTATTCGGAAGCGATTAACACGAGAAAGTGTACAAAGCGTTGACGAGTTGGTCTCAAAGGCGCGCTACATAGAAGATTCGCTGATGGAGGGCTCATCGGTCGCGCAGTCCCGCGCGCCGTCAGATCAGCGAGCAGGGAGTGCGCGCACGCGCGCGCGTGCGCGTGCGACGTGCAACGCACGCGCCGCCGCCGTCGCTGTACCTGCTGTGGTAAGCGCAGCGAACGCGCCGAATCGAGGTAAACGGTTTTGTGTTTATTACAAGAAGAGTGGACATGATCGCGATGAGTGCTCAAGGCTTAAATCTAAAAGTGATCCGCATACAGTTTCGTGTTACAGTTGTGGTATGAAAGGTGTTATTCGTGCTAATTGTGTTAACTGTAATACAAAAAATACGGACATTAAGGATTCGTTCTTTTCGTGCGATTTTATGTCAACAAATAGGCATTTATATTCTAAAACCGATGCATCGCAATGTCAAGCCCATGTTTCTTTTGATTGTAATACTGTTTTTATATTCTGTTTGTAATGTATATGATGTGCCTGATGCGCGGTCAGTGGATTACTCGCGTACCGAGCGCTTGCGTCCGGATGTTTGTACCAAAGGCCGTTCAATTATGGACATAGAGATTTTCGGCTATCGCGGTACCGGTCTATTAGACACGGCGGCTAAACGTAGTGTTGCCGGATCCATGCTGTACTCCTTGTTGCTTGAGTTAGGGCAGCCGATGCGTAGCAGCGTCATGACTGTGAAACTCGCTGACGGTGTAGTGCGTGACGTGACAGTCAGACTGGTGGACGTTGTGGTGATGCTCGCGGGCGCATCAATACCTATCACTTTTATTATTTTTCCAGATGCAGTTAACAATGAAACATTGCTAGGCATTGATTTTCTACGGAAAGCTGGTTTGGTTATTGATATTTTTAACGAAACGTGGTTCACAGCTGATCAACCTCAGGTCATTCACCCCTTGCGTTGTGAGAAATCACGTAACTTCATCGGGTGCGCCTCTGCCGACATGTTGCGTTCGGACGAGGGTATGATGCTGTCACCACCTGAAAGAGCAAGCCTTGCGCAGACATTGCAGGAATACGAGGACATTTTCCGAGAAGGGGGAGGACCGACGTCGTTCGCTGAACACCGCATTGACACCGGCACCCACCCGCCGATCGCCGTCCCGCCGTACCGCCTGACGCCTGCGAAAAAAGAAGTTATGGAGGCTGAAATTAATAAGATGCTGACGGAGGGTGTCATCGAAGAGTGTGAGTCTCCGTGGGCAGCACCAGCGCTGTTGGTACCTAAAAAGAATGGATCCTACAGATTTTGTGTGGATTTTCGCAAATTGAATTCCATCACGAAGGTCGACTCCTATCCGCTTCCGGTGATCGACGATCTACTGCAGTATACTGGCAAAAGCTGTTTCATGAGTACCGTCGACCTCAAGGCAGGTTACTGGCAGGTTGCTGTCAAGGAAGAGGATCGCGACAAGACCGCCTTCGTGTCACCATTTGGCGTTTTCAGATTCAAGCGTATGCCTTTTGGCTTGCGCAACGCTCCAGCGACGTTCCAGCGCCTGATTGACAGGTTTCGTTCGGGGTTTGCTTTGCAAGGCGTGACTAATTTAGGTTACATAGATGACCTCATCGTGATCTCTGAAAACTTTGCTCAGCATCTACAGGATCTTCGAGCTGTTTTCGATCGCCTTCGTATCTTCAGCCTGTGCGCCAATCGAGCTAAATGCGTGTTTGCTAGAGAAAGCGTTAAGTATCTAGGTCACGTGATTTCGTCTCAAGGGCTGTCGCCTGACCCTGACAAAATCAGCGCCATCGTCGATATGAACGAGCCGACGAATGTAAAGCACTTGAAATCCTTCTTACAGACGTGCTCGTGGTTCCGCAAGTTCGTGCCGAACTTCGCAAAGGTTGCGCAACCATTGACTATGCTAACGAAGAAAGATCAGTCTTGGTTGTGGGGCGATGCTCAAGTCACCGCGTTCTTGGAACTTAAGAAATCACTTACCTCTCCTCCAATCCTCATCCAGCCAGATTATAGTCTTCCTTTTGTGCTTAGGACTGACTCGAGCAGCTATGCTTTAGGTGCAGCTCTCTTGCAGGGGGAGTCGCCGCGCGAAGAGTGTCCGATCGCGTACGCCAGCCGCCTTCTGACTTCGGCGGAACGAAACTACTCAACCACCGAGCGTGAAGCTCTTGCAGTTGTGTGGGCAGTCGAGAAGTTCCGCGGCTACATCGATGGCCATCCCGTGCGCGTCGCCAGCGACCACCAGCCCCTGAAGTGGTTACTAACCTTGAAGTCTCCTGCAGGTAGATTGGTCCGTTTGGCTATGAAGTTGCAGTCTTTCGATCTCCAAGTGGACTACACCCCAGGAAAGGCAAACGTCATCGCAGATTCGCTCAGTCGACCGCCATGCGTTAAGGAGGCTCGAGATGCTTGTGGCGTCTGTACGGTGGTGGTTGAAACGCCACGATGGGAGGCAACCGCTCTTCGTGAAGATCAGCTCGCAGATCCTGAAATCGCGAAGATTATCCTGGGCCTGGAGGGAAAGGAAAAAGTGGAGATTGGTAGGTGGACAGATAGAGGACAGACAGATATGTCAAAGGGGATACTTTACCGATATACAGAAGCAGAAACCGAAGAACCGCAGCTTGTTGTGCAGTCAACCGTCGGAAGCAAGTGATGGTTGAATGTCACGACGCTGCAACAGCTGGTCACGGTGGTGTTGATAGGACTTTGCATCGTATTTCCCAGCGGTTCTATTTTCCTGGAATGCGTCGTTTTGTAGCGGAGAATCTCAAGTCTTGTACTGAATGTCAGCGTTACAAGCCTTCGAATGAGAAGCCTTCAGGCTTGTTGCAGACTTCAGTACCCGCACAGCGCTTCGAAGTTGTAGCAGTAGATTTGTTCGGTCCACCTCTTAAGGGTCCCAAGGGTGAACGTTGGGTCCTTATTGTCGAAGACACCGCCAGTAAGTGGGTAGAGCTGTTTGCGCTTACTGAAGCTACTGCTGAAGCTTGTGCTAAGATCTTGATAGAGGAGGTTTTCCTTCGTTTTGGCGTTCCTAGACGATTAATTTCTGACAATGGTGTCCAATTCGTCGCCGATGTTATGCAGAAAGCCATGTTTGTTTTGGGTGTTAAGCAGAATCTGGTGCCCCTGTATCATCCAGAAGCGAATCCTGTGGAGAGGAAGAACAGGGACCTTAAGGTGCAAATGGCTATCCTCGTGGAAAATCACCATCAAAAATAGCCTGAAGCTCTGCCATTTATTCGTTTCGCTTTAAACACATCGTTGACAAAAGCAACCCAACAGACTCCTGCATACCTGACTTTTGCTCGCGAACTTCGCTCAACAATTGCAGCTCAGACGGACTTGCGTGCAGTTGTCGAAGCAAAGAACTACGTGCCACAAATCACACCTTATCTGCTAAGACTCGCAGATACTCTCCAGTCCAGCAAAGAAAGTTAGCCCAACTACGTACCTGTTAGCGTTTCCTAATAAGTCCAACATTACCATTGGGAAGTATCATGTCTCTGACTTAAGACGCTATCATTCGCGAGAGGGTGAATACACTGAGATTCCTGTGCCTGTGGCTCCAAAACGTCCTCGCGGCCGACCGCGAAAGCTTGTGTCGGTTTGACCAGTTGTGAGGTCACTAGTCCTGGTCAAAAGGGGGAGTATGTAATAATATTGCTATATAAAAAGCCGCCATATGCCTTTTGTTCGTCTCGCCCACTCGTCTCGCTCACTCGCACGGCGTGCACGATACGCGCTCTTGCTTGCTCTTGGCAGGTAGCCAAGACGCGCAGCACGTGCGCCCGCGGCCGTTGGAGTTCTAGAGAGTCGGATTTGAGCCATGGTTCGATGCGCAACGCGTAGGCGAATTATTCATTTTCCGCGCACAAATTGTTTTAATAATTAGATAAACGTTTTTCCACATCACAATGCCCTAGACCTGTGAAGTCTTTGAAAAAGTCTCAACGTGTCTATATACTTACTTAAAATAAAACAAATTTACATAATTTAAGCTCACACGTTGAATTTTAAAGAATTAAACTTCACAAACGACTATATAAGTATTTCGCATTGTGATCAACTTTAAAATAATATACGCAAACGATACTAGAATGCAGTTAAATTTCAGTTATACGCTGGGTAGTTGTACGCCGGGCCAAGATGGAGTCCCAATCAAATACATGTATTCTATTGTAAAAATGTATACATTGCTCACGAGAAGATTTACCAACTCTAAAAATTTATGTTGTTTTTAACCTATGGGTAAAGCATTGTTAACCAACAGTCAATTTTTAAATTTGTTTTTATTTTGCTTCTGAAAAATACTTTATGATTTAAAATATAAATAATATGACTAATGATAATATAACTACGAATGATAGTAAAATTTAAATAGGGTGTCCGGTGGCAGAATTCGAATTTTAACTTCAAATTAGGCAAAAACAACGTTTATTAAATATTTATTTTAGTAAGAATTAAAAATAACGATTATGCGTATATTATTTATTTAAAATTATATTGTCTAAATGCTGAGGAGTACGTCGAGAACACTCTTTAAATCTGGTCTTGGTATATCGTGCCATTCGCTTCAAAAGTGATCTTGGGATACCAGATATTTTCGTATTCCAATTCACTGTCAAAAAGTGTTGTGCAACATTCCTCGGTACAAGTTCATACAATATCTTATAAAGACCTGAATTAGTAAATTATAAAATTTTATACATCGATAGTTAAATTGATTTTGTATACCGCGGTAATAAGTCTTGTCTTTTATTGTTGTACTAATAGAAATTTGATTTTTTACCATGAATACGTACAAGGTCATAACACATACATATTTTGATTCGCCTGCTTTTTACTAAATTTCGGAACGAGAGAAAATAATATTCAATATATATTCTCATCGTCATATCAGCCGGTAGATGCCCACTATAGGCCTCAAAGTTCGCCACAATGATAGGCCTAGCGCTGCCCGCACCCAGCGACTTATTGCGACCTTTAACTATTTGGTTTACCTAGTGGGGTGCCTATTCATGCCGCGCCTATCACCTAGCGGTCGCCAATAGAGGACCTTCCGGTCCAAACGGCAATCGGTTGCATGAAAGATATACATCGTCCAAGTCCCGTGCTTTTATTACAACTGAAGTTTTTTTTTGGACAAATGAATATTTTTCGAATACAAAATCTGTAAATACAAAATTTAATGCATAAGTTATCTAGATTAAAAAAGATAATTAAAAAATTATGTTGACTATGGTTATTAGATTCAGATTTCGTAAGTAATAAAAATGTACTTTTAACTCACAGGTTACATCTAACAAAGCGTAGGCATTCCGATAATGAGGCACAGGGTATGAGGGATGGTAGGCACGGCAAGCCAGTTGTTTTCCGTAGCCAAATCTCGTAGCCCCAATCTCCAGAATCGAGCGAGTAGTCCACACATCTGGTTTCTCTATTTCCGATGTATTTGTTTGACTAAGCGGTGTCAAGCGTCCCGAATCTAAATGAACCAAATCCACAATTAAAAGGAACTAAGTAAGAAAAGGACCAATATTTAGCCACTTCCGCACATGCAGTGGCAGTCGTGCAACAAAGTGCCCCGTCCGCCAGCCCGCTAATAAATGCGCATGCGGCAAACATTGGGAATTACACAACTACCACCTCAACAAGTGTTTTACCCCTCCACGGGGCATCTTCAGGAGTTATGTTACACCGATTAGTGCCAAACACAGAGTTTATGATTTTTTTTCCCATTCCATTTCCATTAAATATTTAAAAGGAACTGTTTACTGAACATCTGATTGCGCTATTGTAGTATGCAAAAACATATACAACACGAGCACACGCTGGAATTCCATGTGAAATTCAAAACATATTTATTCAAGTAGGTATTTTCACACAGTTTTGAATCGTTAATAATTTTTAACATTAGAAAAATGTCAGTGAAGTCAATCCGTAAGTAATCTAGCACTTGCTTGGAATGCTGACCAGTTAAGAAGAGCGGGACAGAAATCCAGTAGTTGATTTTTAAATAAAATTTAACTGTTTTTTTTAATCGTTTGTAGGTGAAGCATCTGACCTTTGTCTCGCTTGGTGTTAAGAGATGACGAAGTCTACGACAGTATATGCTTGCTTAAAAAAAACTATTTACTTTTTTATTGAAGACTTCTAAGTTATAATTGGCTGGAAGTAATGACGCCGATTGTTTCACTCCTTGGCTGTTCGCAATATAAAATTGTGGCAGCCAAACGCTTAGCGCGGGTGGAAGGGATTTCAACCTTGTACGGACGTCGTGAATCCATGCGTTTCGCAGTCCGATGGAAGAAAGGAGATGAAACAGAATACTAATCAAGTGGTAACTTTTTACCGATGCCAAGGTTTGAAGTTTAGTTTTAGGTATCCATTATCTTACAAACCCTGCTAATGATTCGACAGAATAAGTTCCACATATTTCGATTAAATAAGAACTGTAAAATGCTATAATAATATTTATTTAATAATATGGTTTTAATATTATGTTCCAAATTAAGAAAAGTAAGGTTTAAACTTAAGACATACTTTATTATTTATGAATACTTTCAAACCTATGATGGATTTGTTAACTTTTTAAAGACAAAATTAAGACTTTACGTGTTTATTTATATTTCTTATATTTACCATCTGCCTGTCCTTCCTTGATATGATTTTAAATAATGGCGCGTAAATAGTATTGTATAAAAATGTTATGCGAAGCAACCATCACCATGTACCAATTTCTTTATAAATGTCTTTTACAAAATTGTTTAATAAACATTGCGATTTTCTGAAGAGCAAGTCTTCGAACTTCATCGGTTCATGTGCGAATTTCTTAATTTGTGATGTTTCTCGTTTTTCTTTTTCTCTTTGCTCTATTACAATGTATATATAAGAATTTGTTAAGTATTATGAGAATGTCAATGCAGAAAGCGCATTATTATTAAATATTTACCTAGATACCATTCGACGTGAGCAGGTGGGTTTCCATATCTGACCTCACAGACGACCGTAGCTCTTGCTCCAGCTGACATCATAATTTTCTGGTTTGGTTCAACCAGGGTTCCGTTGAAGAGAATCCTCGGTGACTCTGGTTTAGCTCGTACAACTAGAGCTGCCGGAGGACTTGAGAGCGCATCCTAAAATAGATTACTAATTAATCTTTTAAACCTTACACATCAGTTAGATATTTTAGTATAGCATTGTGTATTTTTTTTGTATTTGAAATAGGTATATGTAATTTTTTTATAATAATATTAATTTGAGAGAGCATGCTCGTAGTAAATCCTTTTTTTAATTAAAACACAAGTTACATATTGTATATTATGTTCATTTTTCGAGTGTAGAGAATATATACGTACAAATGTGAATGTTTTTTAATATATTTTTACAGAAAGCATTATTAAGGGTTCTTCGTTTTTTTAATTCCTATACTATATATTAAAAATGTAATATGTTTCTATTTACTATAGACTAAAAATAAATAAACGTTTTTGATAATAGTAAATTTCTCTTTTAAACACAATTACAACGTTTTGTTATTATTATCTTTAGTTTATGATATTGGAATAAACATAAATATTTCTCATATTTTATTTTTAATGGCGAGCGACAACTACCATAAACGTCTTTAAAATTGCACATACGGGATTTACAATTAAATGATGAGAATAAATATATAGAATATTCTTATAATATTGTTAATTTTGGAGTCTTTTTAAAATCAATAGGCAGTTTTATTTAAAATGTAATTCGATATTTTAATAAAATTCCTTAATTTCGTTAATTGCACAAGTGTATAATGAGAATAAATATAAAATATTATAATATTGTTTACATTTATAACCTGCATGTCGAAGTTGCTGGGAGTTACTTGGCATTGCCAATTGCCATTGTCCATGTGTAGCTTGGCACCACGAATCAGAATAGTGCAGTCGCCATTCATTTTTGTACGAGGGGTCGCCCATTCGTACTTGCCTCGATGCATACCTACAGGCTAAAAATAAAAGTTAAAAAACTGTTTTATTTTAGAGAAATGAGTGTACTTCATCTAGTTCTTCGAGTAATAAGGTGTCCTTCATCCATTATCATCATCGTTACAGCCGTAGCCGTACTTTTTATTGCTGTAAAGCGTGTTAGTTATTTATTTTCATAATAACACCAAAATCTATGAAGCTCATTGAAAATTATTTCCATTGTTTGATGAATGGAATACGGTCCTTTAAACGTTGGGACCAGTTATTAATAACACACACTCTAATATTTAATGGAATCAGGCGTTACCTTGCGAAAAGAAAAGGACCAATATTTAGTCATATATTAATGACATTTGAATCAAGGAAGTCAAATGATTGAAGGGAGTGGCTAAATATTGGGCCTTTTCTTACTTAACACACACTCTTTTTGGGAAAATTCTTTACTGCCAATGGATTGTTTCAGAGATTTCAAATTATTATCCAACTTAGAGACGCCATACTGTCTAAAACTTATAATTCATCAAATTAAGAATGGGAGTGGATGAAAGCGCTCTTGAGCACTCTTTCTTCAATGAAAGAGTGTTGTTATAATTCTGTTTTATTGATGCAGAAAATTGAAAATTAAATTCCATATAAAATAATAAATATTCTTTAATAAATTATTCTTTCACCGCGTGGAATAACTAAAGATCAAGAACAACATATATCACAACAAACTCCTTACAATAATCGGATCAAGCTACCAAATACGAAGCGGGGTAGCATGAATTGTCTGCGAAGTTTAATCGGAGTTGAACGTTTACTCTCCAGTTTGATATCTCAGCTAATTGGCTATTTAGTTAATAACCTGGGGATAAGTGATGTTAATAATACCACAGCTAATTAATATATTTACTTCATCAAATTGAGTAGCTGTTGGCTAGCAGATTAGGATTTGTCATTATTGATATGGGTTCAAATTACCGGTGTATACATTTAAACATAAAAGTTAATGTCGATTCTTAATTATAATTGATTTATTCTATTAACTACTAAATATATAACAATTGACTTATGTGGTTATTTATTATTTTTATTTATTTATTAGCAAAAGATATATGTTCTTGTCAGGTAGTCATCTATTATTATAATGACAGTCCTTATAATAATTATGCTTGTTGAATTTTATAGTTATTTATAAAATTGTGTTTCTAATATTTATTAGTAAATAAACAAATATATAAATAAATGTTTAAATATACCTGCTGAGTCAGCAAAATTATGTATTAAAAATGTTTACTAAAATAATAATATTTTTAAAAATGTTTCTAATAATATTAGAAGATTTTTACCAAAGTTTATTTTATTTATTTATTTAACAGTTTATTGTACACAATAAAAACACTAAAGTAACAATACAAATATAACTGACACAACAGGCACTACTTATTTCTAACCAGAAATTTCTTCCAGTAGGCCTACGGAAGGAGATTTATAAAAAGTAAGGCAGACACAACGTGCACAATAATTAAATTGAAATATTTACAATAGAAACGACTTTTGACCATAATTACATACTTAACATGAACATAAATGTATACTTACATAAATAAGCATAATAAATAATATATATACATAATATAAGCATAAATACATATATAACATATATAACTAAAAATATTATATATACTAGACAACTAGCGATAAATAGTGCTCTTTGACTCGCTTTTTAAATACAGGTAATGATGGACAATCACGTACTTCGTAGGGGAGAGCGTTCCATAATCTTGCGGCATGGACAGTGAAGGAATAGGAAAAGAAATCAGAGTGTTGGGTGGGGATGGCCAGTGACGACCTTACGTTCGAACGACAAGGTTTGTCCTGGGCCCGGGAGAAGTGGAAGAGGTTACGGAGATAAGAAGGAGCAGAGGGATTGTATAGGATGTTATAGAGAGTAGAAAGAACATGAGCGTTCCTGCGGTGACGAATTGGAAGCCACTTGAGTTGCGATCGGAACTGGGAAATATGATCGTACTTAGGTAAACCGAAAATAAATCTAATACATACATTTTGGAGACGCTCTAGTTTGTTTAGAAGCTCCTCAGTGGCATCCAGGTAGCACGCGTCAGCGTAGTCAAGAATGGGGAAAAGGTGAGTCTGTACGAGGGAGATCTTGGTTTTCAGAGGTAAAAAGTTCTGGAGACATTTGAGCGAGTGAAGTGAAAAATGTAATTTTTTGCTGACCTCATTGACGTGCGGGAGCCAAGACAAATTGGAATCGATGATTACCCCAAGATTCTTTGCAGATTTGCTAAAAGGTATAATAACGCCATCGTAAAGCAATGGACGGATAGCAGTGACAGCGCCAAGACGCTTATACATATATGCGCTCCCAATAAGCAAAGCCTGTGACTTTTTCGGGTTTACTACTAGTCCGAATGACTTAGCCCAAGTAGAGATCCGCTCCAGATCGGCATTGATAAGAGCAATAGCATCATCAAGATCAGAGATTTTAAAATGCCGATAGATCTGCAAGTCGTCTGCATAAAGATGGAAGTTAGACAAAATTACAGTGGTGACTGTGTTTATAAAAACGGAAAACAGGAGTGGTGACAGTACACCACCCTGCAGCACACCCGCACCGAGATCGCACCAGTCTGAGGAGACATCATCAGAGTGGATCCGCTGAAAACGACCACGAAGGTAAGACTCAAACCACACCAAAGCAAGAGGAGAGACGTTAAGAGAGCGAAGAATAGCGAGAAGGACATCAAAGTCTACAGAATTGAAAGCGCTGCTAAAGTCGAGTAATGTTAATATCGTCAGAGACTTCTCCTCCATTGCAAGACGTATATCATCATATGTTCTCATTTATAAAATTAATTGATTAGAAAAAGTTACCGAGAATTTTGATAGAAAATAAAAAGATAGCGTGCAATATGTCGTGAAACAATTATTTCATTTAGGAAAGATGGTTGCATTACAAATGTAAAATAAAGACGTAAAATAATAATGATAAAAACAGAGTTATTACACACAATAATTATAGTGACATATCTAGTGGAAGTATACACAAAACCAAAAAAATAATACTAATTAATAATATAGATACAGATATATTTTTTTCTTAGATATCCCGAACGTAATGGTATTCGTATATGTGTATGTTTTGTTTTTGCACATGCAAGCAGACCTACTCAGACAGAACCGCGGAAGTGACGCGGTTTTTCATAGGCCCGTGATGTTCAGTGCGCATGGTCGTATCAAATTAATTAAATACATACTCATATATGATATTATATGTATATATACAGATATATATATATATATATATATATATATATATATATATATATATATATATATATATATATATATATATATATATATATATTTACACATATGTATTAGGCGTTGAAATCAGTTCCAATCTAAGTACGTAAGTGATGGAGCATTGAGTTGGTTTTAAAGAGTTAGTATCTTATTACAAGACGTTTGTAACACTTTATCAATTTATTTAACACACGAACAAATTTTTATTAGCGCTTGAGTGCGAGCAAAAAGGACGTGCATTCGTCGTAGGACTCTGGGGCGCAATGTGCTCTGCGACCGAGTGAAAGCGGGCAATAGAACAAAGGCGCAAAAAAAATAAAAGAAACAAAAGTAACAAAAGGTCTGCGCCCGCGTCACCGGTGCGTGCATGTGCTCGCTGCACTAATTCGGCACACTAAGTTCGCCCGTCGGCTACGCTCGCCCACAAAATCTTACACCTATTATTCATTCAGACATCACATCAGTATATATACGACTCCCACAGTACTCCCCCGCTGAGACCGAAGGTACGTCCCGATCTGGTTTTCCTTACTGGAACGGTTTCTTCTGTCAAAGTGGGGTTGATATTTTTAGGAACGGAATTGGCTAAAGTCGGAGTCTGCTCGGTTCTGGTTTGTGTAGTTGCGCTGGCGGCTGCGGTTGTGGTTGCGGTTGTAGTTGCGGTTGCGGTTTTGGTTGCGGTTGCGGTTGCGTTTGTGGTTGCGGTTGCGGTTGCGGTCCTCCCGGGCGAAGTCCTCGTCTTCGCTCGCGCTCACTCCGCTCTGTACGGAGGCGCGCATTTCGGCCTCCAACCTGTTGAGAGCCACGGTTTCGGCCACTTGCGCCGCGGGACCCTCGTGCTTTCTGAACAGGTTCCCACAGTTTGCACAAGTTTTATGTTTATTAATAAAAAGTTTGTTTATTGTTTTTATAAATATTTTGGGCGGTTTTATATCTAAAAACGTATGTCTAAGCTCTGTTGACAATGAATATGTTAAACACTAACATTAATAGTATAGCACAATGGCGTTATTACATAAATTGTTAACATTAATGTATTCATGATGAAGCAATTATGCCTGGACGGTTAAAGATTGACTGCTTCGTAGCTTTTCAGCTCGAGATTCTTAGGGAAATATGCAAAATTCTTCAAAGAGAATTTTCTCAGTATTCTGTTACATGAAAGCTCTGAAATATAATTAACTGCATTTTAACGACAATGTATTTTTACATCACTGTGAACGATCAATAACAAGTTTCCGACAAAAATAAAAATTACTTTAGATTGTTACGTCTTAAGATAGGGATCTAATTAAAATAACATTTTACCCAAAAGGTGTAATATTTCATCATATTTCCGTACTTCATCAGAGCTGAAGACTGACTGTCACTAATCCTGGTTATAGTCAACTGGATTATGATTTAGTTTTAGACAGTAAGGCTTGCTCTTAACGCTACGAAAATTCGAAGTCCCTAAAGCAATCCGTACGAGTGCCAGTAAGGAATTTACACATAGAAAGGGAGCAAGCTGCCAATGGACACCAATAGTTTTATATTAAACTAACATAATGTAATGCTGAAAAATATTATGTAAAATAAAAAAAATGTATTTGATTTTTATGACAAGACTGAGCACATGTTTTATTTGTGACCTAAACAGTAAATGCTCAAATTAATAAAAACAGCTTAAATTTTATAAACAAAATGATTCTTTTATGCATATTGAATTAGTATCGCAAAAGATTTAAAGACATTTTTAACCATAACCTTCTCTGTAGAGAGTAGTCGTAACATCCCACAATAGCTCGTCTTAACAAAGTGAACGACTTAATAAGGAATCCGTTATGACTGAAAAGAGCGAGTTCATTGCCCAAAGAGACTTGAAATGAATGGATATTAAAAGTTACCTTTTTTCGTTGACTTTCTGTTTCGTCTCGTTATTATCGATAAGTTTTTATTTCACGTTTCTCTATGCACTGTAACCTTTACTCGGATTAAAAAACTTTCAGTGGGATATCGATTTAAGTACTTTATTTTTGGCGTAAATTCTCATTATTGTATAAATTTATATTATGATTTCCGGGTGCAATGAGTTGTAAAAAGAAGCCGGGCTTGGTACAAGGAACTGACGACCTAGTTTCAGAAGGACTGCTTGCAATCAATCGGTGCCCACCATCAGCGTTAAGACTCCTGTCCCTTTTCCAATTGTCTAATTGACAATGATTCTGCCAATGCTGCTTTGCAAGCCCCTTGAAATGAACCGGTGTTCGCTTTTGATAAGCATAAATCTTTCAGCAGGTTGTAGAGATTTCGCTGTTATAATAGTTGGCACAAAAGTAATACCATGATGTGAACGTGACATAATTTTTACTAGTGGGCACAAATATCTGCTTTGACATTTATCAAGTAGATATATAGAGAATTAGTTGTCAATAAACGATGGAGTATATAATATATATTTATAAAGTTAGTTTTGCACCACCTGTTACCTCTCGCTTACTATTTCCACCGCATAAAAATTCACAAAAACCTAATTATTTCGTTGACAACGACCTAGTTTAAGTACTTGTTGACATTATTTGTGTGATTAAGAAAGGGACTAATAATATAGCCACTTCCGCTATGCAGCAGTAGTCGTGCAATGAAGTGCACCGCTTGCCAGCCCGCTGATAAATGCGCGTGCGGTAAACAATGCGAAACACAACTACCACCGTTAATTCACTCTACACGTGTTTTACCACTCCACGTTGCATCCTCAGGAGTAATGTTACACCGACCAGTGTCAAACACCGAGTCAATTATTTGTGTGACGTTTAAATATATTTGTCTCCTAGAGAACAATAAATTATTGTACATTGTATCGCCCGAATGATATGGCAAATTAATGAATGGAGAAACAATTGAATTTAGTTATGCCGGTGGTAAGAATAAAATTATTTTTAAAATAATTTTTAGTGAATCTAAAATACGAAGAGTTCAAAAAGTATATTCTTTAAGAATATAGAATTTAACTTTACATTAAATCATGCATCAAGAAGAGGATAGAATGTTTCCGATAATTGTACATACAATAGCCCACAGATGAATGGTTCACAGAGAATGTATTACATGTAACCCACGCAGGAATGCTTTATCAGGCAGCGTGTACCACAGGCGGTGTACGCATGAACAGTCCATCGGATGGTATGGACGTTAGTTCATGGTAGAATGACCTATTAAAATTAGCAACCACTTAAAAAATTGCTTTGGGTGAGCATATAATTTGATTATCGCAGTGATAATCTTGTTTACTTAGCTATAGGCAGCGTACACACTCGCGCACTAGGATAAAATATAATGCAGGGATGATCGACACGCGGGTCGCTTGCGGCAGGTTAAACATGTTCATGTGACCCCACGAGCATTTCTATAATGAATTTATTTTATCGACTTTGCTTCTTTAATATATTATTCTAAAATTAATTATAATAAAAGGGTTATACGTAATAAATCAAAATAATTAATCGAAAATGACACCCGATCAAAACTGAATGATGTACTATTAGATTACTAGGTACATGTAACTTCTTCATCAATTTGGGCTGACATTGATCAGGTTGTACCAAAAAAAAGCAGTACAAAAATTTCAAGTAAATTTCTTTTTTTTTCTATTTTTAATTTATATTAAAATGTATGTATTTTAATTTAATATTCCTTATTGTACACATTGGGAAACCTCTTCTTACCGAATCGGAAATAATGTATATTTTGTCAGCTTGGTGTGCTACCGTAACAAGGTTCATCTGATGTATAAAAAGCTCATTTAGTATTTTATTAAAAATACCAGACTTAATAAAAGATGGAATCTGATAAAACATTCGACATGAATTCCAACCCTGGAAAATAAAATCTACTAAATTCTGCAGTAAGAAATATAAAGTTTAAGTGTACGGTTTTACAAACAGAAACAAATAGTATCAACGTCAAATGTATCTATTAAAGTGTTAACAAATAATACTGAAAACTAGAGAAACAAAAGTTTTTATGTGTGGATTCACAAATACCTTGTTTAAGAGTAACTCTTATAAAAACAGTAATAATAAGAATACTCTTGTGTAGTAGTGCCGAACCAGATATTATGTAGTCAACTTATAAAGTGCATCTAAAGAAAACAATAAAATAACCATATTACTGTGAAATAGATTTGTTAATTGATAATAGAGCTTTGAAATGAATTTCTCTAATACGGTGTTATGGAAGTCTGTAAAAATAATCACAAAACAAGCAGAAGCGCAGTTTGTTGTAGACTATATATTTATATATATATATATATATATATATATATATATATATATATATATATATATTTATAAATATGTATATCAAAACGTATTAAAAACCTTATTACTTATATTTTAAGTTGAAATATGTTATTACAAGCAGACTCACTTTGTTTCCTACTTCTATTTACTTCTAAATTATACTTTTTATGAATGAGAGAATGAAAAACGACTACACTAAAACATCGCAATTAAAAGTACATGCACTATAGAAACAAAAGCCTCCGTCTCTTTCAATCCGGTAATATCAAACGATATCGAACCTATTTACTTAGAACGATATTTAGATTAAAAACCTTCTGCGCACTTTCGTTCAAATTCATTGAATCTGTAAATGCTAAAAATGCATGTAACTTTAGATAAAAAAGAGGAGATAGGAAGAGAATAAACCTTTTTCCAGAGACGGAGGTTAGGTTGTAATTCGCTTTATGCAGTCATGGTTATGCTCGAGATTTCTCCGCGAGATCGGATTAGGAGGAGATCTGTACGAAAGAAATGAAATGACATAGCCCAGCGGGTTGGCAAACTGAAGTGGTAGTGGATAAACCTCATATTGCTCCGAGTTGTTAGCCTCTAGGAATGTAAAGTTCTGAAGTGGAGAGCCTGTACGGGCAAGCGCAGCTACGGTTGTCTACCCAACGTTTACAAGGTGGACAGACCACCTTCACAAAGTCGAAAGACTATCGATGCAAACCGCTTCCAACTAGATTTTGTAGCCTTCGATGTCATAGTTTTTGATAACAATTTAAATCGATGTATCTTAAATTATTTTATGAAGAAAAGAGATATATACTTTATTTTGTGTCTGTAGATTTGACTAAATTCATCTCTCTAATAGAATCAAGCGTTACCTCACGGAAGTCTATGCTAACTTAGAAAGGAACTAATATCTAGCTACTTCCACTATGCAGCAGTAATCATGCAATCCAGTGCACCGCCCGCCAGCCCGCTGATAAATGCGCGTGCGGTAAACAATGCGAAACACAACTACCACCGTTAATCTACTCTGCGCGTGTTTCACCACGGGGCATCTTCAAGAGATGTTAGATCGACCAATGCCAAACACCGAGTCAACACATTTCATATTAATTTTAAACGGCAAGCGCTGTTTGGCTATTTGAACTCTATAAACAAATATTATGGTAGATGTAGAATTCTACTCAAAACTGTCTGTAATAAAATGGTTTGCACAGTAAAATGATAGGTCAATATCAGTTCTCTGACTGCGGGAGTATTTGCTAACCGGCAACTACGAAGATAAAGAAACAGTTAACGGACAACCTCCTTGATATCGAAGCGCCTTCATAACTTGCTATCGTTTAAGCAATTTAATAAAGTTTTGAACAATTTTCAATTAATTAAGAAAAGGACCAATATTTAGCCACTTCCGCACATGCAGTGGTAGTCGTGCAATAAAGTGCACCGCCCGCCAGCCCGCTGATAAATGCGTATGCGGCAAACAATGCGAATCACACAACCGCCACCGCCAAATTACTGAACACGTGTTTCACACCTCCACGGGGCATCTTCAGGAGTTATGTTACACCGATAAGTGCCAAACACAGAGTGAGCTCAGTCCGTCACCGCTTCTTATTTATATGCCACCTCCACCTCCATAACAGAAAGTAGAAACAGAAGGTAGAAATTTTAACATTCGTTATAAGGAGAATCGATTTGAATTTAATTCAAGCTGATCCTTCAGGTTTTTTATTCTCAAAAGATATTAGTTGCCTTCTAATAGATAATTAAAGATATAATGTCTTTTCTTACAAGAAGAAGTTTTCTATTTGGCACAGAATTTTAGTAGTAATGTGATTATATTTTCAATGTAATGCTTTATGGAAAACCATATTTTTGGTGTGATACACGTGTATGTTTTGACAGGGGTATTATCTACTTATGGTTTGCGAAAAATCATTTAAGTCCTTGATATTTTTCTGTTTTTATCTGCATAAGGAACTTCCCTTATGTGTTAACGAAAACTTTGAAAAATTTTGCTTTAGACGAGCCGTTATTTACGAGGTTTGCGTTCAGCAACACATTAGACGACACAAATACATTCATATATAGTATAAATATTTCACAATGGTAAAAATATGATAAAAATGGTGATAAAGAATTATTACAAAACTTGTACAGTCACCAACGAAATTTTAAATTAATTTTATATTAAGAAAAGAAGTTTTTTACCTTATTGTTTCTTTGCCACGAGCATACTCCTCTTTTATTAGATACGCGGCATCTCAGCAATGCGTTTTCATCCGGATTTACTTCTGTATACGAAGGTACTTCTAGGAACTGCTGTAAAGCAACTGAAAGAAAATTAAAATTATGTATAAATATGAATACATATTATATTTTCCTTTTACATTTCTAGCGTTACGTTATTAAAATATGCTCCGTCAACAGTCGCTAGTCTATAAAAATAATTTAATGGATCAATAGTACCTAATAGAATTGCTATTACTTCTTAAGTATATCAATGTATTTCCTATAATTACCGAAGTCGTCGAATAACGAATCATGTTGCAGCACAAAACCAACCTATGCCACACGTTGGCTAGAATGTGCTAATTACTAGCTGCTATTTTTTATAGTTATTTATTTACCATTTTGAAGCTTTTACACCTACAACCAATCATACTTACCTATGCACTGACTCATGGCCATTATTTAGGGGATATTGCTGGAAAGATAAGACTTAAAATTTTTTTGTAATGTTGCTTTCGTTGAGTAGTCTGATTTTAAAAAATTCCACCGGCAAGTCGAGTTGAGGAAGCATTCATTAAAAATAATTATTTTTTACAAATGAAATCTCTAATAGGTACTTGGCTTAGCAAAAAAAAATTCAAAAATGTTTTTTTTTTCCATGTTAAAATTACCGAGAATGAATTCTATGAAATTAAACGCACAAAACGTAGCATGGGCCAAGCGAAGCGGACAGCCGGTGCGAGTATAATGTGCTCTTTTGAAACGATCTTGTTTATAATTATTTTATTATCAATTATTGGTAGCCTGTTAATATTATTAAAAGAACCTTTGAAGTAATTATTTGCATGCAAATAGGTTTAAATTTGTGTACTGTTAAACGTATGAAAATGTATAATATGTTGTGCTGTTGACGTGCCTAAATGAAATTAATAAATAAAAAATTACATTCCCGAGAAACTATATAACAATTATCTAATCATTACTAAGAAAAGTTTTTTATTTCTTTTATTCCGTTTGCCGCAGTCGCCTACGCCGTAATCAAATTCTAATAATTATGTTCGATATAATTCCTCTATTATAATGGCTTAATATCACCACTTGAGCGTGGGAAGAAAATAACGTATTATTTCATATTATTCTTTACGGTAAACTGAGTTATGTAGTCATAAATCTCGATAGATTCAAATACGTTGTACGAAGAGCGTCGAATTAAAATAAAAAAACAGAACGTTTTCAAGTGACACTTGAATAAGTGCAAAAACTTGAATTTTTTTCCGGTATCACGCGTTACTAAGGTTTAAAATTAATAACTCAGCCTTTCAGATAGTAATTTATTACTACATATAATTGTTACCATATAATACGACAAATTTACATATTTTAATATTAAAAAAAATAAATAAGGCAACTTAATGTTTAAAAGAATATTATGAGAAATTTAAGAAAAATAGATTTTTTAATTTAAGAATATTAAAACATTACATGATTTTTTAAAGTAATTATTTGTTTTGAAAAGTTTTGTACTGCAACAATTTGAAGGCTTGTTAATTGAAATGGAAAAAAAATTGTAGCTTTTTTCAAAATGATTATTTTATTTACTGGTAAAATGTATACCAAAAAAAAATTAATTTTGTGATCTAGCTCGGATCTATGAAAAAATCAGTGATATAGCTGTTTAACGATAATGTAAATTAGCAGCAAGCCTTCGTCAACAACTGTCAAACGCACGAAGTTCAAAGCGTATCGTCAAAACTTCAACACCTCAATGTATCGATAGTCAATTCAAAATCACTGGAAGCATTCAAGAATCACCACTCTTTAGACCGAATCGAAGTTTTTCTAGTAGTCCAGAAATGCTAGATACTATGGCAAGTGCACTCCTCGGTCTTCCGTATAAAGTTATACTGAAGCATGTTGATGTAGTCTCTAGTACAGTACAGCCTAGTCGTACACTACACTAGTAGCCTTTTCGAAAACTTGTTTATTTGGGATGCAGGAAATGGAAGTCCACTGTTGTTGTTTAAAATTCCAATAGAACCAGTTAGCAGCAGCTTCCATCAAGTATTTTCGCATGACATGAATGAGGTCGTTCATTCACCTTGTGGATGGGCGTCCAAGACGTGATAGACCAATGCGTAATTTTCGCCATAATTCAATAATACCAATAACCAAAGTTTTATCCTATAGTTTGCTAATTTTAATGTCAGAGCTTTGATATTACAGGCCATGCAAACTTTATTACAGAAACTAAAGGTATGGTAAATAAGAAGACGCTTTGAAAAGTTCTTCTAAATGTTTTAAAAAGTCATGTACTTTTCTAATAAAATTACGTTTGGAGTAAATAACAAGTCAAAATAATGATCATTGTACTCTTAAGGAGTGGTAGGTGCGTCAAATTATTTCATCTCACGAAGCAGTGCTGTGCTTTGTTTGCGATTTCTGCCCCAATTTGTAAAAACGACGCGTCCTATTTTCTGCAAGGATATGGTAACAATCAAAAGTAATTTAAATTATTTAATTGGCCTAACCAAAAGGTATTGGTAATATATAGAAGTAAATATTAACAAAGTCAGGTTATTGTAAATGAAAATAAACAAAACATTACATATGTAAAAGATAAGAAATAAGAATCCAGACACTAAAAAAAAATGAAGGATGGAAAAAAATTGTAAATGACAGGACTGAAAATAGATAAAAAAACAATAGGTATTTACGTCAGAGGAAACGAAATAAAAAACCAAAAGTTATTTACAATATTAATCATCATATCATATCAGCTTATGTGCAACGCCTACTGTGATGCATAGACGTCTCTCAAAGTTTTCTACGATGACCGGTCTTACGTTGCCCGTAGTGGATAAATATATCTCAATTTAAACAAAAAAAAATCCGGACAATCTAAAAAATAACTATACATAATCGCAAAGTTAGTTTGAGTTAAAAAATATTTTTAGCTTGGAAATCTACCAATAATCGACGGGTTGCAAGCAACGGAGGGATTTATACTTGGTATGGCTCTACGGGATCGAAACCAAAAAGAATAAATTCCTAGTCCTCTATATTTAATTATAAATAAAAAATCTTCCGTAAATGATTAACTACAAAAAACATGAATTCTTTTTATATATATAAGATTTTCATCTTTGAAATCTATCCGTCGGATGGCTCAAAGCAAGTAAATGCAGCACGCAGCACGCGTTTTCAATTTAAATTCTATCTAAAAAAGAGATTTCTGTTTTCAGACACTTATTAATATGCAACGTAGCCTTAATTGAAAGGCGCCGTGGTTAGGGAAATTTCTGAGCTGTCAAAACGTATCATGTCTTGAGATATCCAACGAAAACTGACTTCTTTCGTTTACAATTAATAACTATTTTGTAATTACATATTTTATTAAGATTTTTTTAATTAGATACGTAAAGGCAAATAGAGAAGCTATATATTGTCTTATTCCTATATTAAAAAGGCACGATAATATATAAAATTTATGACTGCAATTTAATAAAAAATTTTGCGAAAACTAATAAAATATCAAAATGCAAATTATTATTAATTAGTCAAGATATAAAAAGAGTTAAAAAGAATTTAATGCGTTATTAACAAATATGTGTTTATTTGTCCATAAGTTCTCAAAGCTTGTCCCGGAATAAATATTTTGTAAAATCTTTTAGTTCTTATCATGACTAGGGTTATCTGTCTTAATTGAACTTGATAACTTTATCATATACGAACTTAATAAAGACAATGTATTGTTTCAGCTGTATTCTGAACTTGAGATAAATATTAAAAGCTTGCGTACTAGTTACAATAGTAAATTGTTGCGTAATTGTTTAAGTAAAATATTTTTTTTTATTTTATATTAGATTTAAAATTCCGTGATTAAATAATTATTCTAATTACTTACCAATTTCCACAGCGGTTATATATGTAAGTAAAAAACGAATTAATAGTGTGTATTTTCCCATTATTGATTTTTAACTGAATAATTAATTTAAAATGATTATGTTCACAATGAAAATTGAATAATAATATTAATTATTTAGCATTTAAACTAAAAACGACGAAGCAGAAGTTATTCTGTTAGTGTTTAGTGCTTTTATACATCGCGCCAGTCCCGCGAACCCTCCGGCATCAAAGGCGAGGGGATGACGACTGCCGTGAGAGCTTCCCATTCGCAGCGCCCCATATAACTTAAACTCCGAGGCTCGTTTAGAAAATAATAATCCAGTACAGATTTAAGTATATCTCTTCAGCGAAATAATGTTTGTGATTAATAACAATATTTACAATTGCTTTATATTAGTTTTTCCTGTTAAACTATAACATATTTAAAATACTATAGACGCTGCATAAATTGTAGGGTCGATTGATGTAAAATATTGGCGATTTTATTAATTTTATAAAATTTATCATATGTTTTATATATATGTACTCAAATTAAACTAATTAAAAACACAAAACATAACACATAAATATTTATCCCACTAACTAAATAAAACATGAATATCAACAGGTTTTGTTGTCTAGTTTAAATTATAGCAATATCTGGCAGACAATGCTCTTCTTTGTCCATATCAAATTGTTTATAGTATATGTAAAACGTGTATATAATTACACTTGTGTGTGAAAGAAGTGAACTATTTTGTGCTACTGATGAAGGGTGATTAGTTATAGGTGTTAAAAGCTTAAAAATGGTGATTGTATAGATCATTTGATGTCAATTAACCTATGTACACTTTTTTATTAAAACTGGTTAAGGAAATAGTAAATAGCATAATAATAATCCAGTAAAATAAAACGTATTTAAAATTCAGATTAATAAATAGTACATAAAATTAATTATTATTTACTATCTATCGCTGTAAGCTTTGTAATGCCCGTAGTTATTGAGCCGTCGCATTCCCATAGAAAAGAATAGGAGGGATTTATCTACAAAAAAATGTAATTATAAACAAGTGTAAAAACTTTAAATCTTTTTTCTGATTAACGAGCTATACGTTCATTCATTTGTAATACTTTTACGCCTGGAACCAATCACCCTGTATACTAATATTTAGTTAAAACCAACAATTGATGGTATATAAGCGGTTTTGCCATTGAAAAATGCCGTTCAGCCGTCGGCATTTACAACACCAATGACCTTTTTTGATAAAAACTTTGCTGTAATTTCACCCGCCACTTTTAAGGTAATAGCAATTAACTAAATAAAGGTTCGGCTCTTTTGGAGGAACTTGATTCGGCGCGTTAAACTAGGATTATCGAGCCTAGTTACTGTATGGAGCGTCTGCCTAAGATTTCTAAGAGTTTGACGGCCTTTCAATGCGATAAAACTGTAGTACTGTCCTGTACTCTCCGTACCGATGCCTCCCGGATAACCTTCGGGCTTAGCCACCCTGAAAGAGGTTTTAGAGCAAGCACTTACTGCACTCCGTCCCGTCGAACTCGCGGAATTTGTAAATGCCTCTTGGGCGGGAATGTACCTTTACCAAGTGTGAGGTAACTGAATTTGAGAAGTTTTTAAGACCCTCGGTTCTAAACGTTACAATATTTTAAAACGATCTTGAGTTTTGTATTTTTATATAACAATAATGTGTTCAAAACGTAAAGATAACTTGTTTATTAGATGTAAATTCTTTGTTTATTCTTCCAAATCAATTTCATCCGTATCAAAGTAATCCCCTTCCGATAAAACGCACTTTTGCCAACGCTTATTCCAGTATTCAAAATATTCAGAATAACCTTTTTCAGGAATAGCCTTCAAGACCTTTTTTGATACAGTATTTATCTTCGCAATCGTGTCACAATGGCGTTCGACGACGCATTTGCCTTTTGAGTTTGCTGATAACTCTTATAGCAGGGTTGAGCAAACTTTTTTGGTCGGAGGGCCGCAGTTTCAAAAACAGAGGGTCATGTAGAAAAAAGTATATAGACAAAGTACGAACCATGTTTTAAGCGTGATTTATGTTTGTAATTAAGCAATTTACGGCTAATTAGTTTCTTTTATTATATTTAGGCCTTGTATCTCTGCATTTTTTCTAAAAAATACAAAAATAAATTAAAAATTTACATGCCTCGAGGGCCGCATGCGGCCTCCGGGCCGCCGGTTGCTCTGCTCATCCCTGCTTTATAGGATAGGAGTGGAGTTTTTGACGCTTTTTTTTAAATTTCAGCGATTTTGACACCAATAGAGACTTGACTCGATTGAGATATTATACAAAACATCCTTCTAAATGGGTTGGGCTGAGCCAAATGATATTCCAACATTCGACTAAGAGACACTTGGCAAATGTTATAGACAGTCCTACCAACCTATAAAAAATTACCTGCTTTCCTAATGCCCGGGTGTTTTAAATGACACTACTTTTTGATTAGAGTAGTATATATTAAAAACCAAAAATTGCAAATTTTATCGTGTATTTGTATATCGTATTTTTATATTTTTAAAGCTACTTTTGCGAACTTTCTTTTAATATATTTTATATTTTTTAAATTTGTAGTTATAATTCGCTAAAATTAAACATATAGACATCTCTATGTCTATATGTTTAATTTCAACGCAACGTCACAAAAACAGGTGTCTCTTTATTAAGGTTGTATTTTTATTTCTATCCTAAATCATAGTTACGAGTACTCTGTAAATACAAGGTTTTGAACACAAGAATAACTGTGATGTTTTAGTCTTGGCTTTTCTATTGTTAAATTTGGAAAATTCTACAGGATGTTTAGCTCAGCTCATTTGCTGTCAATGTATGGCAAACTTTATCTAAAAATCAATGATCTCCTAAATAATAAATACCTTAATGATAATATAGTCGTCGTTTCAGCCCAAAGACGCTCACTGCAAAGCGTAGGGTTCTCCCAAAGATATCTATGAGAGGATGTACCATAATCGCTTCATTTTGCACCCGGGTTGGCGATCGCAGTGTGGTATTATCCAATAACATCCCCTGATAACTTTTTGTGGTCAGTAGCAATGTTATATAGTTAATGCACAAAGCGTGAGTTAGGTAAGATAAAGAGACACGCGGGAATCGAACTCGCGACCTGCGACCATAAGCCTCAGTCCTCTACAGCTGGGCTACCACTGCTCAGTGATAATTATATAGTTAACAAATACAAAGCGTTTTCCAAATTCAGATTAGGGTCCACGTATTAATACTAATTATTGTTTATAATAGGTTGTCAAATATCTCCCTTCCGCCTTCGTGTCTTTTGAATTTCGCGGCTATGTACAAAGCGCTACAGAGCTCGTATCTGGCAATACTATACATAATTTGAAAGGTCTTGACATAACCTACAAAACGACGCTATGCATGATTAGTTTGGATATTGCGTTCAACAGTTATAGACGTGTAAACATGGAGTTCACTAACGCCGAAATTCGCGCTATTTTAAAGTTTTCCTTCGTTAAAGGCAAATCCGCTAGAGAAACGTTCCGTGAGATTAATGGTGTTTTGGGGGATGGTATTCTATCACTTCGAACCGCGGAGGAATGGTTTCGACGATTCAGAGCCGACGAAAACGACACCATGGATAAGCCAGCCGGCGGAAGACCTGTGGCGACGAATACCGATCAAATCATGGACTACATCGAGTTAGACCGGCATGTGGCATCTCGTGACATCGCCCAGGAGATAGGAGTTAGTCACCAAACCATTTTAAACCATCTGCAGAAGGCTGGATACAAAAAAAAGCTTGATGTTTGGGTGCCGCATGATTTGACGCAAAAAAACCTTCTGGACCGAATCAACGCCTGCGATATGCTGCTGAAACGGAACGAACTCGACCCATTCTTGAAGCGGATGGTGACTGGCGACGAAAAATGGATCACATACGACAATATCAAGCGAAAACGGTCGTGGTCGAAGGCCGGTGAATCGTTCCAAACAGTGGCCAAGCCGGTATTGACGGCCAGGAAGGTTTTGCTGTGTGTTTGGTGGGATTGGAAGGGAATCATCCACTATGAGCTGCTCCCATATGGCCAGACGCTTAATTCTACCATCTACTGCGAACAACTGGACCGCTTGAAGCAGGCGATCGACCAGAAGCGTCCAGAATTGGCCAACAGGAAGGGTGTAGTGTTCCACCAGGACAACGCCAGACCACACACTTCGTTGATGACTCGTCAGAAGCTACGGGAGCTCGGATGGGAGGTTTTATCACATCCACCATATAGCCCGGACATAGCGCCAAGTGATTACCACCTGTTCCTGTCCATGGCGAACGCCCTTGGTGGTGTAAAGTTGAACTCAAAAGAGATTTGTGAAAAGTGGCTGTCCGAGTTCTTCGCAAATAAGGAGGGGGGCTTCTACGAGGGAGGTATTATGAAGTTGCCGTCTAGATGGAAACAGATTATCGAACAAAACGGCGCATATTTGAACTAAATCCGATCACTGTAACAATTTTTATAAAGCATTGAATAAAGAGCAAAAAAGCGGAAGGGAGATATTTGACAACCTGTTATGTCCCTTCCTACAGTTTGAAGTTATTGGTCTGTTGGATACAATTAATAAATAAATATCGCTTTATACAGGTTGAATGGAAATTGTTGCAAACTATTGATTGATTTTTGCTGTTATTTGCGTACATTGTCTTTAATCTTTTTACACGTGTAATTCATCATCCTTTGTGTGTATGGGCTTGCATTTGGTTTTTTTTCCACTAGTTTTGTTTACCATAATTCCTATTGTATACTTAATAGTATACAAATATTGCTTTTTTGTATTTTTTTATTTCTCTTCACGATTGGATTACGTTATGTAATGTTTTAAAATAATATGTCATCGTGGCACTGGTAATTATAACGACATTAAAATAGTCTTTTACTTTAAGCTTTTTGCCGGTTTTTTGATAAAACTATAACGAATTCTTTGGTTCTCGAACTTAAAATAATAACTTTTTTCTTATCTTATTATATATATGTATATATTTATATATATCTTGAAAGACTGTTAAACATTCTGTATAAGTTGAGTAACTTTTTTCTATATAGGGTTTTAATCCTTTTGTTAGTCCACACAGTCTAAAAAATGCTAAAGGCGGAAGCTTATGATGACCGTTTGTTATGTAAGGCACCTATTATTGTACAAATAATTTTTAAGTTTCTTCATAAAGTAAAAAAGAACATTGGCCTTGATTCGCATTACCTATTTTTTAATTTTAGGAGAAAAAATAAAACAATTGAAGTCTTTATTGATTACAATTTATTAAATTATTGCAGTATGGCAGTGTATTTAATATTGAATATCACATAATGATATTAAGGTTATATAAAGAAGGCATTTTTTTGTACTTTTAATATTATAATATATTGATTTCTATATACTAATTTGTTATTACATCTATAGTTAAAATATAAGTGTAGATATTAATAAACCTCACTACATATGACTGTGATAATAAATGAATATCATTATTATTTCATAACCTACTAACTTAGAGTAAGTTATATATGCGCTACCTTGGAAAAATCAAAACTTTTTTAGCTACGCGGCGCAGTTGTATTACTTTGTCTTGAAAACCGCGATGCAGCGCTTTAGCGCTGCAAGTTTGACTGTCTGTTGCTCCTTGGGAGCGTAGCGGTGTGATGGGAATTAATTTATTTTCATACATTATATATAAACCAGAAGTACACGCTGCAGAAAGGCACATTATATTATTCAAGATTTCTGTACGAACTGGTTTGGAAAGTTCTGGATTGGAACAACAACTGCAGCATAGGACAACTATGCTTACCGGTGGTCACAGTCGTAAATTGCGCCGTGGTCCGCCGATCCTATGGGCAATCTACGGAAGATTAATCTCAGCAGTGGATGCCTTACGGTTAAAATGAAAATAGCGTATGTATCTTATTTATTTTACGAAACTGTAAAAGCCAAATATATTCAGAATCGATTCTATCTATGTTATAGTTTTATGGTAATAACTTTTTTTGTTGCTAAATTGTGTGTCGTATGAATAACATTGGCTTCTAGCTATACCTTTTTAATTTATATAGTTTCATTAATTCATGTCAGCCGATTGACGCCTTTTGCAAGGTCCACCTAGTGGGGGGCCTATTTAAGCCGCTTCAACCAGTTCGTGGTTGTTATTTGAGAACCTCTCGGCCCAAACAACAGACGGCTGCACGAGTGAGGTCCCTCCCCCTGCCACTTCAGACGAGAAATTCTTCGAGCTACTACTACTTTTCTACTGTCTTACTTAGCTACTATATTTATTACATAGATGGTGAGCTCCCATTCGGCGCCAAAAAAGTACGCCTTATCAATATAAACTTACGAGGGATAATACGACAATAAGATTAAACCATCAATTTAATAGAGTTCTCTACCTTTTTAATATTAGCAGGAATCTTTGTCTGTCCCTTCTTCGATGACTTGGCATCTTCTTCTGGCTTCTTTTGCTTCTTCTTTTTTTATTTTTTGTTCTTGTTTATTCTCTTGTAATTTCTCTTCTTCGCTCACAGAACTCCTTGGGCTTGTTATTAATTACAACCGTGTCACAGCCGTGTCACAGCCGTGTCATTAATTAACAAATCCTTTCTAGAACTACTAATTGTTCCTCGGTTGTTCTGTTCTGATAGTGTTTTGATCCATTCCAAAGGAGTTTCAGAGTCTATGAAGCATGGCCCTTCGTCTTCGCTTGTAAAATGATATCCATTTGCGTTGGCAACTCGCGCGGTGTTCTTTCCCTAACATAATATGCTTTCTACAGGTTGATTGTAAATAGGTGCAAAAGCTTTTTGTTAAAAAATACGCTATACATCCTTAAAGCTTTTACATCTATAGTCAATCATCCTGTAAAGCTAAGAAGTTGGTTTTAGCTTTTTGTATCTTTATACATTACAAACATGACAATTACTCTTTATAACTTGAAACAAAAACCATATCTGAATATGTTAAGTCGAAATTGTTAATAAATACCTTGACTTTGCGCGGTCAATCGGCTTGCTTGGACTCTTCTGCGCTTTTTTATTTCGATCCGCTGCCGTGTCTGAACCTGATTTGTTGACAAGTTTGGCGGTTGAGGGGATCAACGCCTTTGAAAACATCTCCATTGTATCTATATATCAATTAACTTGCAAATAGAACTAGTGTATGATGTAATGATTTTACAAAACATAATGTAGATATTATGCACGAACGAGACAGACAATGTACTTAATTTTAAAAATGGAATAACTACACCTTATTAGATAACAAATAAAATTTTGACCAGTGATCAAAGAGTTTGATATGTTAGATAACTTGAATAAAATGTATTACATGTTATTAGTCTACGACCAATATGTGTTATCAGTGATGATGTAAGACCAAAACGTGGTCTCTGACTTCGGGTCTCAATCTCCTCATAGTCGCACAGCGAGTCATAGTCAGCTATGGATGAGATTTTTCGATGAAAGGAATAAAGAATTTGATCGCGACAAGCGCAGAGTAGAACGTCCTCCCACAAGGTAGACAGGTGAATCTTGTTAAAATCTTCGGTAAACCCTAGATTCAGGTCGCTTTCTTCCACATTTCAATTTATTTCATCACATTAGGGGGACCGGAAAGTAATGTCGCTCTCTTAAGTTAAATTCACACTACATTTTTTACACAAGTTTTTACAAGTTTATATTTCTAATCAACAAAATATTAACCTTCATTATCAACAACCTTTTGCAATCTAATATACAAATTTTCAATGCCAGAGAGGGTAAAATCAATCGCTTTACCTTTAAAATATGTCGACAGAAACGACATTACTTTCCGGTCCCCCGAATATAAAAAAAATTGTCAAATGCTTTAAAAATTGATATGGAAGGTGTTATAAGGATAGAGATTCAGATATTTCTCTTACCGTATACTTCAGCCGAATAGAGCGGTCTGATTTACTGAACCCACGGCGCGGTACAGTATGCAAGAGCATCCAATCAGATATTCCGTCCAACCAGCTATTATATCTTGGACATGCTGAAAGTCACTTGTGAATTACATTTATTTTCATCGATGTGTGAAGGCCACGGAAGTGCGGCACAGATGGCGCAACATATTGCGCCACAAATTTTCTTTAAAGGTCATGATCCTTAGCAGCCCTTGCTGCTACACAAAGAAATGATTCTATTATATTACTGAATAACGTGGTTAAATAAAGCTTCTCCCATAATTTAACGTCAAGCTGAAATCGGACGATAGAACAAGTGGCAATAAGTTTAATATAAAAAATTACAACACGGTCTGTTACAATTGAATGTAGTAATAATTTTGTGTGTATGGTTTAAAAAGCGCTATTTTCATTCAAATAAATATCACCATATTAACTTTTGTCTGTCGTTAACATAAGAGTTTCTAACGATGAAAAGTAAAAAAAAAAAGTATTATCTACTTATTTAAAATTACGATACGTAATTGTAATAAATTTTTGGAGGCTGTATTAGGTATTAATTATTACAGTTATCAGCGTCTGTCTTTAAATAACGAAATTATAAAATGATACATTCAAGTGTACTGAACAAAAAATATTTAAATAAGGTACAAATTGTATACTTTGGCGTCACAGTAATACAACTTTACAAGGTGTATAAAATACATTTACTATGTATAAAATAGAACAAATTTAAAAATACGTGACATCGGTTTGCCGTTGATTTATAGGAAAATCTATTACTAAAATTAGACGTGACATTGTACCTCTAAGAACTGCGCTTGATTGTATCTTCTAAGGCTCGCTCCAGATGACCTAGGCGCTTTTCCATGATGGTCTCTATAAGCCTGCGCTTGTCCCTGACCTCGTCTGGTCACGTACGAATGGTGAGTTTTGTGCAATACAGCGACTCCTCCAGAGAATATCGCCCCGGCGAAGTGACCACCGGACACCATGAGCACAGCCCAGCGTTGGAAGTCTGGGATGGATATTCTCTCGCGGCGCTCAATCCACGCATGACCGTCACCGTCGGTTGATAACTCTTCCTAGACATAAATTATTTCTTTTTTATGAAACACCATAAAACAGTCTCTGATCACCTGGTGAACAAATCATCATATCAGGCGATAGACACTGAAAAACATAAAGACTCTCAAAGATCGTTAAGATGATAGCTCTTGCGCTGCGCGCATTTAGCGATTTCCTGAGAACTTTGTTGACGGTCCTCCTCGTGGTTGCTCTAACCACCAAACGTGCAACCGATGGCCGTTAATGCCGAAAAATTCTTGAGAGGCGACCACTAGTCGGTAGACGCGGCGTGGGTAGGCGCCCCTCTAGTCGCTGGATGCGGGCAGCACAGGACCAATCATCGTGGCGATCTTTGGGGAAGAATGAAGCCTTGCAGTGGGCATCCATCGGTTAAAAATAATCGAAAGAAGAATAATTAGAATTCGGGAATCGCTCTTTCTTACTATGTAATCATTGCGTTATTTTTTATTTCTGAAACTTGTTTTTTTATATATGCCATGCATTAATTGACAGCAAATGAGCATTTGAGAGGCCTTGCAGTGGGTGTCTATCGGCTGATATAATAATGTTGATGATGATCTATATACACTCCCTTTGAATCTTTTACAGTTATAAGTAATGACCATTTCAATCGTATAATATGATACAGCACGTCATTAAAAGCAATCATTGTAGAATTATTTGTCGCGTGTTTGAGGTATGTAAGGGGCAGGACGGGGAAGGTAGAAAAGCGACAAGCCGATTGTTGTGAAATACCACGTGTGCGTCTTATTAGTCGCTTCCTCCTTCGTCTCACTGCTGACATACCTCACCCTGTGGCTTTGTACTAGTTATTTCAATATATTACAAGCGTAATCTTTACAAATAAATAAAATTGGAGTATCTGTTTATAATATTATAATATCTGCCTTGTACTACATGCATATGAATATATATATATATACACACACACACACACATATATTTATCTATATATATATACACATATATATACGGTATATAACCAAATTATTTATTTAACTTTTGACTAATACTGACAGGTAGCTGATGTAACAAGGAGTGACTTAAGTTACTTTTATTTTATATAATATCTGATAGAAAAAAAATTAAATAATTTATTTTATTAAATTCCACTCGGATGAAGTCGCGGGACAAAAACAAACATTTTACTCATTTTAATAGACATTGATGATATTTTTAAGGTTGTTTATTTAAAGTACATTAATATATTATTACTTTTACTTCTCATTGACATCATCAATAATATTTGAAGCGTAGAATATCCACTGCCAGACATAGTCCTCCCCCGTACATTTCAAATAGCACCGGATGAAAGCGACCTCCGACGATCTCAACAATGTCGTCTGCCTTGTGGGTGGTCGTCCTACTCTGCGCTTGCTATTATAGAGTAATTACTCAAAATAAAGACAAACTTGTTGTGTCTTAGGCTTAATAAAATCAATATCTCTTTTGAATCTCTAAGATAGACTTTTATGTAATGTTTCTGACTTGACTGTAATAAATGACAAAGGTTATTCAATAATTATTGGTAAACGTATTTACCAACTACCTACATAACCTACTATAATTTAAAAGAATTTTAAAAGACAATAAAGCTTTGGAATGAATTGATCTATTATTGTATCTAGGATATTGTTAAGATGACTATAAAAAGAACCTTCTAAGTTTGTTATGAGCTTTTTAAAGATCAGTTTGCGCTTGGAACCCTCGTAGCTTTAAGTTGAAAGATGCCATCATAGGGCAATTCAAACGTTAAAATTCTTACGCCGCCTACATAACATACATAATTTTTATTAAAGCGAAAGGGTTAAACTCGTGTCGAGTCCATTTTAGAATAGCCAATTTCAAATCAAATTGACTCTATTTGGGACGTGGGCCCGACATTGGGAAACACTGGGTTATAGTTAATGATTTTTTTTTATTTAATGTAATCAGGCGTTACCTTGCGGTAGTCCATCCTAAGTAAGAAAAGGACCAACATTAAGCCACTTCCGCACATGCAGTGGTAGCAGTAGTAGGTCCCACTCTGTGTTTGGAACTAATCAGTGTAACGTAACTCCTGAAGATGCCCCGTAGAGGGGTGAAACACGTGTTGAGTGCTTTAGCGGTGGCGGTTGTGTAATCCGCGTTGTTTGCCGGATACGCATTTATGAGCGGGCTGGCGGGCGGTGCACTTTGTTGCACGACTACCACTGCATGTGCGGAAATGGCTAAATAGTGGTCCTTTTCTTACTTAGAACACGTTATGAGCTTCGCTTACCGGTCTGTAGTCTACTCCAGAACCTTAAGGTCCCTGTGGATAGTAAAATAGATAAATAAATGTTAGAGATACATAAGGATACAGGAACATAGCACCTGGGACTATCAACCTAATATCAGTTATATTATTTTGGTCATTAGAAATTGTCATCTTATATCCCGGAAATCTTTTATTAATCAATATACAACTGTTCAAAACACAAAGGAGATGATTGCCTTAGTTACATGAAAAATTGGATACTAATAAAATTGATCGTATTTTTTTGCAATTACATACAAACGCCAATATTGAGCCGCATACAATATCATGATAATGACGGGACTTATACCGCCACGTGGCCCAATTAGTACGCATATTTTTAGACGTTTCAAGGTTCAATAAAATCAATAAAACAACGTGCTGCAATCTTTGACTACTTATAAACTAATAACCAGTTTATTATTTTTTAATTCGGTAATTTTCTAGAAGACTAGTGAATTATTTGACGATCAATAATATACAATGGGCAAAAATATTTTTTGTGTATCTAAAACTCGAGTGGTTAACAAATCTTTCTAAGGGTCATTGCCGGTATACACTTTTACAATAGGATCCCAAATAATGTTCAGAAAGGTTCTATGGCTGGATCAAATTCTGGACTAAACTTTATTCAAAGTCATTATTAGTCAAAGAACGTTTGTGTACCAAGGGTGATTCTTCTTTTCAGCCGATGGACGTCCAATGTAAGGCATTGGCCTCGTGACAGAAATCGCCACGATGACCAGTCTTCTTAATCTTCAGCGACTACTCGCGACCATAACTATGTCGTTGGTCTACCTAGCGGAGGTTACTACACTGTAAATGACTACATAGAAGGCGCACCTTGGGAATGTTGGTTTTACCTACAGGCTATTTATATTAAATATGTAACTAGATATTATTTAAAAAATCACATAGTCCGGGTTGAGTTTATTTCGCGTCTTCGTCTCAGGTGTGAGGCATTTACCATCCGAACTGGTGGTAGACTCAACTTGACGTCAATATTAAGTAATTCATCTTATGGATAATATAGGACTTATGAATCTGAATCGAATTGGTATTTGGTTGGCAAAGGATCGACAGAACAAAATTAATAGAGCTATTATATTTCCCAGTATAACAATTATTTACTAACAAATATAATATTTTCTTAACTTTAACTCATGGATTCAAGTCGATCATATATACAGGGTGGGCCATGAATCAATTTTTATATTCATATTTTAAAATTTGATTAGAAAAGATTATAAATGATAATTCCTGGGAATTTTATTAAGGAATAATATCATCACAATATCATCAAAAACTCTATTTAGATTTTTACACTCTTTTAACCGAGTGCGAAACTTTTCATTTGGTCGACGACAAAGAAACCACGCGATCGTTAATATGTGACATACATGTCGTTACGAAAAATGAACCATTTTGCCATGGGAGGTGTTATTCAATATACTCAAGAATATTACGTTATTGTTAGATTTCTTAACTTACTTTTGACCATAGATAGAATATTCGGATGCATACAATAATGTGATTAAAAAGTAAGATGAATTTATTTAAAAATGTATTTTTTTTATTTATTCTTCCATATCAACTTCATCGCATTCAAAGTAATTGCCGCCCGATAAAAGGCACTTTTGCCCTCTAAACAGTCGGAATAGACTTTTTTCGGTACACCTTCTTCGATTCGGTTTTCATCTCTTTAATCGTGACAAAACAGCGTCCCGTCATTGTCCTTTGAGTTTATTGAATAGCCAAAATTTACACGTAGCGAAATCAAGTGGTTGTGGAACGATGCAAGTCATTTTGATGTTTTTTTTTTCCCCAAAACTTAAGCGATTTTAGCACCAAACAAAAGACTATGCGTTTTAGACAAAAAACATATTTTAAAATAATTTAGGCTGAGCCAAATGATTATCCAACTATTAACAAATAGACGCTTGGCAAATGTTATAGACAGTCCTACCAACCTAGGAGAAAAAAAATCACCTATCTATTTTTACACACTTCAACTTTTCTACTACTTCAACTTTACTAACTTCAACTTTAAACACTTCAAAATAGGTTAATATGCATCTGTACATCCATTGTCTGGTTATTACAATAGGATTAGAACATTCCATCAGAATTAACATTGGAAATGAAAATATTGTTTGCTCAATGGTACTCGACAATCTCCAACATAGTTTATATCTGGTTTAATTAATACATTGTTTAATTAATATTGAACATCAAATTTTATAGGAAGGTTTAATGACAGCACTAAGTCCGCCTACACACGTATTATCAAATTATTATTGTAATTTTTGAAATGCGGTTACTCTCTCTGGGTCTCATTAGCTGGCTTACAATTGCTGAACGAGCCATGTCGCTTTACGAGTTCAAATCACGAATGAGGGGATTCGTATACGAACTACGAAAGATACGTAAATAAAGACAAGAATTCTTGTTAAATATATATTTCAGAAACCATCTTAATTATTCACTGTATCTGTGACGTGCGCACAACACTAGAATCACTGTCTGCACTACGACCAACTAGCGGCAGGCCAACGAGGGTCATGTGCTGGCGCGGAAGGCGAGTCATTAGCTATCACAAGGAATAAAGATAGAAATTGGGAAGGATGAGAGAGAAGGTGAAAGTAGGAGGGAGTATATCCCTGTCTCGAAAACAAAATGTAGAAAGAGTATTAAAAATACTTTGTACAGGATACTTTGTGCTTGTAACTAAATTTAAATGTTATTATTTACTAACGCATTTAAGTATTTACAATTTCCGGTTCTATGAAAACTTGTTAGTGCAAACGATTTTGTATTACATGCGATTCAAAACGCTCCTACACAACCTTTATGGAACCTTTGGATAGACGATATGAGCGATTTCTAAATGTTGACATATTTCTGTCATGAATCACAATAAACATATAAATCTTTTAAAATTTAAAACATAGTAATCATCGTCATAATTTCAGCCTTGAGGACGTTCACTGCTGGACATAGGGTTTGATAGAATAATGCCGGTTAGAACCGGCTCGCATTCAATTTCTTCCGACAACCTTGGCAAAATTATCTGTTGAAATTTTGGGTGGACGTACTTCGCTGAGCTATCTATTCCATGGTCTCCACTCCAAATCTTTATGGTTCCAGCGACTATCTGTTCTGGCCTACGTGGCCTGCTCAATGCCGCTTCAATTTTAAAATCCACTGGGTAATTGGTGGTTACTTTCATTCGTCATCGGATTTCCTCATCATATTACATAAAGCATATAATACCTGATTAAATGTACCACAAAAATAATACAAGATACAACCTGTAAATAATCCTGATAGAGGACAGTTTTCTCTAAAATATGTTGTATTTTTCTATACTTATATCCATTGTAAACCTTGTTAGGATATTCTGATTTACTTCACATTTTTTTATATTGTTATCAAATTGTTGTATAGCTGTATCCGCTAGTTGCCACAAGCGGATACTGGACTAATAGCTCGGAGACAACCAGAGATTCTCGATAAGCTGGTTGTAGCAGGAAAATTAGAGGAAAAGAGACCAAGGACGCGATCACCTCCCGGACAATTGGATGAATCCTCGAACAAGGATTTCCAATAAGGGCGCGACTGCCAGCAGTGAAGAAGAAGTATCCACTTAAAATAATGATCTATATAAATATAATTATAAAAATATGTTTGTTGACTGAATAGCTTACCATATTGTGGCCCGAAAAGATATATCAATATTCTATGAATCGCAGTTCAAATTACGTTCATGTTTCGTATTAAAGCTTATCGATTTTAAATAATGGGTAGATTATAACAAGGCCTTTATCAATAAAATTCAATCGCCAATTGTGTTGCAAAACTCGAAAACGACTCGAACTATTTAGTTAGTTTATTTGTATACTCTCTTATGTACTAATTTCAACAAAGAAATAGGTTAAAGGTTCAACGAAAACAAAAAATTATGCAAACCACAAAGACTGCCGGCGGACCGAGTGGACTGTCGACTAATACCACAAAGGTGCAAAGGTGCTTCAATTTATTAACTAAATATATACGTACTTACACATCTTACATTTACATGCTTATTTATATCTTTATTCAAGAAATATTCTATTGTAATTTAAGACGACGTTTAATATTTTTGTGTGATTATATTTTTATTTTGAAAAAAGAAACAAAATAACCAAAATCACCGCCGTAGCTCGAAGAATTGCTCGTCTAAAGTCACATTGGGCGGGGCACATCGTTCGTGCAACGGATGGCCGTTGGGGCCGAAAGTCTTGAGTGGTGACCACTAGTGGTAAACGGAGCGTGGGTATGCGCTCTACAAAGTGGTTCGGCGGGAATTCGCTGAATTCGATCAGCGCAAGACCCGTGATCGGGGCGATTTTTGAGGAAGGCCTATACCCTGCAGTGGGCATCCAACAGTTGAAAATTAGAAGATGGCTCTATTTTGCAGTTCTCTGGGTCGCATATATATAGAAAACGAAAGAAAAGAAGTTGTACCACAAAACAATTGAATTAAAAAATGTTATCAATACGAAACTCTTCCAGTATGCCCTATGGAAAACTTACTTTTATAAGAAATTGTTGCGTACAATTAAAACATTAAATCATTACATAAAGTGATCTCTCTGAAATACGTTCATATTGTTAATAATTTTCATTATAGGTTCACCACAAGTTTTGAGTGATCATAACTTTTGAAAGGGAAACTGGATTACTCATTTTCGATAACTTTTAACACGCCAAAAAATGTTTAGTCACGTTTTTTACCTACTTCAATGAAAGGCTCTGTCCCTTCAATCTAACTGTCAAACCAGTTTCTAGCTGATATTTAATAGGCAAAATAATAATATCATACTAAATTTAAAGTCTTTTAACCATAAATATATAGTCAATCCATACATAGGTGGAAATCTCTTATATATAGTTAAATTATTTATTTCAATCCTAAATATATAGGTGTATTGTACACGTACTTTTGCTATGGATTTAAGTTAATGAACAGTATGTAAATAATAATTTTATAAAATGTAGTTTTATTTTTCTTAAATGGAAACACTGCTCGAATTCGTCACTGTTTTGTGAAAATTTCCGATAAAAGGATCGAGAGTGGTGGGGTTGACACAGCGTTTTGATTATTGAGTCGGGAGCTCGGTCACACGTTCGATAACCGTCGAAGTGATAAGTTGTCTAGTGGAAACTATGCTAGTTGGCTTATTTGAGTATTAAAATGGGATAAAAGTATTTACTGTGCTGTGAGTTGATTTTTCTGATAACTATAAACTACTCGTATAACTTAAAATACTATCAAGTTATAATATATGCTCAGCTTTAAACTTAATCAAAGATATCTTGGCCAAAAACCTTCAAAGTTTTTGCAACAATGAAACAAACATTTTTCTTATTAACAGGCTTCGCTATGTGCTTTTGAAATGTCGACATTAACATAAGGTACGTTTAAATCTGTATGTATCTTCATACATGATTTTTTTACTTGTTCTTCTGATTTGGTCGGTCGGGGACGTTGCTGGATACGCAAACTGTTAATTTAAACTATGCAAGACAAGGTTACAGAACGTGGCCCAGCTGTTATTTATTTATTTATTTATTTATTCCAAGCTCCTTCATAGCTGACAAGTTCGTACGTATCAAAATATAAACATTAATTGGGTAACTACGCCAATTAAGAAGTATGATCACATATCTTCAAGATCTGCGACAAAATTAGTGACTGTTTTTATAAAGACGAATGAAACATGATATCAAATATCATGTTTTAAATAATCGTGTAATTTTTTGGTCTGTAATACTGTTCGTTTATTGTACTTTAATAAAATAAAATACAACATGCATCGACTATTAAGAGTCAAGAAAAGCTAGAAAAGCTCCTGGTAGTATCTTACAGACAATATGCTAGCAATATTGAAGATTCACAGTGATTACATACAAATTTACCGTCCGCGTACGCGACTGAACAAGTTATGTTCTACGAAATGAAATTTTATTCAGTGACTCAAGTGCTCAAGTTATTATGTGATATTTTTATGATATTCTTTATTCATGCGTGGTACAATTGTAACGGATTTTAAAGTTTCTTCTTGGAAATTAAATATATATTTATACACAGATATGTAAGAGATTTCTACCAACGTGTCTGTTGTCGCCAGACTCGAGAGACTTTTAGATTTTGAATTTGGTGGGAGTATTTATTTTATGAAGAAAAGGTCAGCTAAGTACTGTTTCCATTAAATTTCATTAAAAAAATTGGAAACAAATTAGCTTTCAAGAAGAACGTTATTTAAAAATAAAGCAAATCTTAAAACTATGGTATGTATAAAACTTGGCCTGAATATTTTTTGGCATGTTAAAAATTAATGTGAAGCACTGTTATAGCGTGCAGAACAGATGGCTGTTAGAGCCTTAAGGTTGTACGTGGACCACGGACCGGCAGGCGCCGCGATGGATGTCAACCTGCAAAGTGGATAGACGAACCTGTTAAGTCGTGAGAAGGCGCTGCTAACTTTGATTACATTGTGAGTTACGTGTTTTTTTTTAAATGACAAAAAATATTAATTGTAAACTTAAATTATGTTTTTTATTTAACACATGACTCAAAAAATTTCAATTTTACAGGAAACCGATTCTTCATTATAAATAAAAAAAAAACATCATACCATGGTGCTATCCAAGTGCAAAATATGTACACTACATAACACTCAGTATAATAAAGGTTTATACAAAATGTATCCACTATCTAAAATATTCATGAAGATACATCATGCTAGAAACTACCCCTTGTTTATTCAAAAACACAGGTTTACATCGTTGAATCGGCCAATAATCCGCTACAAAGCAAAATCACGAGGGGGAAAGGGAGAATACCTGTTTGTTTGGCGCGGTAAAATGCATGTAAAAATAAATACACAGAATTGAAAAACATGAAAAGCAATTTCTCTCGCGTTTATTAAAAAACTACTAAAATATGACCGCAGCTCGGAATATACATTACGAGAATAATTATAATGTTATGATTTACATGGATATTAATGAGATGGACAGGCGAATTTTTTAAATTCTTCGGAAGATCTGTATGCAGGTCGCTTTTAAATGGTCCTATTGAAAATCTAAAGGAGAGGCTTATGTCCAGTATTAAACATTCTACGGAAGAATTTTGATTATAACTTACATTAAACTAACATTCGAGTCCAAAGTTTTGATTATATGAGTTAAATTTTTAAAACAGTTTTTGACAATATTATCAAAATTTTCACTTTTCTATGATTTAATATTATTCTGTTTGGTTTCTTCCGTTTTCTTCTGTTCAGTAAAACTGTAACGTATTTTACATGAGTATTCCTTAGGGAATATTATCTTACATTGACTGTTAGCAACAAAGTAGGAAGCGAACCACATTGTTAAGAGTTTTCCGTCTACAATTGAATTGATACAAAGCTTGGTTTCGTCACTGAAGTTAAATCACTAAAGAAATATTAAAATTTAAATATTACTATTAGAAGCCATTATATATAATAAATTACTGATATTATTATACTTATAAGTTAGTCCCGTGCTGGTTAGTATGAACTTATAATTAAGGGGAAATAAACAGAGTAATTTTTAATAAATATACATATATAAACATATAAATTTTAAAGGGGTGAATGTATAAATTCACCATATCCAAAAATCAATGATTTCAAAAAAAAATAACTTAATGATAATATAGTAAGAAAAAGCTTTTTAAAATACAGATTATATACTTAATCATTATTTATTATCTGTCCCTGCAGACTTTGTACTGCCAGAAGACACTGGCCATTCGCATACGAATTAAAAAAAATAGTTTATTGATTCGGAATGATCAGGATATTGGGAAGTACGTGAGAAAGCTTTAACAATTTTACATCTATTTCTCATTACCCTGTGTAAGCATTCTAATACTTTTTTCAATGAACTTAAATTCAAAGAACTAAATTGGTGCTTTTATCCTAAAAAAATAACGTAAAGAGTATTTTCAAATTATTAGAGTACTTTAACATATATCTTGAATTATTACACTGTTATAGTTATCCCTTTTTATAATATATGTATAGAAAAGTAAAGAGTCGATCTGTTTCAAGTTGTAAAGAGCTGTCAATTATGAAGTTTAACTTTCCTAAAGAGGGTGCGTTACAAATTGTTTCAACCACTTGGTTTTCTCCGTACAAAACAAGTTTTATGATGTTACGAATAAAGTAAAAAAATTAAAATGTAATAAAAATGAAAATTTAAACAGACGTCAATATGTTAGGGCAGATGTCAACTATCACTTTATTGACATATGTTTCATAAATGTAATGTTACATACGTTACAGATTACTATTACTTATTACTATTTTCAAGCTGTGCTTGTTTATATCTATGTTATATTCACACTTATGCAATGATGCCTATACCTATTTTACTATTATATAAATTACAAGTTAAATATAGCGGCGGTCTGATAATACAGTACGTAATAATGGCCTTGAAATAAAACAAAAAAATAACCATTAAACTTTATATGTCGGACAGAATTCATATCGCAATATGTATAACTTATCTCTTATAAGGATGTATTTACACAGGAGCGAAATTTCAGTCTACATTTGAACCAACGGAAGGAACCAATATAATTACTTCTGTTTAACCTGTTGTTTTTCTCTTTTACACAGATTAATATTAAACGTTTTGATATACTTTTTGGACGCTTTAGAACCGAAAATTAATGTCTTTTATTAAATCTGGAAAAAAATAGTAAATATTTTTTTCATAAAAATGAATTAAAAATCTAACAGAAATAAAATAAAGAAATAACGAATTAAATGAAAAAAAAAAGTTACTTTTTCAACTTTAAAGAAAGAAGCCACGTTTAAACTGATTTTACATTTCTTTGCGTTTATTGACGCTAACTTAATTCATTTGTCCCTTTCACTTGTTAAAAGTGCGATAGAAAGAAAGCTATATTAATTCTGTTCAACGAATATAGTACAGATACAGACCTCATAGATCGAAACAAAGTCTTGTATGACAGATTTTCTATCTATTAACACGGTATGTAGCATTGATGACGTAATTTAATTCAATACTCTTTATTCCATACGTAACAGTAATGAATACATTAACTTATTCTAACTTACTTAAATGTTACAATGGGAGATCTTACTTAAGCCAATTTCTTACAAACAAACATATTATAGAAACAGAAGGTTAAATAGCGAGACAACCATTTATTCATATACATATATTTATTTATAAACCAAAAATAAATATATTAAAATACACGGTTATAAATAGAACAATAAAAAAATAACTTGGATAAGTTCGCAGCTGCTTGAGACCGAAAAAAGGAAACAAGAAAAAATAATAATTAGTGAATATATCATTAATATTGAAGAAAATACTTTTTAACTAATTAGAAGATCTTCGAAGATCTACTGCGAGTATAATAATTCTAGTGTTATAGCCTATATCTTTATAATTTTAAGCTATGTCTATGCTATTTCGAAGCTATGCTTGTACGCTATTTACTATTTAATATATATATTACTAAATATTATAATAAATATATTAAAAAAATATACCAAGATAGTAATATTATTCAAATAAACCTAATCTCCAATAAAATATTAAAATTTAAAAATTTATTAATAAATCATAAGAATAATTTAGTTGAATAATTGATACGAAATCATATCACCCAAAAATAAAGGATATAAAACATTTTTTTATTGCTGTTAAAATTCGAAAATTATTAAAACATTTATTGCAAATAGAATAAAATTGTAATTGCAAGTGTTTAAATATATATAAATGATAAACTATTAACTTTGCATAAGTGTTCAAAGAAGAACCGTAACAAATGTTATTAATTTATACATAAACATATACTTACATAAAAAGATTAATAGTTGATTAAACTGTATGAATGAATAAATTTTTTTGATTTAAATTAAAACAATAATTCAACTTACAAATTCAAATTATACCAAAGTAACATCACACAGAAATCATATAAAATAAAATCATTTACAACAATTCGTACATCCTACATTAACTAAAATAATATAAAAGAGCCAATTTAAAAAAGATTAGATATGAAGAAATGTCGAAAAAATTTGTCAATAAGTTTCTACAGCCGAAAAGTTCCACTTAAAAACTTGAAACTATTATAAAGTTATAAATAACTTACTCTATGTCCGAGGTATATTCAAATATTTGTACAATCCTCGGACCCGATTTGATCTTAATATAATACTTGACCCGTTTGTTCTGCGTCGTTTTTGAATTATGTACATGTTAAAAGTAAGTGTCTACCTAATATTGTTATATCTAAAACTTATCGGAAATCACAACCACTTAACATCAGTTCATAAAATGGAAAAAGAGTTGTATGGAGTATGAAATAAGGTTAAATTATGAAAATCTATCACTGAAGATCAGCTTTGCCTATTATTTTGAAGCGTGTTGCTCAATCGTCCCTTTAAAGTGTTTTTATTTGTTTGCAACTTCAATACGACTCTTAGAACTGATGCCAAAACTTAAAAAAAACATAACGTTTTGTGGGTACCACTTCCGTCATAGCTTTTTAATTTTAGGGTATTGGTTAATGCGTGGTGAAGCAATAAATGCAAAAATGATATCAAATTATCTGATGGATCCTGATTTATATGAAGAGGTGAAATGGTGTTGAGTCGATGCGATTTACCTAAGTAATTAAAAATATGTTCAAGTCTAAAATTTTCATTAAAATATAAAAAATAGTGAAGTACAAAAATGTACGAAATAAAAATAGTAATTCTGAAATTATTAAATAATAAAAAAATGGTTTCTAAATAATCAATTTTGTGTACGAAGTGATAAATCATATTCGTAAATAAATAGCTAAATAAGCCCGTTATTAGTTGTAAATAAATAAAACTAAATATAGAGTTCTGTACAATATCCTTGATAAAAATTATAATAATATTATGAAATAAATAAAATATTGTCCTTAATTTACCTTACATTTAATCCAAGGTCTATTTATATATGTTACAGTCCTTGGATATATTGTTCTCCTTAACTATGTGTCATATCGTTTTGTTTTTTTGATTGTACATCTTAATCTAAGGTCATTAGCTATGCTAATTTATCCTTATTAACTTACAATGTAGGCTGAAAAATAATTATTACAAACAAAACAAAATTCTCACAAGGAAATGCAAGAAAAAAATGCAGATCATAAATGTTAATTACATGTGAAATGTATAAGAAAAATAGCGGTCGTTTTATTATAAATAATTTTTTGTTTTCATTATAAAATTAATCACGAATTTGCAGTTGCGTCGCATTCTCCCACGAGGTACATAATAAAACAGAACTCTATTGAATATTGTTTTGATTAGAAAATGGCGGACCAATCATACAACGCAAATATTTAAGAATAAGAGAACAAGCTTAATGGGGAATTGGTTTTCCTTTCACCCAATAATCATGCAACTAATAAAAGTAATAAAAACAAAGGTAATTTTAAAATTAAAATGAATTTTCTTTACCAAATTTTTACCATATATGAATATTTTAAATTTTACCGCGAGATCTAAAAATCTATATTTACAAATCTCTGAGCAGTTTTATGCCTAATATTAAATAAATTCACGTTTCGGACTTTCATTTGCTTGTACAATTATATTTAATACATACAACTAATATTATCATAGCCTAACTTTACTTACGTTTAACCTTCCTGTACCCGCGCTAAATAGTGTAACACCTGTACCCGCGTCCGGTGTAACGGACCGAAACCCGTAACTTTGATTTTTTGGGAAAACCTATTGGAAACTTATATTGTATTTAAAGTTAGGAATATGTTTAATAAATTAAACCATTTTTTTACAATTATTTGCATTTATTATTGTTGCCCAGTCTTCAGAAACAGCCATTGAAAAACATTAGTTATTCTTACAAATTAAGATAAAATGAACCAAAATTAAAATTCTTCTTCAACATAACATAAAGATCTTCGTAAATCTTCTAGATAACAGAACTAGGAATAAAAAAATAAAATCTAATCCTCTTGAGATTCATTACTATAGCAATAAGAGAAAACCATAACCGCGTGTTCCAAACAAAAATATTTTTTGCAAGTAAGGCAGTTGTAACGCGTTTTACGGTTTTTTTCGAACTACAAAAGCTACAACGACCTTGGCCTAAGTTGTTAGCGGTACCTGATGATTCTGGACCGTCTAGTTTGCAGATTTCAGCACACCTTTGTCGTATCATTCTCGGTAAAGAAGTAGTTCCCGCCCGTCTCCTCAACTGCGCGTCAATGAGTTCATACGACAGCTTTTCCAGAAAAATTCTTCTTTCAATTTTCTTGTTAGGATTATTTTGTGAAAATATAATATATGTATTAATTCCTGCAACATTCATCAAGCTATATTATATATTAATCCTCATTCATTATCACGCCCATAAACGAAGCTCTAAAACAAAAATATTTTTTTTTAATTCATATATAGCATAAATACTCTGAAATTTCATTATAAAATTAAGGTAAAACTATGGTAAAAATGTATACGAGTAAACTTCTTTACAAAAAATATGCAAACTATAAAATAAATCTACGAAAATCATGAAAAATTAAAAATATTACTCACTAAAACACGTGTGCCCGCGCCGGAATGACGCTCAGTTCACCCAAATGTGGCCTCCACTCAAGGTTACACTTCACGTCAATTTCAAGGTCGTATCAAATTAGGCAAGTACTAGAAAGTTCATTAAACTAGCATTATTCGTTCTTTATTTAAAATCGAAAAAATCATTCTGTCGGTCTCTCAGACAAGCGCCCGGGTATAGGAAGGTTAAATAAAATTAACTTATTACGTACATTAAAAATATAGTTAAATATTTAAACTTTAGTTTTGTGAATGACGACGATATTATGGATTAACTTTAAACTTTTTTACTTCTCTGCAGAAGGTTTCAAGTTATTTGCTCTTTTTGAAGTGTTCATAAAACTTGTGTTTTTACTATAATAAATCAACTAACTGTTTAGGTCTTTTCCAGGATTTATGTATAAGATATTGTGATATGACAATATAATTTCCATTTTAAGTATTATTGCTATTTTCCGAAATGTCTTACTTAAAATTTACAATACGACACCGAGTTCAAAACTAAAAAACGCTTAAAAAGTGTGACGTAGGAATAAAAATTATCTACACTTATATCATAAAAAGATCTTCTATATAATCAAGAAATACAATAACATGTATCATTAAAAAAAAAAAAAAACTAACTTTATAGAATTTTAGAAAATGATTTAAAGGGCATCAATTTTAGTACCTAAAACAGTGATTTTTTACATAAAAACAATACAAAAGTAATCATGCATTTATGGCCTACTAAATAGAAATAAAATTGAAAAAAAAAAATAAACGAATGAAAAAATATCGACCTAAAATTTGACTTAACTGATAATTTATACAAAGAATGTTTTGACAATTATAACTATTACACTCATTTAAATTTAAAAAGATTTTTTTAGAATTAATACTATGTTAAATAATAAACGATAATTTATTATTTATGAAGCATAAAGAATAAATATTATGAAAAACATAATTATTAAAAAGCGTAAAAAAAAGATATTTTATACATTATGCTAATATGGTGGCTGTAGAAAAAGTAATATCTTAATCGTGAACGTAATTTATGTTTAAAAAAGTTGGAAGTACACTAGTTTTTAAATTTTATAAAAACACAGCACGGGATTAACTATAAGGCTTATGTCTAATCTTTGAAGGTGCTGTAACTATGGAGACAAATTACAATTAATACTACTAGAAATACTTAATAAATATCGTAATAAAAACTTTAATATTGCATTATAGAATGGTTAATATTGAGTTTGATTGAAATATACATAAGAATAATAACTACAAGTGGTAATTTTCTCAGAGGTTAGAAACATTTTTTGAAGTGTGTTCTAAGAGTAACTCAATTATGACCTATCGTTGTCTTCTATGTCCATTTTATATTTATTCTGCTCTTGATAATGGATTGTCTTCTTTAATAATGAAGATATGAGTTTGAAAACCATTGGAAGAATAAAGCGGGTATTTCAAATAAAAATAAATTATCTTCAACTAGTTATTTTAACAAACCATAATGACAATTTCCTTCCTGAAGAACTTGAAAGTAAACAACATAATCGTGTCTCGGTGTCAAAGCTGAAGAATTATTACATTGTCTATAGCAAGCCATAGCGATCGCAGAATACACCACCGCCCTGAAAACAAAACACAAATTTATTTCTGGAAATCAATCGATGTTCCATTATGTTGCGTACGCGCATTTTAAATGACATGAAGGAAATATTTTAGATTTATATGTAGCATTATCTTTTTGCAAAAAAGTATGGTGTCTATAGTTAGGTAGTTTGGATATCGAACCACCTTTGAATCCGCCACCAAAGCTGATGTTACAAAGTTAAGGATCATTCGCTCAAATTGTCTTGATAAAAAAGAAGATGTGCAACCGAGGCTTCATATTGGTTAACTCAAAGAGTCTCCTTTTAATAACCTATAGATTTAGAATAGCAGTTTTATGCAGCTAATTGTCTTTGTTTTTGTTATTGTAGATTATCTTTGGGAGAGGATATTTTAAATCTAAAATACCATGTATCCATTTTCCATGTGTCAATTTTATATTTTTAGCCAGTAGAAGTGTGGATTTATATGAGTTCAAAGAGAACGATTTTTTAAAATTCGGATATGTCTGGTTTTTGAGCGCGTATGGGATATCTATGACATCGATGTCACATTGGGTGGTTTTATGGTATGGTATAATATAAGAAGTAAGGATGGTTGGATGATTAGGAGTTTTACTCCATAAGATGGTCTGCACAAGGTGCTATAAAGTAGGAGGTTGCGGAATAGGGAGAGAAGAAATATCAGAGTTCTGCTACTGTAGCCGAAGACCTAGAAAACGGAGAAGTGTATACCACACTCTTTTATCCTGCAGTCTTGGCGGCTGATTGTGGGATCGTAGCCACCTCATGCTGACACGCATAATAATTCTGGTCAAGTCTCTATGATAACGGATGAGGAGCTCCCACTCTACTCTATGACAATGAGACACCGGCCAACGCTATTGGAACTATAGTTGTATATATAAGTGTTTCCGTATTTTGATAAAAGTCGTTAAAGAACACTGTGGATATTTAGCCGTTTAGTTGTTTTAGCCGGCAGGTATCCGAGACCGGAGTCGTAATGGAAGGTTATATAGCATATTCCCTACGAGACAAAATAGAGGAGTGTTTTATCTTTTTTAAGTTAATCAGAACGTACTTTTGTCCCATCTTTAGGTATACCGAATAAGAAACATCCTTTGTGTTTTCAACATATTAAACGAAATCGGTATTCTAAAATAATCAAATGTATTTAGCGGACTATTATAGTTACAGAATTTTTGTTATAATTCGATAATAAACATGTTTGAATACTCTAAATAATGCGAACTGGTTGCATAAATCACTCTAATAATTATTGTGTATACGCAATAAGTGTTTATATTTCAATAGATATAGAATAAATGATAAAAATGGTAAATAAAAATACGTCACAGGTAAAAATAAAATTATATAAACAAAAAGAAGGATAATAGTGATCCAGGTATTGATTTTACGTCAACCAGAGATTTAATTGACTACCGCCTGTAAGGTATAATAAAAAGGATATTATATAAGAAAAAACATACTTACAAAGGTTTGAAGGCTGCATTTTCTTGTTGTGCGTATTCAGTCTTCTCTTTTTGAGGTAATAAATGTTTATATACAATACTTATTAAGTAGCTATTAAAACTATATTTTAAGATCTAACTGTGGATTTAATATAGTTGTGATGTGGAAAACGTTTATTGAATAACTAACATAATTTGTGCCCGGAAAATGAATAATGCGCCTACGAGCGGTTGCGCATCGTTCCCTGGTTCAAATTCGACTCCCCGAGAACTGCAAAGGCCGCGCGCGCACGTGCTGCGCCTTGGCTACCTGCCCAAGCGCAAGCAAGAGCGCGTATAGTGCACGCCGTGCGAGTGAGCGAGACGAGTTGGCGAGATGAGCAAACGGTTGAGCGTTGTGACGACGTCCGCGGGAACTTTCACATATGGCGGCTTTTTATGTAGCAATATTATTACATACTCCCCCTTTTGACCAGGACCAGTGACCTCACAACTGGTCAAACCGAAACAAGCTTTCGCGGTCGGCCGCGAGGACGTTTTGGAACCACAGGCTTAGGAACCCCAGTGCATTCACCCTCTCGCGAGTGATAGCGTCTTAAGTCAGAGACATGATACTTCCCAATGTTAATGTCGGACTTATCAGGAAACGCTAACAGGTACGTAGTTGGGCTAACTTTCTTCTGAACGACGTAGGGCCCGTCTCGTTTAGGTACGAGCTTAGTGCTGATACCTTTTGCCGAGTTGCTGATAACGTGCGTTTTCATCAATACGAGGTCGCCGACGTCGAGATTGTCACTTTTACGAATTTTATCTTTAACAGCTTTGCGGAGGTCCTGTTGGTGTTCAATACTTTCTTTACTGGACTGGAGAGTATCTGCGAGTCTCAGCAGGTAAGGTGTGATTTGCGGCACGTAGTTCTCCGCTTCGACAACTGCACGCAAGTCTGTCTGAGCTGCAATTGGTGAGCGAAGTTCGCGAGCAAAAGTCAGGTATGCAGGAGTTTGTTGGGTTGCTTTTGTCAACGATGTGTTTAAAGCGAAACGAATAAATGGCAGAGCTTCAGGCCATTTTTGATAGTGATTTTCCACGAGGATAGCAATTTGCACCTTAAGATCCCTGTTCTTCCTCTCCACAGGATTCGCTTCTGGATGATACAGGGGCACCAGATTCTGCTCAACACCCAAAACAAACATGGCTTTCTGCATAACATCGTCGACGAATTGGACACCATTGTCAGAAATTAATCGCATATCAAGCGCATCTATCAAGATCTTAGCACAGGCTTCAGCAGTAGCCTCAGTAAGCGCAAACAGCTGTACCCACTTACTGGCGGTGTCTTCGACAATAAAGACCCAACGCTCACCCTTGGGACCCTTAGGAAGTGGACCGAACAAATCTACTGCTACAACTTCGAAGCGCTGTGCGGGTACTGGAATCGGCAACAAACCTGAAGGCTTCTCATTCGAAGGCTTGTAACGCTGACATTCAGTACAAGACTTGAGATACTCCGCTACGAAACGACGCATTCCAGGAAAATAGAACCGCTGGGAAATACGATGCAAAGTCCTATCAACACCACCGTGACCAGCTGTTGCAGCGTCGTGACATTCAACCATCACTTGCTTCCGACGGTTGACTGGCACAACAAGCTGCGGTTCTTCCGTTTCTGCTTCCGTATATCGGTAAAGTATCTCATTTGACATATGATAACCTCTATCTGTCCACCTACCAATCTCCACTTCTTCCTTTCTCTCCAGGTAATCTTCGCGATTTCAGGATCTGCGAGCTGATCTTCACGAAGAGCGGTCGCCTCCCAACGTGGCGTTTCAACCACCACCGTACAGACGCCACAAACATCGCGAGCATCCTCAACGCATGGCGGTCGTCTGAGCGAATCTGCGATGACGTTTGCCTTACCTAGGGTGTAGTCCACTTGGAGATCGAAAGACTGCAACTTCATAGCCCAACGGACCAATCTACCTGCAGGAGACTTCAAGGTTAGTAACCACTTCAGGGGCTGGTGGTCGCTGGCGACGCGCACGGGATGACCATCGATGTATGTAGCCGCGGAACTTCAAGACTGATCTTTTTTCGTCAGCATAGTCAACGGTTGCGCAACCTTTGCGAAGTTCGGCACGGACTTGCGGAACCACGAGCACGTCTGTAAGAAGGATTTCAAGCTTTACATTCGTCGGCTCGTTCGTCGTTCATATCGACGATGGCGCTGATTTTGACAAAGTCTGGCGATAGCTCTTGAGACGAAATCACGTAACCTAGATACTTAACGTTTTCCCTAGCAAACACGCATTTAGATCGATTGGCGCACAGGCTGAAGACACGCAGGCGATCGAAAACAGCTCGAAGATCCTGCAGATGTTGAGCAAAGTTTTCAGAGATCACGATGAGGTCGTCTATGTAATATAAAATAGTCACGCCTTTCAAAGCAGACCCTGAACGAAACCTGTCAATCAGGCGCTGGAACGTCGCTGGAGCGTTACGCAAGCCAAAAGGCATACGCTTGAATCTGAAAACGCCAAATGGTGACACGAAGGCGGTTTTGTCGCGTTCCTCTTCCTTGACAGCAACCTGCCAGTAACCAGCCTTGAGGTTGATGGTGCTCATGAAACAGCTTTTGTCAGTATACTGCAGTAGATCGTCGATCACCGGAAGCGGATAGGAGTCAACCTTCGTGACGGAATTCAATTTTCGATAATCCACACAAAATCTGTAGGACCCATCCTTTTTAGGTACCAACAGCGCTGGTGCTGCCCACGGAGACTCACACTCTTCGATGACACCCTCCGTCAGCATCTTATTAATCTCAGCCTCCATAACTTCTTTTTTCGCAGGCGTCAGGCGGTACGGCGGGACGGCGATCGGCGGGTGGGTGCCGGTGTCAATGCGGTGTTCAGCGAACGACGTCGGTCCTCCCCCTTCTCGGAAAATGTCCTCGTATTCCTGCAAGGTCTGCGCGAGGCTTGCTCTTTCAGGTGGTGACAGCATCATACCCTCGTCCGAACGCAACATGTCGGCAGAGGCGCACCCGATGAAGTTCCGTGATTTCTCACAACGCAAGGGGTGAATGACCTGAGGTTGATCAGCTGTGAACCACGTTTCATTAAAAAATTTAATAACCTAACCAGCTTTACGTATAAAATCAATGCCTAGCAATGTTTCATTGTTAACTGCATCTGGAAAAATAATAAAAGTGATAGGTATTGATGCGCTCGCGAGCATCACCACAACGTCCACCAGTCTGACTGTCACGTCACGCACTACACCGTCAGCAAGTTTCACAGTCATGACGCTACTACGCATCGGCTGCTCTAACTTGAGCAACAAGGAGTACAGCGTGGATCCGGCAACGCTACGTTTAGCCGCCGTGTCTAATAGACCGGTACCGCGATAGACGAAAATCTCTATGTTCAAAATTGGACGGCCTTTGGTACAAACATCCGGACGCAAGCGCTCGGTATGAGAGTTATCCACTGACCGCGCATCAGGCACATCATATACATTACAAACAGAATTTAAAAAAACAGTATTACAATCAAAAGGAACATGGGCTTGACATTGCGATGCATCGGTTTTTGAACATAAATGTCTATTTGTTGACATAGAGTCGCACGTAAAGAACGAATCCTTAGTGTCCGTATTTTTTGTACTACAGTTAACACAATAAGCACGAATTACACCTTTCATACCGCAACCGTAACACGAAACTGTATGCGGATTACTTTTGGATTTAAGCCTTGAGCACTCATCGCGATCATGTCCACTCTTCTTGCAATAGACACAAAAACGTTTACCTGGATTCGGCGCATTCGTTGCGCTTACCACAGCAGGTACAGCGACGGCGGCGGCGCGTGCGTTGCACGTCGCACGCACGCTCGAGCTCGCACTCCCTGCTCGCTGATCCGACGACGCGCGGGACTGCGCGACCGATGAGACCTCCATCAGCGACTCCTCTATACAGCGCGCCTTTGAGACCAACTCGTCAACGCTTTGTACACTTTCTCGTGTTAATCGCTTTCGAATACGCTTATTTAAGAGACCATAAATCATATCTAAATGAATTCTCTCGTCCAATGCATACGGGAGTTTGGCGGTCGAGGCGCGTAAACGACCGATGAATACTTCCGATTGCTCCCGGTCTCCTTATTCAGAAGCGAAGATGTTTCGGAATATTTTATGCGGGGGTGGGGCGCTCCGTACATAGCGCGTCCTCCCACGACGCTATCGATGCTTTTACGCCTCGGAACCATACGGCTGCCTCTCCTTCGAGTAGCATCGGTAAACCACGAAGTGCATGATCGTCGGAGTCGCGTGAGGCGCCATTGAAACGAGCCGTGCAACCGGCAAAGTTTCCCGACGGAGACAGATGAGCCGAAGACGACGATGGTGATGGTGATGGCGAGGGCGCTCCTGCAGTGAAGGCCGGCGATCGCAGCAAAAGGCTCTCGAGTAGCTGGCGGTTTGACTCCGCCTGAGCCCTGGCGAACGCCGCCATGAACGACGATAGCTGCCCCTCGGTCATGAACCTGTCCGAGTCCTTATCTTCGACGTCGTTACGGACGCCTGGAGCCCTGCGACGCGGCATCGCAAACAACAGATGCAAAACCACTGACGAAATTCACTCCGATAACGCACAATTGTTAAATTTTTAGATGGAATTCTTTTACGACGCTAAGATGGCGAACGGTCGAGTACGAGATTTCGTCGATAATTAGCGTGTAGGCCACGGGTTGGGCGCCAGTGTGATGTGGAAAACGTTTATTGAATAATTAACATAATTTGTGCCCGGAAAATGAATAATCCGCCTACGAGCGGTTGCGCGTCGTTCCCTGGTTCAAATCCGACTCCACGAGAACTGCAACGGCCGCGCGCGCACGTGCTGCGCCTTGGCTACCTGCCAAGCGCAAGCAAAAGCGCGTATAGTGCACGCCATGCGAGTGAGCGAAACGAGTGGGCGAGACGAGCAAACGGTTGAGCGTTGTGACGACGTCCGCGGGAACTTTCGCTTATGGCGGCTTTTTATGTAACAATATTATTACATAGTTTATTTTAAGGTGATATTTCAGGTCACATGTTAACAAGCCGCGTCGTATGACCCAGCTTGGTAACACGCGCCTCGGATGCGCTCTGGCTAAGTTTATAAGTTCTCCAGGGCGGCGAAGCTACAGGTGCCCGCCCAATACGAGTGCAGTACGCACGTTCCCGACCTGATAGCAACCTCCCACGTTACATTTCACTTTCCTTTTACAGCTAATAATGTTTTTGTGAGATGCTCGCACACATAGACAGTTATATATAAATAGAAAGTTACATAATGACTACGCCATTATTTTTGTATTCCATCTTTGTTCTGTATTGATCGATGTTCTGATATTTTTCTTATTAATGCCTTAGTTGAGACAGTAAGAATAAGAAGTAATAAGATAAAACGTCTAACATTTTTTATGTCTAAATATTTTGAAAGACATTGTTCTAACATAAAACAAATATTTTATATTTCAAATCAGTACTATATATTTGTATTGGTGCTGTATTTTTATCGTCTAGGAGTAATATTTATGACGATAGATATTTTCAACGTGACATATCAAATGCTGCGTATTATGTTTATTGCATTAATTATTTGTGGACCTAATAATTTGAAGGAAAAGTACTATTATCTCTCTTCATCATTTTATTTTCACGGAAATGATAGATGGTCTTAGACTTGCAAATAAATGATTCTAGTGTTTGCATGAGTTTTGTCTTGCTAGTTAATCTTTCGGCAAAGTAATCGTGATCATACGTGTTGAGAAACTTATATGGCTTTCTTGCTGTCCCCCGTTATTTGTCCATTTGGGTGGAGTGCATTGCACCAGCATGCATAGTTGAGATCAAGGTCATTTACTTTTCCTTCAAGTAAAAATCTCTCCATTGCACCGTCTTTATCTTTCGTATATAATTACTAAAGTTTATTTTACAAATTGCATCCATGTAATTAATCGATTCATTCTTAATTATGGAGGATACTTAAACATTTCAATTAACTAATATTGTAAAACTAATATTTGTGTGTGTTTTAATACTTGCACTGTTGGGACTGAAGTGTAATACTATCCTCTTGAACCATCTCTCGTACGAAACATAGATATATATATACATATTTATATACATATTTATTAGTGGGTCCGGAATATAAAGTCGTTTCTATTGACATATTGTACAGAAAAATCGATTGATATTTACCGCTCCGGCGTTGAAAATTTGTACATAAATTGGCAAAAGGTTGTTGATAACTAAGGTGAATTTATTGTTGATAAGAAATAATAACTTGTCAAAAATGTACTTTCTGGTCCCCCTTATATTTATACATCTATATCATTATTATACAAGAAGAGGTTTTTTCATCTGATTGTGTGATATACGCTCCACTGGTACGAGTTAATTATTATCTTAAAAATAGGAAAGCAAAGAAAATAATGGCATGTAAAGAGTTAGTCATAGAAATAAAAAGAGACATAAATAATGATTAAGAAGAAAAGGAACACAAAGATATGTCTGATAGATATAGGAAGCGATGCTAAATCTTTACATGTGTAAAATACAAAATCGTTGTAAAACTTGTGCTAGGAGAAAAAAATTGAATAAAAAATTTTTCACGGAAAATGCAGGTTGAAAATTTTCGGAAAATCAGTTACGCGTGCGTCACCGCCTCAGGCGTTTTAGCCAGTGTGATGGATATCGAGGGTGTTTTAAACTAATCACGGTGGCACTCGACGTCGAACCGAATTAGTAAGTCGATTTTTTTAACAGGCTTGGATTTCAACGAAATTTTCTGCATGACATATTGAACACGTTCTGAAATATTGACACGTTATGGCGGCTGTTTACATGGTAATATATAATGAAAAATTGCTATAATATTATGATGTTATTTAGTTTTAAAATTCGAAATCATTTGAAGTCATCTCTCTTTGCTTGCAACATGAGTTGTCTTTATACCGAAACATAGTAAACGTGCTTTTTCTATGTAAAAACTCACGGGTATAGTTGATCAAATTCAAATTCTATCTTTATTTAAGTAGGCATTTACACGCACTTTTGAATCGACAGTTATTCTAATGTAGTAAGCGACTACAGGTTTGGAATGCTGATAGAACAGATGGTCAGGAACTAAACAGTTGCTCTTTTTACATTAAATTTAACAGTGTTTTTGCGTACCTTATAATTTCAACCATGTTAATATGTCAAAACTCTTAATTGTTTTAATATGATTTATCTACTGATATACTATTTTTATATTTAAAACTACGAAAAAAGGGATCTAATATATCTTATAAAACTTTAACTAACTATATATGCGTACAACCACACCTCAGGATTTGTTACGTTTTTTAAAACGAAATTTGCTATCGTTTTTTAATAATTAGTATGCTATGAAATTTGTATTGAGAATCCGAGTAGAAGAAGACCTTCAGAATGCTAATATTTTAAAAGATTTTTAAGGAAATTATAGCTGTTAAGACCTGTATTATAAAAAAATATTTAGAATTAGTTTCGACAGTAGTGCCCTATAACGAAATATTGCGAGACAAAATGCTATAAAAATTATTAAAATATACGAGTCGAGCCGTATGAAAATCTGTAAATCGTCTTATTGTTTTATTTGTAAAGACGGATTAGCTGAGTTTTCCTGCCAGTGTTGAGAGATGAGGGTTCCGCTAGAGATTTTTATCAAGTTATACCTTAGAAAAAAATTCTGTCTGTTCTAAAACAAGCTACAATTACAGGCAACAGTTTTTATTTTTGCATTTGAAAGTTTAATTTTTCTTTAGTTTTCTTAATATTTATTGATTTTGAAACAATGAATACCATGGGTTGGGTGCCATCAAGGCAAGCTTTTGAAAAAGGAACCTATCTCCGTAATAGTCCGTCCTAACTCGATATAGGCCTGCCCCAAAAATTTCTAACAGAAATCGGTGCAAAAGTAGATCGCTATGAAAATAAGGTCGATTTTTAGAAAAAATAACTTATTGACGAAAGAATGCGGTATTATTAATTTTTTTAATACGAAATTACATGAAAAAATATAAAACGACACATCATACTTTAGACTTTAAACGTGAGCTAGTGTTTAATATTAGTTAAAGATTCCACTATACTACTTGGTTTTAGATTTTTTTATTATTTTTACTGATTTGTATTAAAAAAAAAAAACAAGAATCACCAATAAATTTATGCACTGTAGCTACTGCATTTGAGCGCATTATTGTAAATCTTTGGGGAATATCTAGCAATGGAGGTACTGCGGCTGAAATGTCGCTAATATACCTATAAGCCCCTTGTGCCCATGGTAGTGGAAGTGCTTTAATTAGACAGAAAATATTACTAACGAGCACGTGAGTTCTGAAAATATATTTCATGTATGTGAAAGTGTCAACGACATATTTAAAGGTCGCGGGAAGTTGCTGGGTGTTGCCCGCGTGAGACCGGTCATGGTGGCGGTCTTTGGAGGGGTGAACGGGGGAGCAATGCCTTCCAGGGGGCGTCTATCTGTTTACAAGAATAAAAGTGTCGTGTTAAGCGGATGTTGTACTGATGTGATACTGTTAAATTTTGTAGTTTAAAGTTTAATTAATTGATTTTTCGTTAACACTACATTATTTGACAGCAAAGGTTTTACGTTAATAATTAATTACCTTGTATTATATAGTTAACGATTAGACTTATATAAGATACGGGTATTTGGCCAGGCGGCCCCAAGAAGGATTTATTATAAAGTACAAAAAATATTTTTAAAAAATATGCACACATTTTCCATAACAATTTAATGATCAAAGGATAAATTTCTCCGAGAAAATCCCCGTAATAAGGACGATAACGCCCTCTAACAATTTTCTCGTATAATTTCCGAGTAAAGCCGATTTATTCAACTCCGTATTGATAACAACTTGTTACATTTTCGCCGAACGTTTATATTGTAAATAGCCAATTAGATGAACGAGTAATAAAGTAGATGGGGTATTAAAAATGGAGGCGGGAACAATTATGTATTTATTTTGCAGAAATATGAGTGAATTTATTTCACATTTCCCTTTATATAGCACGCAGAGAAGATGGCCGCCGGGTACGATATCACCTCATTCCTCATGGATCTGGGTGTACGCATAAATAATAAAGCTCTGCAAGATATTACGTTTTATAGCTTCAAATCTATAATATAAAGTATATTATTGAATAAATCTTGTTCAATTAGTGAATTTAAGTTGATGGTATTGTATGGAACTTGGTTTGTAGACACATTTACGTGATTTTTATTACAACGTACTCCCAAAAAATGTTGAATTTAATTTGAAAGAGCAACTGTTGAGTTTCTGGCACACAACAAGTCAGCGTTTCGAACCGGTGGTAACTTGCTACTTATAGTGCAAAATTGCTTAATTTCATTTAAAAGAGCGATTATTGAGTTGTTGTCTAGTTCTTCTTAACAGATCAGCCTTCCGGTTGCAGCTTATTACTTATAATATTAAAACGATCGACGATTCTTAAGCGCATATAAATACCTACTTGAATAAAGATATTTTGAATTTTTTACGGTTGTGGATTGGCGACCAGTAGCTGTAAGACGTAGCGTAGAATATCTCACTACAAGATCTTAGACTAGTTAAAAGGGGCCTGCAACCAGCATCTTGCAGTGTCGTTCATCAACCTTAAGAAGGTGGTCTGTCCACTGTTTTAATAAAAATATCGCAAAACATTATTGGACTACCATTAACAAAATTCAAAACGCATATTACATGTAAATTAGCGGAAAATGCTTATTATTCAATAAACGAATATTTAAATGATAAGAATCCTTGGCAGTAGAGTCGCCTGATTAGTAGTCGCCTAATAATTTTTATTTCATTTAGGCTGTATCTGATAAAGTGTAAGTGTATACATCTACATTACACTTTATTAATAAATGTATAGTTGTGGAGTTTCTTCCTGCTTCTTCTCCACAACTATAACATCTTGCCAAACAACGAAAATAAAATTGATATAAAAATTGACGATCAAATCCAGTTGTGTAAAATTTCCAATGTTGAATAAACTAATTTTATCTTTATCTTTTAACCTAATGAGTGGATGGTCTACGCTGTGCTTGTTGGTTCGTGGTCACTAGAAAGTTAGAGCTCCTGGGACCATCCGTTCTGCGTACTGTAAGGCCTATCCTACCACTATCACTACCAATTTCACTCACAAATCTTCTGAGCTCTACGTCGGTTACAATCGTTTACCTTCGATTTTCGTAAAGCTTAAATATTTTTAATTAATTACTATTAATTGGTAATAACAGGTTAACTAGCAATAGATTCAGAGATTGCATGCGTGATGAATGGTAAAGGTAATAAGATCAGGGCGGTGGTGGCTGAGGAACTAAAAAAGGACGATTCAACTAGTAACACGTCTGTGGACGAGATCCGAGTGGCGAAATCATTAAAAAGTAAAATTAGAGACAAAAATTTAATAGTTACTAAAGCAAATAAGGGTAATAGTATAGTTATTTTAGATCACAATGATTACATTGGAAAAGTCAATAATATAATTCGCAGTGGTGATTTCGTTGCTCTGCGCTCGGACCCAACAACTCGCTACAACACAGAAATCAAAAAAGCCATAGATAGTTCTAAGTTCACGAAAATTCATCAAAACATATTGTTCCAATGAATCCGCAGGCACCTGTGTTGTACGGAGTCCTGAGTCCGATGAAGCTGTAAAAGTCAAAACGGCTAACAGCGCGCATCAACATTCGAATATAGCCAACTGAGCTCACTCTGTGTTTGGCACTAATCGGTGTAACATAACTCCTGACGATGCCCTGTGGAGGGGTGAAACACGTGTTGAGTGATTTGACGGTGGCAGTTGTGTAATTCACATTGTTTACCGCATACGCATTTATCAGCGGGCTGGCAGGCGGTACACTTTGTTGCACGACTACCACTGCATGTGCGGAAGTGGCTAAATATTGGTCGTTTTCTTATTAATTGGTAAACTTACAAAACACCACTTCTAGAGTAAAGATACACATATCCGAAAAAGCTAAATCAAATAGTCTCAATGGTAGTCTAGACGAGGTGCCCTGTTCTAGTACTCGTTTAGTTTTGGTTTACTCAAAAAAATTCACATTCGATTAGTATATTTCGATCCTTTATCGAGTGAACAAGTTAAAAATCGATTTATACATCGTGAAATGTTCGACCTCTCTATGTGGTCACAAAGATTCATAATTCTAACAATTAACGTAGATCGCATCTACTTAAGATCGTCGGAAGACACTGTATTCTCAAGTAATCGACATACGCTGAGCTTTGTCTTATATTATCGTTCTTTTTAGTAAGCATAGCAAGTTTAGTAAATAGAAGTGTCAGTGAGCAGGCTACAAAGCATGCAGAACAGATGGTCACGTGAGGTTCTGAAGTAGAAACCACGGATCGGCAGCGCAGCTTATGAAGTCTACTCATAAGGTAAATAGGCAACCTTGTTAAAGTCTCCGGAAGGTGATAGATATAGGCTGCGTCTTACCGATTCTATTAAAAAGAAAAGAGGGCGATCGTCCGTTCTTTCATTAATTCGTCTTAGGCGATAAGCGCCAACTTTAAAGCACAGTCCTCCCCCAGACTACCTCAAAGACCGATGATGAAATAGTTTCGAAACTTTATTCATTAAAAAGGTATTCTTACAAGATTTTATTCGTGATTTTATATGTGGTTAGGAACATCAAATTGCAGGTTTTGTTGTCATTTCAGCCCAGGGACGCCCACTGCAAGGCGTAGACTTTCCCCAAATAAGACTAAGAGGTTGGCGATTGCAATGTGGTATTATGTTATGCACAGAACGCTGCTGATCAGTCGCAATCCTATATAGTATAATTATATAATTAGGGCACAAAGTGTGAATTATGGAATATTGTATCCTGGGAATCAAAATTGCGGCCTACTATCGCAAGTCAGTCCTCCACCACTGAGCGACCACTGGCCGCTAAATTGCAGTTATATATGACTGCAATTTAAAACAAACTACTGTTTTAAAATGCGTTCACGTTATATTTATTGTCCTATTTCCATCAAATCATTTAATAGTATATTTTAAAATAATCAACGAATTCATGTCAACAAGTTATTTGTAAGTAAATCAGTTAATTAAACGTCCGGTTAATTTGATTATTGATTTTCGAAAAGGAAAGGAGATGCAAAGTTGTATCAAATCACCCGAAAAAACTCGACAGATTTTGTACTGCCAGAGGTTATTGACCTGTCGCTGCCAACAGAACTTATAAATAATCATAATATATTTCAGAGTGATCACTTTTTTATCGATTAGACGTGAAAATAGTCCTTTAATTTTGTGATCGATTATTACTGATCTATGTTCCTGTTAAATGACGTAATAAATTTGCACTGCGTGAACTGTGAAGCGCGCAAAGTTTAAGGCGAACTGTCAATTGCCTAATGTTCGTAGCGAACTAATAATGCATACCTTTAATAGTTTCTGTGCAATTATTTTCCATGTAGGTACTTTAAAAAAATTAGCGAACTTATAAAAGAAAACTTGAAAGAAATCTGTTAAATCTTATTTAAGTGTTAGCGTGTCTAAGGAAATTAGAGGTTTAATTTTATAAATAATAGATTATTATCATTATTAGAACATTATTAAAGTTTATAAATTGAACACATATAAAGCCGCCATTTGAAATATGTCAATATTTTTATTTTTATTATCCATGTTAATGTAATACAAATTGTTTGCTAGCAATAAATAAGCTGATATTTTCAATAATTTCAAATGTTTAAATCAGAAAAGAAATTCCTAAATTCACAAATTTCGAAAAAATTCTTATAAAGTATAGTACTCATTTTAAATTTTAATTTAAATCCTGCAGCGAGATGTACGTGAGCGACGTTGCGAGCAAACGCTTGCTTTTGAACACCGAAGGGCCCGACATTCCCGACATGAATACCGCGCGCTATAGACATCGTAAATCGATATCTCCGTACTGACCCACCAACGGGAGCGCGTTCCTTGGGGGCTACACTTTGACAACACAAACTTGTTTAAGTCCAAGGTTAGCGGAGTTTTCGATTTCGCTTTTACACAGAAGTTTAGTAGACGCGAATTATTATACTCCGTTGATTATTAATAATTTTAAAATAGTAATTTTTCAATTAATAAAAATATAACCAACATACTTAGACATCTTTAGAAGTCGGGAGGTAATGTATCTTAAATGAAATGAGACATTAATAAAGTACTGACCGCAAAGCTGTTCCATACGGAATGCTTTATCATCATCATGTCAGCCAATAGACGTCCTCTGAAAGGTGTATATGTACCTCATCCAACACAAAGATCACCAGTATGACTGGTCTTGCACTCCTCGCATCCAGCGAATTCCAGCGACCTTGACTATACCGTCTCGGACCGAAATGTTTTCTAGTAGCGACTACGAGCCGGTAGACATGACCCACCAGGTGAACCGATGACGGAATGCTTGTTATAACAAAGCATAATCATGGATAAGGGATCCCATAGTTAAGGGAACCTAAAGTAGCACGTTGTATGTCTCACTGAGACGTTAGTCAACGCGGTATCATGTTCCAATTAAGCCGTTACTATGTACGTCGCCTATAACTTCAATTATAGCAGCGCCTGTCTTATAACATATTAAAACATTGCAAAAAGGAATTAATACAGTAACTTTTTTACAGTCCAATATTTATCTTCTCACGTATATTCACGAGAAAAATGCTAGAGGCAGGCAATTTAACTAAAAATGGAATCAGATTTAGCTTCTGTACCAGAGTATTAACATTCAACCCATAGGTAACTTCTAAGCGAGCCTTGATCTGAGATCTTGATCGACTACAAAAAACTAGACTGGTTCTTTTAACATTTACTTGATCTTGTTCCTTAATAAATTAGTACATGGATTCATAATCATTCTTTATTATTATTCCAAAATTCTTCACACTGCTACATTATAGATACATAAGTACATTTGTAACATAAAGTTATTATAATAATAACAATCATCCAAATTTATAGTGTTAAATAACCAGCTAAAACTACGATTAATTTGTAAAGCAAAGGTTTGTGAAATCGGTAAAAAATAAAGCAAATGCCATCATCAAACGGGACAAATGTTTGAACGAAAGAAGAATTTATTGTTAAATATTTATTCATCCTTTCGACATAATGCCAGATCTGTGTTACCCAATACACGAAAATCTTATACTAAATATATTATAATTATTTTAACAATTTAAATATTACATTATTACTACTTTTTAAATATGACAAAATCGTTATAGTTCTTCAAATCATTAGGTAGGTTATTGTACAACTGTACTCTTTCAAAAAATATAGCTTTATTTCCGTAGTTTATTCTGACAATAATTCATTGTAGTTTGTTTCTGCTTTTTAGATTATAACTATGCTGTGTTTTGTAAAATTATACAAGAATCAATATATTTAATTTTTTTTATTGTAATACATGTGTACTATGTGTACTAAGTTAGTAATTGAGTATCTTAATTTTTTAATTCAATTGTGTGGTCGGTGTGCGGTAATGGCACTTAGATAAAGCTTTAATTATTTTATTTTGATTTATTTGCAGGAATTTCAGATTAATAGCAATAGCTGATCCCGTATTGCAAAAAGATATTTCAGATACGATTTAATTAATTTGTTGCATAATGGGCCAGACTTTGTATCATATCATATCGCATACATGGTTATAGGTGTGAAAGCTTTGATGTAAAGCTTGTTTGTCCGCAAAAACCTTTTAAGCTTTTACATCTATTTTCTATGAAGCAATGTTAAACGACGACTCTGAAATATTTTTTTTCTATAAGAATGCGTCAGGCCAATATAGCTGTACGAAGTCTGCAGGGATAGATATAATAAAAAAATGAAGTAAACAATAATTGATTTTAATAACCAGTTATCATAATTTTCATAACGTAAAAACGTTATGACTATATTATTATTATGTTATTTATTATTTCAGTAACCATGGATTTACAGATAGAGTGCACTATATATTAATTGATAGAAAATAAGCTATATATTTACCACTTTAAAGGTTTATCTATAAACAATCAACCTTTATAACATTATGTAGACAGATTTTATTTGGTGACCAGAAATAAAGGTTAGTTTTTTTTTTAAATACGAAATTTTAACAACAATTTTCGTATTTTATTTTATTCGGTTACTTCATTGGTTTCGATAAGAAATTTTATAATGCAACCAATTCATTTCAGATGTTTTAACGATATGATAATTGACCTCTGAATTCTCAGTGCACAGGCAGCTAGCTCAGTGTAACGCTTACGAGATTTTCACCAATGCTTTTTGAAAGCGCACAGGATAAGAATAAATAATAGTTTTCCATGCATTCGTCAGAAATACGGTCTGGAAATATTCTCTCAGTAACAAGTTATTTGAAATGTAATACCGCTGTTAAAACATTGGAATAGTATGAATAAATAAGTATTTTTTCATTTACTTTTATGTTATCTTTACTTAATCAATTTCATCCTTTGAAGCCGAGGTAATTATCCGCAGTGTTTATTTATCTGTAGCATATATAAATTTTATATCTGTACCTTCATATGAATTACTAAATGCGAAAAATAGGACCCTGTATCTTATAGAATTTTTGGTCTTAGAAAAAGATACAAATCATTTAAAAAAAAAAGAAAACAAGACTCCATAGGTACTAAATATTCGTTACTTTATTAATGACCCACATAGCACTGTTGAAACGACAATGTTTAGGCTGTATACTGCATAGAATAGATGGCTGCTAGGGTCCTAGGAGTCAGGAGTGGAGATCACGTACCGGCAAGCGCAGCGTAGGACATCCACCCACAAAGTAGTCAGACTGGTTGGTTACGTTTGTTGGGAGACACTAGATGCCGGCCGCTTCCTACCGGTCCTATTGGAAATTTAAAGCGGAGGCCTATGTCCAGTAGTGGACAAGCTACGACTAAAATAATGATTATGACTTTCGGCGCATCTAAACATGTACAAACAGAACTTTTGTCTGGCTATAGCGTTTGACACGTGAAGGCTTTAGCAGGTAACTGATTCCAAAGTTATACCTTTTAAGGTGAAAATTGTAAAGGAAATAAAGCTTACGTAAATATATTAGTACACGAAAGAACAATATTGTGTAATAAAGAAATGAAAAATTGTAAACCTGAGGAACGAGGTGATGAATGGGAGGCGTCGGAAAAGAGGGAAATAGAATGAAAGGGAAAGATAGAGGAAATGTGGAAAGAAAGTAAAAGAATGGAAGAACATACGACGCATGGAAAAAGAGAATGAAAATAAAAACATTAGTGAAAAAATTATTACAAAAAAAAATCAAAGTCCCTAACCCACAACAAGTTAAAGGTACGAGAGGTCCCCAGAGCGGGAGCCACAAAAAAAATTTTGCCTAAGGGTTAAAACGGGAAAAATTGTTAGGTTATTGAGGAAATAAGAAAATATCTTCTTGTAGCTTTTTTACTGTAACGCAAGTAAGTAATTTAGCGCAGTATCTGAAATGCATTGAAATTTTAAAAAAATAATCTTTAAAAAAATTTTGTAAAATATTTTATGATATTGAAATGGATTGGCGTGATAAAAAAAACTGAATCGCTGCGATTGCATTACATAAAGTAGGTATGGCGCCAGAAACAATATTTAAAATCCTCCATACGCTGAGGATTGATCAAATGTTGTACCGAGTCATTGAAACCTCCCCTGTTTGTTAGAAGCCGTTGCCATAGTGATCGTACGAAAAAGGCGATCAAAGCAATAGAGGAAAGAATTCGAAGAAATTATATTTTATCTTGGGAAATGGAGATACTAGGCGCTAACTATATCGCGTATTTTAAAATATGACATAAGACTCGCTGCCTATAAGAGACGCACTGGTCATTTGCTATCAGATAATTTAAAAAAGAATAAAGTGATAAAATCTAAACAACTACTTAAGTACCGCAAGAGGAAATCAAAGAAAATTTTTACACAAACTTTTTTTTTTAATTGGGCAATGTTTTAACAAACTGAATGGTCTATACTATACTACTAATGTATCCATACTGAAAGTTCTAAAAAGCTTCTCAATTAGTCAACAGAGTACAATGTAGGCATTATCGACTTCAGTGAGAGTTTAGTGGGGTGTTAGCTATGAAGGAATGACTGAGCAATATTTTCGTGAAAAAGGTATCAAACATCGGCAAAAGTGTATCAAGATACCATTATTAAGCAGGCAGTTAAGTTCCTTAAAAGATCCATTTTCTATAACCAAACATTTCTTTTAGATAGAATTGGCGCCGTGTATAAAGCTTGGTCATGAATCTTGAACTTAATTAATCGACCGTACCGGATTTCATCAGAGCTGAAGTTTTGGCCATCATCTTGTCTTGATCTTAATCCACTGAATTATAATTTATGAACAGGTTTAGAGAATAAGACTTGCTCTACACGTCATGATAATTTGGAGTCCCTAAAACAATCCATACGTTTGGCAGTAAAGAATTTTCCTACGGAAAGAGTGCGTGCTGCTATTGACAACTGGCTTCAACGTTTAAAAGCAGTCAACGGAGACCACTTCGAATAAACTATATGTATTTTTATTACTTATATATAAATGTATTAATATATAATACTGAGAAAGTAATAACAGTTATGTGCAATAAAAAATTGTTGTTTTTCTTTGAACAATATTTATGGCAAGATTGAGTATCTATTACAAAATAATGCATATATTTGTTTTTATAATTTTTTGTTGTAAGGTTTTCACTGCTAGATATAAGCCTCTCTATAGATTTCCAATAGAAGCAAATGAAGGCGACCTTTATTCAAAGTCATTATAAGACCATAACTTTTGATGACCTCAAATTAGATCAAATAAAATAATTAAAGAGATTATCAGAGGTTCAAGTAAATTTTTGGTGAAAAAGAAGTTAACCCATAAGTACATAATGATGTAAAACTGCAACATACCACTTAAACGTAAAATGAGTACCACACTTAAGAGTAAATGCATAGCGTTGTATATCTGCAACTTAAGGTTTTTTAAAAAGTAAGTATATAAAATATTAACTCCACATTTTTTTCTATTTTTCCTTGCATTTTAGTGTACTTATCTGCAAAATAAATATTTTTTTGAAGTATTTATAAAAGTCATGCATTTAAAAATTTTAATTTTGGGGTACAATTTTGTGCGCCAGCGATTAAAACGTATTCATAATATTGTTACTGCCCTTCACGATATTTTTTGCAAGATTTGAATAAAGGACTATATAATTATCATTATTAATCAAGAACAGGAGTATACCATTAATCTATAAACAGCCTCGGAATGCTGTTAGCATAGGTCTAACATAGACGTAATTTGAGTGAAGCTGGACATAGGATGAGTTATATCTCTTATTGAAGTTATAGTAAGTCCACCACCTGCTCCGATAAGTGCTTCAGACCTGAGAAGAACAAACGAAAGAAATTCAGCGGAACTATGAAAATATTTTAAAAAGAATATGGAATAATAATTTATTCACATTAAAAGAGCCTAAGGTAAACACATAATTCTCAAGGTGTGCCATCTTCTATAAATTTATTTACAGTATTGTAACGCTAAGACACAAAACTTCTTTTAATATTTTTTTAATCTATCTATATGATTTCTTACATTAACTGAAATAATATAGGGGTGGCGACTAGGATGGCCAAGCTCCTTGCTAGTTCAAAATTTGAATATTTCGCGAGCCGCAATTTAGGCACATGTATATGACAGCACTCATCATAATACTTAAGATGCCGGTTAGTTAATTATGATCGGTGTTTGGATATCGCTTATTTTTTTGGTGAAATAATATTTATTATTCTGTTTCGATTTCCCAGGAGCTGTCATAGATTATATAAATTTAAATATTGAAATAATTCGACAATAAATCGGAGCTAAAATTAATCGTTCAAAGAGCAGCGTGTTGCTCGCGAGGTGAAGTTGGACCACCCCTACTATAGTAAAAGCGTAAACATATCCTATAGAAAAATTCATTCACACGATGAAATTGAGTCCTAGGTATACAAAATTTGATTTTGGTTCTGGTATTAATTAATGTGTGAAAATTGTTAATGTTTTATGAAAATAAACATCAATTTTATACAAGTATTGAGAAGCAATAGTCATTATTTTAATTTCTTTCAATTTTCATCTTATTTAACACACAATAGAAATAACAGCCACTTGAATGCAAACACATTTCTATATTTAAAAAATTAAATACATTCATTTAAAATATACGTAAGATTAATGAACTCAAGATTACACAACACACATCCATTCCCGAAGAGTGCTCCGTAGCGACTAAACTTTCAAAAGCCAAGCGATCGGATGACATACCCCCGCGCTCTTCGAAACTGTTGTCTTTAGTTTATAAGCTGATAAAATTACTTGTTTTGAAAATACGCTTATTTTTTATACTAAATTTTAAAATTAATTTCCAATTATTTTATGTGTGAGTAAAGGATGAATCTGCAATAACATCAATAACGTTATTTCCGCTATGAATCTATTGGGGCAGCTCAACACAAGTTCACAAATTATACGATTTCATCTCTGCTTGAATAGAAGGTGTTATGGTCGTCGTATTTGCCTAAGTATATCCATCTCGCTTTTAGCAAAAACGTATTCAATGTGTTAACCGTAAAAAGCTAGTTTTCAAAACATTTAAGAAAAAAAACTTTCTGTTCATGATTCGTAATATGTACAAGTAAAAATATTCTCAATAAATACTTCAAGGTTTAGATGGCCTCAGTAAGAGGTCGTTAACCTGAAAATAAATGACGAAACAGTACATCGCGAAATCAAGTATTAATTATTTGGAAGTAATTAAAAAAAATAGTTAAAAAAAGGAAGTAATTAAAATTAGGTAATTTTAACTAATTATTTGGAATCGTATTAAAAATATTTTTTAAGTATTAATAATTATTTAAACTTAATGCTTTTTTTTAAATAGCATGCGATAAAAGTTTTTTTAAATACATAAAATATGTTTAACCTTCCTATACCCGCGCGTATGTATCTGAGAGACCGACAGAATAATTTTTAGATTTTAAATAAAGAACGAATAATGCTAGTTTATTGAACTTTCTAGTACTTGCCTAATTTGATACGACCTTGAAATTGACGTGACGTGTAACCTTGAGTGGGGGCCACATTTGGGTGAACTGAGCGTCATTCGGTGCCAGAGACCGCGGGCACACGTGTGTGTATTTTTGGTGAGTAATATTTTTAATTTTTCATGATTTTTGTAGATTTATTTTATAGTTTGCATATTTTTTGTAAAAAAGTTTACTCGTATACATTTTTACCATAGTTTTACCTTAATTTTATAATGAAATTTCAGAGTATTTATGCTATATATGAAATAAAAAAAATATTTTTGTTTTAGAGCTTCGTTTATGGGCGTGATAATAAATGAGGAGCAGATAAGACTAATGTTGGATGAAGCTGGACAGGATACAGATTACGAGCATGAAAATGACAGCGAGGTGGAAGATCACGTTGAAGTAAGAGAAGAAAATACGGATACCGAACAAGAAGGTGACTCCGTTTTTTATAGCTTGATGAATGTTGCAGGAATTAATATATATATTATATTTTCACAAAATAATCCTAACAAAAAAATTTAAAGAAGAATTTTTCTGGAAAAGCTGTCGTATGAACTCATTGACGCGCAGTTGTAGAGACGGGCGGGAACTACTTCTTTACCGAGAATGATAAGACAAAGGTGTGCTGAAATCTGCAATCTAGACGGTCCAGAATCATCAGGTACCGCTAACAACTTAGGCCAAGGTCGTTGTAGCTTTTGTAGTTCGAAAGAAACCGTAAAACGCGTTACAACTGCCTTACTTGCAAAAAATATTTTTGTTTGGAACACGCGGTTATGGTTTGCTCTTATTGCTATAGTAATGAATCTCAAGAGGATTAGATTTTATTTTATTATTCCTAGTTCTGTTATCTAGAAGATTTACGAAGATCTTTATGTTATGTTGAAGAAGAATTTTAATTTTGGTTCATTTTATCTTAGTTTGTAAGAATAACTAATGTTTTTCAATTGTAAAAAAATGGTTTAATTTATTAAACATATCCCTAACTTTAAATATAATATAAGTTACCAATATATAACTTACGGATTTTAAGGTTTCGGTTCGTTACACCGTGCGCGGGTACAGGAAGGTTAAACAAAACACGTCAAAATGTCATGTGTTTACAGCTACAAAGTAGATATTACAAAGCAGCGTCGAGTCTGATCTAATTGAATATTGTTGTAATTGGAAGCCAGAGTTGGCACCCCACACTGGAGTAGACAGCACAAAAGGGGTGGTCATGTGAAATGACAGGCTATTATTCTCTGTATCGATATTCCAGACGTATAGTGAATAGGCTAACGTCCTCAGTGTCGAATTGCATCTGTCTCGCCATATCATATCGTAGATTCATTAAGATTTACAATAGTGTCTCCTTCTGTGATATTAAAGTGCAATGTAAACTAACTTAGACAATAGCTCGCAATCGTGAAGTACATAACGTCAAAGTCGAAGTAATTTCCTTATTTAATTCGACTGGATCAGAATATATACAGCTGAGTAATTATTTAGATAGTATTTCACTATATTTATATGAATGACGAAATCATATGTGTGAAAATAATACATGTTACATAATTTCAGATTTACATCGATTTCGGGTGTGACTATGAACAATTGAACTAGTTTTTGACGACTGTGGATTTTCTATAGACATTTATTATGTTGAATAATAAAAAACTAATCGGGACAAGTAATAAAAGGAAAACGATGTAAGCGTATGTACATCCTTTATAGTACTACAAATGAATGCGCGATGAGGTAGGGCCCGAGGAAAATAGAGCTCGAGCCGCCACTGCGAACTTTGGCGGTGAACTGGCAGAAAGAAGCGACTGATACCTACTCCCCCATCTAGCTCCACGCATACCTAAGGTGCGGTGCAGAACGGTTTTATTAGCACTATTACATTTACACCATAATCTATGTCCAGGTCAGTCCGTCTAATTCAAATTCAAATTGAAAATATCTATAAATAAGTAGGCATTAACAGCTGTTAAATCGACTATTATTTGCACACATATAAATAGTAAGTAACCACCCGCTCCGGACTTTTACTTTTAACAATTTTTTATTATGTCTACATTATAATATCAATCGCGTAAATGCGTGAACTAATAAAGTTCCACAGATGTTGATCAGCTTAAAAGTTCAAAATGTTATAATAATATTTTTTTAATAATGTACTTTAAATTTTAGATTTAGAACTAAGAAACGAAAGGTCTAAGATATCTTGTGGAACCCACGAAGGTTTGGTTAACTATCGGAGCGTAAGTTTTGCACTATAAAGAGATTACAAACACATAACATTTTCCAAAAAACATTTATATGGTTGCCAAATAGTTTTTACAAATAACAGTAAACATAAGATTCGAATAATAGGAAGAAGTATGGAGCTATGCATACAAATTTCCAACGCGAGATTATTAGACAAAACCATAAAAATAATTGACTCATTCGCACATACTTTAATACTGAAGTGGTATAGGGCCCGATACATATCACGACAACACGACCGGTAGACTATATGAGCTAATGGAAGGAAACATCAGTAAAGAGAAAGGTAGGCAGACCAAATAGAGAGAACTGATACCAAGGTTAGGAAAAACTGTCTGGCCAAAGGCAGTAATGGAACAGCTTGGAAGAAGATAGAGAAGGCCTCCATTCAAAAATCAATATCATCTATTTATATACTATATATTATCTACAAGGGGTCACCAGTACATTATACGCAGTGGCGTAGCTAGGGGGTGGCGAGCGGGGCTGCCGCACCAGGCACCACAAGCAGGGGGGGCACCAAAGTTGAAAATAATTTTTTTGAAATTTTTTTTTTGAATGATGAATAATGAAATGTTGAAAGAAAAATGAAAACCATATTTTAAAGTAAATAAAATAAAAATAATATCGAATTTTACTATTTTTGTGCTAAAAAAGTTGTTAAATAATATGAACATTAAAAAAGTAAACGGTTACAAATTATAATATACACAGTGTTTAAGCCTTTCATTCGCAAAACACAAAGTGTTTTTTAAAAGGGCTCTAAATCACAAAAACACATATCTGTGTTCATGAAATGTACAAGAAGATATATGATTGAAGAGATATGTGTTTAACATTTAAGGACATGATCCTCTCCCTTAATGTATAAACCACAAAGATGGGTTCATAAAGGGTTCAAAAAATTCTGGAAACACATTTTTGTTTTATACAAAAGGGTGAGGATCATGTCCCTTTAAGAAAAAAAATTATTTTGATTTCTTTAATATTTTAAATAAAAAAACAAAATTGAGCTACGGATTTTTTACTATTTTATGGGCAAAAAATAAAAAATTGTACCAAAATGTGAAAAGGTTAATATTTTGATGGTTTTCAATAACATCATTTTTTTTCAAAAAGTTAAAACTTTGAACCATAATTAAACTAAAAATAATTTTATATTTGATATGAAAAGATAAATGATCGCATGTAACTAGGACTTCTACAAGACATTTCTATGAGTGACAGCTGCAAATCTAACACAAGAATACTAAAAAGACGTAAAGCTCTTGTACAAACTTATTAACGTCTATGATAACTTGTAATAGTTTGTCGTAATGTATTTATCACCGAAGTAAGGATTATTAGAATATTAAAACGATAAATATTTATTTTAATTTTCCAAATTACTTTGAAGAAAATCTGAAACATTACTTTCAAACGTCAAACTTTATTAAGGGAATTTGATAAGTGATTATCTGTAAGCTTTTGGACATATTATTAGATTCTAAGCTTCCACCTGTAACAGTAATAATTCAAATTTGTTGAATAACGTTGATTTAAAGTTTTAGTATCAACAAGATATAACCCCTAAAATGAAACGCCGTCAACTAAGTGGAGCTGAAAAACGGTCTAAAAAAAAAGCAAAAGAAGATGCTGCTAAAAAACTAGAAGGGGATATTTTAAAATTTCTATCTCCTTCTGTAGATTTAAATCTAGATGATATTGAGGAATCTGAAAATAAAAATGAAGTAAACAAAATAGAAAAAAATATCCATGAAATAAGAAAGATTGATATTGAACAAGTTAAAATTAAAAAAGATAAAACTAGTTGTGGTAATGGTGGAATAAAAATTTCTGATGTATTGACGCTAACAGTCATCGGCATGTGGCCAACAATATTTACAGATAGCATTAGAATGTATTTAATTGAGATAGGTTCTTCAATGATACAATATATGGATCATAATTTTGAAGAAATTAAAAAATGGAGAGAAAAGAAAACTTACTAAAGGTTGGTTTTTTAAAAAAATGCCAAATGGTGAAGCTGTTCCAAGAATGTGGATGTGCTACTTGCCTTCTAAAAAGTCTTTGTATTGTTTCTGTTGCCGCCTTTTCCCACAACAGTCGCAGATGGAATCTGCATTTACATCTAAAGAAGGATTCAATGATTGGAAAAGGCTTTCTCCTCATGTTGTAAATCATGAGTCAGTACTGGTCATCAACAATCGCTAGTTATGTGGAAGCAACTCGAACTGCGCCATCGTACACGAAAATCGATAGATACAATAACGCAAGAGAGAATCAAAAAAGAGGGAAATTCTCACTCAAATTCTAGATGTCATACGTTTTCTAGCAAAACAAAATCTGGCGCTGCGCGGACACCGGGAATTATATTAAAATGACATTTCTCAGAATAAAGGAAATTTCCTAGAGTTGATTTTATTGTTGTCCAAGTATGACCCTGTACTTAGGGAACATATGCTTCGAATTAATATTGGCGAAAATGGAATAACTTACTTGTCGCCAGAAACTCAAAACGAATTAATTGATTTATTGGGAGGATATGTAAGAAGCCGCATTATAAAGTGTGTGAAAGAGGCAAAATATTTTTCTATAATATTTGACAGCACTCCTGATGTTTCTCGTGTAGATCAAACTTCACAAGTATGAAGATATGTAGTAATGGAGAACAATCGTGTAATTGTTGAGGAGTCCTTTATTGATTTTTAGACACTAAGGACAAAAACGCCGCTGATATATCAAAAATGATCTTAGACAAACTAAAGTCAGATGGACTGAACATAATGGATTGTAGATGTCAAGGATATGGCAACGCGGCTGTGATGAGAGGACAACACTCTGGCGTTCAAAAAAGAATATCAGATATAAATTCAAAAGCTCAGTTTATCGCATGTTCCAACCACAGTTTAAATTTGGCCGGGATACATGCTGCTAATGCAGAAGTAAACTCGGTGACTTTCTTTGGCACGTTGGATCGTTTGCACGCATTCTTTTCTACTTCTTCTCATCGGTGGGATATATTAACCAATACCACAGTCGCTAGCTTAAAACGTTTAATCGAAACCCGCTGGAGCGCAAGAGGAGATGCTGTTAGATAGGTATAAACCAACTTTATGAAGATATTAGAATCACTCGAAATTTTGACAGGTAGAAATGAAAGTACCGATACATGGGCTATTGCAGAGGGTTCATTGGTTTCTCTTCAATCTTTCACTTTTTTGGCTTATCTTGGATTTTGGGAACCAATTTTAGGGGAAATTAATGACGCACAATCGAATATGCAAAAGAAAGGGTTAAGTGTTAGGGAGTGTGCTATGAAATTGAAAGCTTTAAGTTGTTTCCTCACAGATTCAATAGAAAATATAACTGATTCTTGTTTGACTTTTGCTGAAAATATATGTTCTGAATTAGGAATTTCAACGGAACAACCTAGACGAATTTCTAGAAATAAGAAAATTGCTAGAAGAGAAGTTAGTAATGAAAATATAAATAACTTACAAGAACAAATTAAGGCGTGAAATAAGTACATGTATAAATAAAATATAAAAGATAAAACAAGAAATATTAACAAGATTCGAACAGTTGCACGAAGTAGCTGGAAAATTCGGATTTCTTTCGCCCTCTCAGTTATTAAATAATCAATTTGATATTGATCTTTGTGATGCACCTGATGACATAGACAAAGCAGAATTTTTTATTGAAAGAAAGAGACTTTGAAAACCGAAGGACCACTAGAACTCTTGAATTTCATACATAAACATCAGCTGTCAGATTTTGTACCATTTGTGTGTGTAATATTGTAATACTGCTAAGGATTTTTTTAACTCTCGGAGTAAGTGTAGCCACATGCGAAAGAAGTTTCTCAAAACTTAAATTAATTAAAAACCTTAAGATCAACAATGTCACATAATAGATTAAATAATCTTGCAATAATGTCAATAGAACATGAACTAGTCGACACTATTGATTTTGAAAATGTGATTAATGACTGTGCGGGCCAAAAAGCGAGGAAGGTTCGTTTTTAAATTTTCCCAATAAATTTTATTAAGATCTAATATTATTTTATATATATTTATTATTACTTTGAACCCAAAAAAATTATATATTAACTACATTCTGTTCTGAATTTTGAAATTATTTAGACTCTTTAGGGGGAGGGGGTGGGGGTTCAAGCCCCAATCTGTCCCAGGCCCGAAATACCATAGCTATGCCACTGATTATACGTCATGAGAAAAGACCAGTGTGACATAAAATGGAAGCAGATTGAACTCTCATATTTTTTTTTTTAATGTCAATTTAAGATACAAGGGTTCTCCCAAATGCGGTCTAGTTTGAATAGAGCCTAAAACAAATACTGGGGTTTTTTTTGTATTTTTTTCATTATCTTTAATACAGTAGTAAATAAATTCCTTCCCGAGTTTTACTATCACTTACACCTGCACAATATAATAGATTTGTGTACAAGTTTGTATGATGAAATTTTCAAATTTATCACAAGATTATTTAGAGACTTTATAAAGGAGTGCATAGTAATACGGTACAGAGTTGCCCATAAAAGAGACACTAATGTTACGAAGTTAGAATAGCTTTAATAAAATTACTAACTGCTTTTAAAAAGTAAAAATTAAGAATATAAATGCTTTCTTTATTTCTCGCATGTCACATAACGTACAAACGTGATCTGTGACCTTTAGAAATTGCCTTATCATCTAATAATCACTACACGTGTAACGAAATTATTTACGCTTATTAATCTCTTGACAAATGAACGTGTTATTTTTTTCACCTTTAATAATAAACGTTAGTTGTAAAAGGAAACAACTAACAAGGCGTTCGTCTAAATTTCATTTGAAGCGTAAAACTGTGTCTGGAGCACATCCGGCGCGTCCGTATCGACTTCAGGTTAATTATCTGCGCTCAGTCAAGTAAAAGTTAAGCGGGAACTAATTTTCTTATGAAAAGATAAACGTAGCTGGCTTGAAAGGTAAACGTCATTATATTTACCTTATATAATGATATTGGAGATGAGAGTTGAAATAAAAGACGGACAATAATAATAATAATAAGTAAGCTAAGCCAACTAGACAGAGGTGACAGTTTACGTTTACTGTCAAAAGCCAATTTGACATATAAATTATCATAATTATTATCATCATTTCAATCGTAAGGTTCATCTTAAATAATTGTAAGCGAAAAGCCAAAAATTGGCTTTTAAAGAAAGATTATGATGACACCCAACAAAATCTGTTTCACACACACATAGATACTTTACACACTTGCAATTTAGTAGTTGTATTGTGGTCTCTGTTCATGTTTAATTGTTTTTTTTTACGCTCCCTAGCTACTTGCACTTCTATACTTAAACATTTTAATATACTCGTATATTATTTATATTTCGCTACTTAAGCCGAAGGACAATGACGGTTCTAAAAAACAGTTTATAGTTGGTACAGTCATCGACGATATATCAGAGAGGGTTGTAGCCAGATCTTTTTTGAGTTCCGTAAAAAGGTTTTAGGAAAATTAATAAAAAGCAATTAATAAGTATAAAATTACAATAATAATGAATATAACAAATAAGTGATATAATTGCTGTGTTATTAGAAATGTAAATTAAGTGCGATATAGATAGTAATAAAATAAATAAATTGTTGCACAAATGTATGACAGCTAAAGAATAAAGAAAAAAATATATATATAAATGTGAAATTGTAGAAGGTAGTGAGGCGATGTATGGAAAGAAATGAGAAAAATTATGAAAAAAATAAGAAGAAAAGAGTGAACGATATTGAGAAGGATGAAAAATGAGTATGGAAATAAATTATTACATATATGATCAGTTGTTCTAAATTAATCATCATTATCATTTCTGTCGTAAAATATCCACAGATAGACACTCCTCGGCACAGGTTTCGATTGAAAGCGGCCTGCACCAACCGTGTTGTTACGTATTTTAAGCATACGTAACAACTCGAACGAAAAATTATTGATTGAGAATTATTTGATTTTAAAATTATATTTTAAACATTATTAAGCGCTATTAGCTTCAATACGAATACATTAGTCTACAAACAAAAAAATTCTGATTTGATTCACACAGACTGCTCATATATCCCGTACCGAACTTTGAATAGATCGTCTATTGCGATATATATACGCCTTGTTCCAATATCTTTAGTACATAGATTACACATACATAGATTTAGACATCCATCAGAGGTCTGCCCACTACCACTTATACTTGGCAATCAAATTTTGATTACTTTCGTTCGTCTCCGGATTTTTTCAATTCTGGTTCGATCTCGTAGAAAAACCACGAGTACAGCCATCACAAAATATATAATACACATATAGATATAGATAGATCAAGTATTCCGATTTAATGTTTACAGAGCAGAGAGTGTTGTTAGTTAACGATTCGGGAGAAGAAACATGTTTGTACAAGTTAGTAGCGTACTCGTGTTCAAAGAACTGCGATACTTTAATTACTCGTAATTAGAATTTCGAAGACAAATAATTGATAAGAAAAACATTTTTAATCAGAGTACACGTGTTAACTATTTAATGTGTTTTCATAGCATCATAGTGAAGAAAGATTTCCCTAGATGTCTCTTAGAGTATGACATCATATTTTAGATCTATGCAAACATTACTTATGAAATAAAACAAATTTTTAATGAACTATCTTGCGGTTCATTTTTAATTTTATGTCTCTGATGTTTCGTGTAGACGCGGCATTCTGCGTAGATCGGATCAATAACAACAACATATTTATTGATACTTCAATATAACTGTGGCATATGAACGCCTTTGTAAATAAAAATAAAATGCTTTATTATCCGCTAATATCACCAAGGTTACAAGTCAAGCTAATTAAAATCCAGGAAAAGTAGACCTTTGCAAATGGTGATGAACCGAAATTTATAGCAAAATGTTATCGAACAGATGAAAAATGACACCGAGGATGAAAACAAATGCGCTAGTAGTATGCATTAAAACTTACAGTGGGTTCCAAATAGGACCCAAATGATCAGGACTGGTGGAGCAGTGGTTACTGGTGGAGCCAAAATCGTCAATAGGCGCAGTGAGCTGAGAGATATCCTAAGACACAATTTAATAGTCATGAAAGAATAATTCTCTCAGCCAGTTTACAGAACTTAATAAATAAATAAATATTCAGATAAAAACTGTTTAGTTGTTTTTACACGGCTTTAGTGTTGACAAGCAGCACAGCAGATTGGCAAGTTGGAGAGGCAGTAGGACGACGTAGCACTTAGGACAGATGACCGCTAGGGTCCTAAAGTTCTAAAGTGAAGATCACGGATCAGCAAGCACAGCCTAGGCCATCCACTCACAAGGTAGTCAGAAGACTTTCTTAAGGTTGTAGGCCGCTTGAATTCGTTCTTATTGGAAATCTAAGGAGTCGACCTATGTCCATCAGTAGTTGCCCTATGAAATTATGATAATAATAATGATAAAAATGGTAAAATGGTTTGAAATTACGAAACATGATCATATTTTCGGAGGCCAAATATGAAGCGAATACAAAAGTTTTGAAGGCGCTCAAGTTTATTTAGTTGGTTTTCAGTGAGGTCTAGATAGCTGACATCTGCGTAATCAAGGATGGGGTGGAGTGACTGTGTAAGAGAAATTTTAGTAGTAGTAGGTAAAAAGTAGCTAAGACGTCACAAAGACCCTGCCGATGCAAATAGTTGACGGCTCATTTCCCGAACCTGTGGACCCCGTGAAAGCAGTTAATCGAAATGAATGCCAAGGTTTTTAACTGTCTCACTGAAAGGAATCACAGTGCCGTTACAAGCTACGGATGGCAATAACGCCCAGTTTAGTTTGGATAGCATTCTACTGCTGCCGATCACAATGGCTTGCGTTTTAGATGGATTGACGGCTAATCCATAGGCCTTGCAGGATTGATATATGTCGAAAATCCGACAGGGTAGACGGGTTAGACTTTTTAGGAATGAGAGTGATTTGAGCATTTTTCCAAACTATTGGGAAGGTCCCACTAGTGATAGAGAAGTTAAGGACATGGCAAATAATTGGTAAGATTATGTCGAGAATGGGGAGGTTCATTTTGCGACCAACACAGTCACTTCCCACTGCATTTGAAGAAATTGACATAATGCTACTCTCAACATCACATGCAGCAAACGGTTCGAAAGTAAAGAATATTTATATATATCCTTGATAAATATTCTTGCTTAATGATTCAACAGATATTTGAGTTTTTTCATTATATCGCCATCTATACCTCTACCGCCTAATGGCAGTCTTTTTTTCTGAAGTATGATTTTTTTGAATTTTTTATTTGTTTATTAATCTTGTGATTAATTACTTTTTATATGGCCTATTTATAAGAATTTTTTTTATTATTATTTTTTCATTTTTCTTTGACGATTTTCTTATTAATTCTATTTAACCTATAGCTTACTATTTTCTTTAATTGTTTAATTTTTTTATCACTTGCCCGGTCTGTACCGTTAGTGGCCGTTATTTATTTTTTCTGCATTTACCTGGGTGCAAAATTATTTGAGTTTATACTACAATGACTTCTTGGTGTCATCCGGTTAAGACATTGAAGATGTACATCGCTATAAAGTTTCATTTAGCTGAACAAAGTTATATTTTTAATTATAACAAATGAGAAAGGTTTTGTTTTCTTGTGAGCACAATTTATGTTAATTATTTAACAAAGACATTACTCATAAATGTTGAATGAAAATACTACGAGGAAACTGACATATTCACTCATTAAGATTCTGCAACATATGTGACATCCATAAACCTGCACTTGGCCATGGTAATAATGGGTGTCTAAATGCAGATTAATGTGTTTAATCTTTAACAAAAAATGTAATATTAAACACATAGTTTTAATAAAAGCAATAACCCATAGAATGAAAATACGGATTAAATTTTTAAAGAGAACGTTTTCCAAATATCTTCTGCCAAGTTGCACACACTGCTTAAAATGGAGTTTTGTGTTCTGCGCTCCACGCTACAGTAAATTTGGTTCAATTGGAATTTTTTTTTAAATTCACAAAATTTCGGAAATTGTTATCATTAACACTCTATTTGATACAAAAAAATACTGGAATTAAATCGGGTGACCTCAGTGTTTGGAAGAAAGCTTCCCGAAGCAAATTCATCGAAGCTCTGGTCGAGTCCAGATGCGCCATTTTGTTAAAACCACGTGTGTGATGAGTATTTAAAAACATAAATCTTTCATCAGACACCTTTTACAACATGTATGGAAGTATTAAAACACAATTGTTTTCCTGAAACTCTTAATTAATGTATATTTATGTATTTATTACGAACGGTGACACTTTTTTAAAACAAGGTATTATTAAAACATATTTTCGTTTTCCATTTTTGTTTGATTTATCAACAGTGAATATAAAAAACACACTCTTATGCTTCATATTTATCTACGAAATTCTATCAAGAATTTAGAAATCCGTTGACGGATGAAAGCAAAACAAAACAGTACCAGTAAAGTGGGACCTCGAGGTTCTGGAGTAGATATCACGCATCTGCGTCAATATGAACAGATGGTCCTGTTAGTCTTCAGGAATCGTTGTGTGCAAGTAGGTGTTATTGGAAATCTACGCCTAGGCCGATTAATGGACGTCTCAGGGCTGACATAAAAAATGATTATTGTTTCCAAATATTTGTATAATTTACTAGAACTGTTGAACTTTGCCGATTTAACTGTGTTAACTTTAAACTAATACAAGTTAATGGCATGTTCAAAAAATTGTTATAAATTTTATTTGAAAGTTATAGCTATTTTCAAATTATTTTGCGTTTAACAAAATTGTATTATTTTAATGTATAATAAATTTTCATTCGTTCGCTATGTATATAAGCTTCAGAAAATATTAATTTTATGACGAAATTTCTCCGTTATAAAATTAATCGAGAAATATTTTTAACTCTGTTAAAAACAGATTTTAATAATTTTTTTATTTAATTTTTGATTGTGTTGTAATGAGATAGATATTTGATAAATCGATTTTAATAAAAAAAAAATATAATAAAAGAGTACCTGTTTTATTTGTAACTATTTTATTCGAAGGTGCAATTTGTTTGTTTTATTTTGAATTGTTGGCTCCGCAGAAACTTCAATTTACTGGATATTTCTTTATTCGTTTATATACAATTGGACGTCTAATGCGGTTTGCATAATTTCTGTTATTTCTTATAAAAATAAAGTACGTTACTTCGTAAGTTGTACTACATTTTTGTTACAGTCAGGTATGGTTATGTATAAGGATGGCATTAAAAAGTAATCTTGTTTTCAGAATAAACACCAATTGAAAAGAATCCCTAATAATGGCTAAAATATCACTCAGTCCTGCGATTCTAATGGCAGATAAACGATCCGCTGAAAATTTCAGGATCTTCAACAAAGAAACCCAACATTTGATGGTAACCTCTGGAAAATCGTTTTTACTAAAAATTATTTCTGAGGTTGATCAGCTGTGAACCACGTTTCATTAAAAATGTAAATAACCAAACCAGCTTTACGTATAAAATCAATGCCTAGCAATGTTTCGTTGTTAACTGCATCTGGAAAAATAATAAAAGTGATAGGTATTGATGCGCCCGCGAGCATCACCACAACGTCCACCAGTCTGACTGTCACGTCACGCACTACACCGTCAGCAAGTTTCACAGTCATGACGCTACTACGCATCGGCTGCCCTAACTTAAGCAACAAGGATTACAGCGTGGATCCGGCAACGCTACGTTTAGCCGCCGTGTCTAATAGACCGGTACCGCGATAGACGAAAATCTCTATATCCAAAATTGGACGGCCTTTGGTACAAACATCCGGACGCAAGCGCTCGGTACGCGAGTTATCCGCTGACCGCGCATCAGGCACATCATATACATTACAAACAGAATTTAAAAAACAGTATAACAATCAAAAGGAAACAGAACATGGAAAAGGAACATGGGCTTGACATTGCGATGCATCGGTTTTGGAATATAAGTGCCTATTTGTTGACATAAAATCACACGAAAAGAACGAATCCTTAGTGTCCGTATTTTTTGTACTACAGTTAACACAATTAGCACGAATAACACCTTTCATACCACAACCGTAACACGAAACTGTATGCGGATCACTTTTAGATTTAAGCCTTGAGCACTCATCGCGATCATGTCCACTCTTCTTGCAATAAACACAAAAACGTTTACCTGGATTCGGCGCATTCGCTGCGCTTACCACAGCAGGTACAGCGACGGCGGCGGCGCGTGCGTTCGAGCCCGCACTCCCTGCTCGCTGATCCGACGGCGCGCGGGACTGCGCGACCGATGAGACCTCCATCAGCGACTCCTCTATGCAGCGCGCCTTTGAGACCAACTCGTCAACGCTTTGTACACTTTCTCGTGTTAATCGCTTCCGAATACGCTTATTTAAGAGACCATAAATCATATCTAAATGAATTCTCTCGTCCAATGCATACGTGAGTTTGGCGATCGAGGCGCGTAAACGACCGATGAATACTTCCGATTGCTCCCGGTCTCCTTATTCAGAAGCGAAGATGTCTCGGAATATTTTATACGGGGGGCGGGGCGCTCCGTACATAGCGCGTAAGCGCTGCAGCGCGTCCTCCCACGACGCTATCGATGCTTTTACGCCTCGAAACCATACGGCTGCCTCTCCTTCGAGTAGCATCGGTAAACCACGAAGTGCATGATCGTCGTCCGCAATGTTTATACATTCTTTGTATATCACAATCGCGTCGATAAATGCTTCCAGAATGTCGGAGTCGCGTGAGGCGCCATTGAAACGAGCCGTGCAACCGGCAAAGTTTCCCGACGGAGACGGATGAGCCGAAGACGACGATGGTGATGGTGATGGCGAGGGCGCTCCTGCGGTGAAGGCCGGCGATCGCAGCAAAAGGCTCTCGAGTAGCTGGCGGTTTGACCTTGCCTGAGCCTTGGCGAACGCCACCATGAACGACGATAGCTGCCCCTCGGTCATGAACCTGCCCGAGTCTTCATCCTCGACGTCGTTACGGACGCCTGGAGCCTTGCGACGCGGCATCGCAAACAACAGATGCAAAACCACTGACGAAATTAACTTCGATAACGCACAATTGTTAAATTTTTAGATGGAATTCTTCTACGACGCTAAGATGGCGAACGGTCGAGTACGCGATTTCGTCGATAATTAGCGCGTAGGCCACGGGTTGGGCGCCAGTGTGATGTGGAAAAACGTTTATTGAATAATTAACATAAGTTGTGTCCGGAAAATGAATAATGCGCCTACGAGCGGTCGCGCATCGTTCTCTAGTTCAAATCCGAGTCCCGGAGAACTGCAACGGCCGCGGGCGCACGTGCTGCGCCTTGGCTACCTGCCAAGGCGCAAGCAAGAGCGCGTATAGTGCACGCCGTGCGAGTGAGCGAGACGAATGGGCGAGACGAGCAAACGGTTGAGAGTTGTGACGACATCCGCGGGAACTTTCACATATGGCGGCTTTTTATGTAGCAATATTATTACAATATATATATACATCATACACACATTCATAATTATTTTTAACTTAGCTTTTCAAGGTAAACATCTGTTTATACTAATAATGTATAACTATGCTAATACTTTATACTATACTATAATATTTATAATTTTATTGATATAAGAAACGAGTCTATTTTTCTATCTACATATATAAATTTAGCACGTTTCTTAAAGAAAATTACTAGATTGGTTTTAGAATAGCTTTTACGTAATAGAATGCTGTACAAATATTAGATAAATACTAATGGGTGTCATTGGAATAGAATTAGCACACGGGAGTTCCGGGGACTGTACATATTTTTCATTGACCCCGGGTGTAGAATAGGTAAGAGATAGAGTTATCTCTGAGATAATTTAGAGTTATGTATATTTGATTTATTCGATTATAATAATTATTATTATTTATTTGTGAATGATTCATCCTAATAATATTCAATGATATTCATTTTTGTCAATAGGCCCATATATTTCAAGTAAATCACAACAACTATAGATAAAGATCGTCATGTATTTAATTTCTTCCTTTTATTTTCTCACGACTTTTCTTTTCTTGAAGACAAATATGTTTGGAAAAGTACAAGAATTGATTTCTAGCAAAGAGAATAATGAAATTTCGACAACTGTCTCTATGTGCACGAACTAACTTATCCTTAATTCGTGCTAATTGACACCCTAACTAAATAGTTGTAACATTACGTAATAATTAATGTTTAGTTATAAAACTTTATATTTTTATATCTCAGATCTTTCTTTTTTTCTTTTATTGTCTGCTATAAAGATGTAATTATAAAAGATCTATTTAATTCCAAAACCTATATTTTAATATGATTAGTTTTCCTTTAAATGAATATAGTATAGAGTTCTCAAAATCGATAACATGGTATATTTTAATAGACAAAGAGTTTAACCAAAAAGTGACGAAGTGGCACAAAGTAGAATTGAATGAAATAAAATCAGAAGAAATTTTTTTAGACTTCGATATCACATTTTAAAGAAATCGCATACCGAGTTTAAAATGTTTATTGTAATAATTTTCAATTTTATATATTTTTAAATACAACGTTACTAAAACTTTAGAAACTACATTATGTTTTTATTTTGCAATATATATATATATATATATATATATATATATATATATATACATATAAAAGCATTGATACAATTGATTTTTTCTTCTATATATATTAATACATAAAAAATTACATTTAGGTTGCTTCTGTCTGTAAAAACATTTTAATGAAAAACTTGACTTATACATTATTTATTTAATAAAAAAATAGTATTATTTTTTTATTTAATATTATGATTGAGTCAAAATTTATTCCGGTGATTATATACCTATATTTCTTTAGATTCTGAACCAAACACTTGTATATTCCACTATTTACTCTTTGAATTATTCTATGCCGCTCATAATTTTAATTTTAGCTTTAGTACTAATTTCATATTTTTTTAAAGTATTGTAATTTCTACTCGTTAAATCACATATCAAACAATTTTTTTATAACTATTACTTACTTATATCAGAATATAAAATGGTCAAGTGTAAATATTCCATAAATCATGCGTAATGTAATAGTAAAATTAGGTAATATTTATATTGATAGGTTGTTAAACTTAAAGATACATAGTATCTGAAGGTTGTAAAAATATTTAAGGAAAAACGTGAAACGTTTAGTGGTTAAGGAAAATTAGTTCCAGGTACTCTATATTATTTCTAATATTAATCAATAGACCCAGTAGTTTGATAAATTTATAAGTAATATAGAAAATAAATATATATGAAATAGAAAATAATAAATAAAACTCGTGTTGCTGTTACATTTTTCATCAAATATTCTTTTAGGAAAATTGAAAATGAAAATTGTTGTTATATTCAGCTTTAAAACCAAATAATATTTTTTTTTTTTTTTAACTCTAACAATTTTTTTTCTTACGATTAGGTTTATATTGATTTCAGCTGAAATTATGACTATTTAAAATTATCAGGCAGAGAAATATACACAAGTTTTTTTATTTATATTTTTATTTCTTTAATTATCTTTAAATACAATAATAATAGTCATGTAACTGTTATTTTGAATTATTTATAAACCAAATACATATCTTTAGTAATTTAACTTTATAACTGAAGAAAGAAAAATGAAATTTGTAACGTATTTAATTTCTTTTATTTATCTACATAGTAAATAAAGTAAAGATGTTACATATTAACTATTTTCAAGGACCATAATACCACAAATAGCTGTATATATTCTATTACACTATGTATAACCATTAAGCATAGTTTTAAGGAACATGTACAAAAGTTAAAAAAGAAACTGAGTAATAGTTAAGTGGAAATTGATTCCATGTACTGTTAATATATTAGAATATAACACGGACATATACTTTAATTTTATAATTAGATAATAAAGTTATAGATAAAAACATTTCACGTAAACATTATATATGGATTTAAATATTTCAGAATATACAGTTGTCACAGTCACCAAATTTTAAATTATAGCGACCAATTCTTTACACTTTTTCGTTTCCCGTTTGTATCTGCTTACAATTTTTCTTTTCTATAAGAAAAGAACGGAAATTATATAACTATAACGAACACACGGAATAACATAACTATACGACAATCTGTTTTTGCACAAAACATCGTCTCCTGGATTGACAGTAATAATATCATAACGTAATGATATCATAACCAAATAGTTTTAAAGTCATGTAATAATTAATACTCAGTTACATTACTTAACCTGAGTAGGTTATAATAATATAAGATTATTAAACTTGAAGATACAAAGTATCTGAAAGTTGTAAATATATTTAAATAAAAACGTAAAATGTTAACGAATAAATTTATTTCGGGGACTGTACACATATTTCTATAGGCCCTGGAAATAAAATAGTTTAGAAGTGTTTTAAGCTGAATAAAAATCATTCACATTTTTCCTAAGAATATTTTTTTCAGTCATTATTATATCATTATATCATTATTATTTCAGTCATTATCATTATTTCATTATTTTTTCAACTTTTTTTAAACTTTATTTTTTACCTTACACATATTCCAGTGTTATTTGCATATGTGTAAATATATATATATATATATTATTTTTTTATTATATATAATAAAAATATATATATGTGTAAATATTGCATCGCCATGGATAATGTAACATCAAAAGTATATAGTATTCGAAAGTGGTAAAAATATTTAAGGGAAAGTATAAAACGTTTACAAGTAAATAATTAGCGAAAATGAATACCGGGGATTGTACATATTTTTCTAGTGACCCTGGAGCTAGAATTATTAAGAAGTATTTTTTAGGTGAAAAACAATTCATTTTATAATTTCAGATAGAAAGAGACCCTAAAAATTATTCCTTAGCTTGTAAAAAATTCCCTTGGAATATTCTTTTAGTTAAATCACGTAAAATTTTTGCTAAAACCATTTTTTTAACATCAAATTACATTTTAAATTTATTTCCACAACAATTTTTAAAGATTTCTCAATATTTTAACAATATACTTCTTTCTTATAAATTAGAAATATCACTATTTTTTTTTGTTTTTGTTTAAATTTTCGATATATTACAAGATTAAAAATTATTTATGTTTCATAGCACAAGTAATTTTTTAAGGTTTTAAATTGGCCATTTGTTATTATACTTATCGAAACATTGTTTTTAAATTTACTCTTAACGACCTTTTATGATATTTCGCGTAGACACGAGTTACTTTTTTATTTTTATGTAAAAATTTCTTGACCCTCAAATACAATAAAAATAGAAATGCAACTGTTTTTTTTTTACTTTTGTAATTTACTTTTGTAACCGGCAAATCAAAAATGATCTTTGAAACTTCCTTATTTACATTTTTTTCTATCTAGATAAATAACAAATTGAACATGCTTATCAACATATTGACAATTAACAATAGGTATTCATAACTGGACATATTGGTGGTAAATAATGATTATAGTTATATATTACCTATTATATACCTATTATACCTTTAAGCATAGTTTTAAGGAATATGCACAAACGAAAAAAAAAATAAAAACTGCAAAACTATAGCTAAGTGAAAATGAATTTCGAGTACTGTATAAATATTCGAATATTGCTCGGAAATAGTATAATGTTAATAAGTATTTTATGCTTACATTTTTGCATGTTTTATTGTTTACTGAGTCTTTTGATCTGTTTTAGTAAACAGATTAAGAGAATTTAATCATAAATTGTTTAAAACTAAGTTGAAGTCAACTAACTACCACGATTATTTTTTTTTAAATCATTGGTGTCTTGGTTGTTTTTAACGAAGCCCTGACAATGTCAACTTTGAAAAATTACTGTTCGTTTACAAAGTTATTTTAGTTTTACATTACTATAGATAATTTGTAGGCATAGTTTTAAGGATTATGTACAAACTTCAAAGAAAAAACAGTGCTACCTAATAATTAAGTGGAAATGAATTCCGAGTGTTGTACATATATTGGAATATAGCTCGGAAGTAGTGTAATTTATTTTGATAATTAGTAAACAAAATATTGATTGAAACATTGTACATACACATTAAACACGCATTCTTTTATTTTATTTATGAACCTTTAAATACTGTGTAACAACATTTATTTAAAATCATATAGTAAACAGTATTTAAACTATTGGTTTGGTTAACTGATTTTATATATTTCATAAATATTTCATAAATATTTCAATCAAATTTATTTCTCTTTTAAAGATTATATTAATTTTGATCCACAAAAATGTACAAATTACATAGTTGCACAGGGTCTAAAGATTCTAGAGTGGCGACCACAAGCCGGTAGACGCGTAGGTAGGTCTCCCACTGGGTGGACCGACGACATGCTTAAGGTTAAGGAAGTCGTTAGATGTGGGCAGCGCAAGACCGGTCATCGTGGCCATCTCTGAGGGAGGACTATATCTTGCAGTGGGCGTCTATCGGCTGGCCAAAAATTATACTTCAGAGTAGTTATTAGTGAATTTATAAAAAATAGAATTAAAAATTACCTTTACTTTCACATTTATTTCTATTTATATTTTACGTCTTTCGTAAGCGAGTTATTTAATAAAAGAAAATATATCGACTAGTTATTTTTTAATTTTATTTGTAATTATTCTTCGTTTATAGAATTGCATATAATCAAGTTCATTTAGTTTCTATCCACATTTCTTTTAAATCTAAATATGTATACAAATAATCCAGTAACTTTGTAAATACAACGTTTTACTAGTCTTCGTGTAATAGGTACATTCAAAAACAACATTTGCTCATCTTGACTCATACATATCATTTCTAAGCTAAGACAGTTATGTAGATTAGGTATAATTAAATCAATATAAAATTAAGAATGCTTTTGCTTCTCATATATTTCATTATTTTTAGCCTGCGATGGTAAAAAGCGTTAGCCTAGAAGTAATTCATTTTTAAAAACATCTCGCTAAATAATAATTTTGTTGCTTTACGAATGAATTTAATAGTTTCATTGTATTATTATTCCATTTCATGGACACCGGCTCAGCGAGTTTTTAGTTGGATAAAAGTGAAAATTTAAAAAGTTAAAAAGTAAAAAAATAGTAATGAATAACTTCGATCAAATATATAAGTTTTTTTATCAATAATTATAATGTAATGTAATTTTTTGATTAAATTTGTTGTTATAATCCTTAACTAAACAATACTAACTTCATTTACTTCGCAACATTTCATTAATTTTAACATTCTTTATTTAAATGTTAATTGTTAAATAGAAGATTTAGTTATTTACTGGATTTATGTAAAATTGACATTTAAGAAAAGGACCAATATTTAGCCGGCAAACAATGCGAATTACATAACTATCACCGTTAATTCACTCAACACGTGTTTCACCCCTCCACGGGGCATCCTCAGTTATAGGAGTAACTCCTGAAGATGCCCCGTGGAGGGGTGAAACACGTGTTGAGTAATTTGGTGGTGGTGGTTGTGTGACTCACATTGTTTGCCGCATACGCATTTATCAGCGGGCTGGCGGGCGGTGCATTTCATTGCACGACTACCACTGCATGTGCGGAAGTGGCTAAATATTGGTCCTTTTCTTACTTAGGATGGACTTCCACGAGGTAACGCCTGATTCCATTAAAAATTAACATTTGTTTTATGTTATCTGGGAAAAAAATTGACGTCATAAGTAACAAATCCGTACTGTTATCGCGCGTGGTTGTAGCGTAGTATAATTCTATTAAAAATAAAAAATAAATAAATAACAAGATTTCATAACTCCGCTTAAAACTGTATAGGTTAAATATAGCAAAAATGTTTACAATCGTTCAATCAAGTTTGTTTGGCTTTGTCGTTGGTCCACTTGATGGGTGCCCTATTCGCGTCTCTTTTAACTGCTTGTTGCCGTTTGAGAGCTTTTGGGCCAAACGGCCGCCGGTTGCATGAGTACTGCCACTTAAAACGAGCAATTCTCCGAGTTGCTTCAATGACCTTAATCTGCTGATCTGTAATATCTGTCTGATCTATAAGTCATCATCAACAATGTCCACTTTTTAAACACCTTCGTCTTTAGACATTGCTAGTATTTTTGACGAGATATTTCGGAGCATCCCAAATTTATTATTGCCTCTATCTAACTAAAGGCATTAGAAAAAGGTATAAAGTTGTCATATACCTTAACATATCTTAACTTTAACATATCTTCTTGTTTATTTTTGCCGAGTTTTTCAAAATTTCAACTTCAACAGAAATATACGTTCTATTGTTATCTTTAATAGCAGTTCAAGTAATAAAGATAACACTAAGTCATGGCTACTTTGGTTATTTGCAGAACTGTTTTTGAACTATTTAAACTTGGTGTTGCGAATTGGTAGAAAACAGAAATATTTTTAGAAGTTCATAAAAATTGTTAGTGTTTTTTTTTAATAAAGAGAAATATTTTTGTGCAAAGGAATAACTTTACATGTATATCACTTTTTTTAAATTGTCCGAATAAAAAAAATATATTAAAAAAATTAGTTTTATATGCCAATTGGATATTCGAATAAATATAAAAATAAAATGTCAAAGATAATGTAAAGCGGTAAATTCAATAATAACTTCACTCATGTACCTTTTTTCATATTGTCATTAAGGCATTTAATTCATTAAATTAAGTCATTAACATTCTTCAGCAAACAATCTTCATACAGGTTATCTATTTATATATTGCATTTTAACTGTGTAGTTATTACGATAGCATATAAATTTATATATATGATATTTATACATAGGCTGATTCGACGATATTTGTTTCATAATGTACTAAATAGAAAAGTTATTGTCATTAGAACTCTTTTACTATATAATCTACTTAGTTCAATAAATAAAATGAATACTCTGTATTTTTCTTGTATTTACTCTTTCTACTGTCGTAGACATGCCAGTAATTTTTGCTAGTACGGAGTCGACCGAAGTAAATAGTAACCTATTTAAAGATTATTTAACAGATTGAAATAATATCAATGTTAATTTTGAATTTTGAATTTTGAAGTTGTTACTAAAAAGTGTTTAATTAGTAAAATTACTTAAAATCATTTCGTTCACTGATTATAAGTAATTTTAGTTTTTTTGCTAATATTTACGTCACCGTGTGCGAGGAATTGATGTCAGATTAGACTAAGATTTGTTAAGTTTTTTTTATAGTTGTTTGTTTTATAATTAATCGCAATAAATCCGCCAAGAACCAGTTTCATCTCTACTTACCGTAAACATATGTTGCCAACACCAGCAAGACGTTTACCTTACAAATTCAATCTATAAAATCGTAGTATCGTATTCTGTGAAGGATTTTAAAAAAAAACGAGTATAATACAACTTCTAACGTAAAACATCTTACTACCTCAGAAATTTCACCTAGGGCGTTGCGAAATATAAACACGGTAAGAATAAACAAAAGAAATAGATCTTACGAAGATCCGCTTACACCACTTTTAGTAAAACAGCGTAAGTAACAGACACGGCATAATTATTTTGAAATCCATCACTCTTTTGTTGATGGTTTATGCAATTAAAGAATTTACGACTCTTAATATGTATATTAGAAGTTGTTAACGACATGTTTATTGACAAAGTTGATATAAATTTAGAGAGAGTGACTGAATGAAGTAGATTTTGTGAATAAAGTTTTCGGTCTAGTAATCTTGTTCAATCTTTTCAAGGGGTCATATTTGATAAGAAATGTATGTGAAGCGTTCAATTGGACCGTTATATATTACTGACCGCTACGGCCACAACCCTTTGAGGTCTTAAACTATTTCTGTGTGTTGCGAAATCCAAATTCGAACGCCGATTTGAATTCGAACACCAGTAGAAAAATAATGCAATTGTGTTTGGATCAAAATTGTGAAAATATTTTCTCCAAATCGGTCATATCGGGCGTTTGGAATCAAAGAAAGAACAAATTTATCTACAGATGATTTCATACCACTACCTGCTAAACTTGTATGTTTAAATTTTTCCAATCCTTTTCTGTACAATTTGCAACCTATGAAACTTTTGATCTAAATAGAGTCACGTCAAACCTCTATACGATAAATAATAAAAAATAATGACGGAAGAAGCAAGATCGTGCAAAATTAAAAAAAAAAATTCTGCAAGGTATGCAGCGTGAAGGATAAAGCTTGCTCGTTTGCGATCTGCTCAAAAATAAATTATCCAATAAACGGAAGCTCAACTAACGTTTCTAGGTTAAGTCCCTGGAATCGCGAAAAAGGGAATGCAGGCTCGATGAAAACACGCTGTAATTGAATATGACTTTATAACTAAAATAAGCCCCCCCCCCCCCCGGGAACGGGCGCTGTGGTGGGTGGAGGAGATCCGAGAACGCGGGCTTAAAGTTTAAAAATTGCCGGTGCAAATATTACAAAAGTTATAAGATAAAAGATAAGTAAACTCTAATCTTTGTAACTAAGGAATTTCTTTCGGTAATAAACAACAGGCTAACACAACTATACGGATGTTTTATTCATTAAAAGTCATACAATTAATTAGGGCGTAATTTTAAATATCACTAACCATTCCTATTTATTTATATAACAGTAGCTATCTTAATTTTACTATAAATGAATGTACACAAAATATAAACTAATGTGAAATTTTTAGGAACCAGAAATGAGGAGATTCGTAAATGAATGTAAGTAACAGGGACACAGCCCAGAGGATTTGCAAATAAAATGGCAATGGGTTATATAGCGCGCAAAACAGATAGGACTGGGGCTTGAAGGTTCCGGAGCTGAGATCATGGAGCGGCAAACAAAGCGTACGACATCCACTCATAGGATCGACAAATGAGTATGTAATATATTTATAAAGAGAGGCCTATGCCCAGTAGTAGTCGTCTACAGCTAAAATAATGATGATTTATTGTTAAAGTTTTTCATTTCGCTTATAGCAGGCGATAATTCACTTAGAGGTCAACGGTTATAAAATTAAAAAGAAATAAATCGCATGTATTCATTTTAATAAGCCAAATTAATGTATTTAATAATTTATTTACTATAAAATACACAAAAGTTAGTCAGCAGTGGTAGTCCAGTGGCAGAGGACTGAGACAGGTTCGGTTCCCGGATTACAATCTTATATATAATTCACAGTTTGTGCATTAATTATATAGGATTGCCAATGTTTGTGAGCAAGTTTCCGGAGGATGGGCAGCAGCGTCCTCTGCGTACCATAATACCACACTGCGATCACCTATCCGCCTGCCAAACGTGGCGATTATGGTTAATCCCCCAATTTATATCTTTGAGTAGTCCTATGGGCCAGTTGGAGTCTATAGGCTGACACGACGAATCAATTATTTAGATCCATCGGCGATAGACATAAAATTACAATAGTCAAATGTAAGACTCAAAACAAAACAACAGAAGCACGTTATGGTTGTATAGAACTATATCAATTTAATTATAAAAATCATGGTTATAGAACTCCTAATACAAGGTAATAGAATAATTTTTTAATAAAGAGAAGTAAATTAGACTTTCATTACAGCGTACATAATGTGAAGACAATTCATAATACGAAAAATAAAATTAATATAATAAACTTTTACAGAAATAAAAATATAGCATCAATTAAAAACGATTAACAATTATTTCAAACAATTTTTTTGTTTGTTTGTTGAATCGATTTATTTTCTTGTGATGCTCAAATGTAATTCGAATTAAAAACAAAAAAAAAAAAAATCATATCTATTTTTAATTTCTGTTTGACAATAAGGCGATTTTTAAAAGGTGAATCCATTTTGGTTATTTCTACTACAATAATTGTTTTGTCATTTTAATTGTTCTTAATGTTATTAAAAATTTAATAATATTTTTTACCATACGTCACGGATGCTTAAGCCTAATGGTCTGACCAGGCAGAGTACAGTGCTAGACGAATGCAATTTATTAGTCAGTCACATGTTTTTGCTTAAAAAAAATTATTTATCACGTAGTTTACGTATTTTTCAGTTCTTAAAAAAGACGGGATTTCATTTCAAATATTTCAGCAGTCGCAGAACGTTCACTTCTGTATATACGACATAGGCTCTTTTAGAGAAATCCATTTGATTTGTAGCGTCTTGTATCTAGTATTTTCCGATGACCTCTGTCCACCTTTTGGGTTGACAGACCTCTTACGCTGCGCTTGCCGGTCTACGGTCTCCGCTCCACAATCTTAATCCCTCCCGTATACCACGTGCATAGTTTGTTATAATATAATATCAACTGTTTACTTATAAATCATCTAGGCTTTGTCGTTTATTTTCATTCGTCTACTAATTTCTCCATTCCTGGCTCGATCTCGTAAAGAAATCCCGGTCATAACCTTCTCTATCGTTAATGAGCCTTTGTGAGTTTACCAATGAAGAACTGCATTTCTTTGCCGTAGGTAATACATATTAGTTAAAGACAAAGATCTTCTAAATTGAATTCAAGTCTTTAACGAATGCAGATACTTTAATACAATGTTTCATAGTTATTACTTATTTAACATAAATAATATATTAGATATTCAGTCTTTACAAGTTCATTAATATTAACGCTAATATTGTACACTTTGTACGTTTACTGAAAGAGTAAAAAATAAAAGAAAAAATATTCCGAGATAACAGATAATTAAAAATTAGATTAGCTGAGACTTTCATCTGGATTTTGTTCATAACGTTCATGACGTTATTGGAAAATGTTGTCATGGAAATCCCTATTACCTTTCTCCAATAAGATACTTAAAAGCCACTAGGAAAATGTTAAGAGGGTGTAAGTAGAACACGGTATATGCTCTTTCAGCGTCCAGAATACTAGTAACGGACCGGCTGGAAATCTAATCTTCTCTTCTCTTTTATTTTACGTAGGCAGAAAGTAAACAATTGTAGATTCCTCTCAGCACTCTGCGGAAAATTTATCATTGGCCCACTGCCGTTGCATCCAAGGTGCGATTTCTCTTAGTCATAGAAAAGGAGAATGGTGCATAAAAATACCGATATTTTTCTTCCTCTCTACGACTCGCTGTCGATTTCATAGTAGAACAAAAAAGTTGAAGAAAAATGATGGAAAATATAAAGTATGCTGAATACATTCGAAGGTCGATAGATGGTTTCCAAAGTCGTAGACTTTTCATTTTAAAATTCTGAAACTAAAATTGTTCTAGTTATGCTCTTAAACTTATTACAAATGTTAATATACGTACAAATTTACAACACCGCCAAAATTATTGCACAAACATTAATAATTTCTTTTTAAAAAAATATTACATTTTAATGAACTCTGTGTAGTCGCTATTATTATAACGAACAAATTATGTCCGGCACGCACCTGAGCTTTGTAAAGCAGTCACTCAAACGCACTCGCTGTTTAATGGATGGGTTATTAAAATTTTTGCCCAAAGGTTTGCAGCCCCGTGCATTTCCCGGTATAATTGAGTTCCAGTTTTGGGCGCTGACAGGATGCTGATAACAAAATTACGAACAGAGCGGAAGGGTGGCGGGTCAGCCATGTAGACTGAAATAAACGCATCTAAAATTCGATACGCCGTACGAAGTTACCAACAGTTTATAAAAGTTATGTAATGAGAAAAGCATCTTCTAAAATACTCTTATTTAAAAATTACAATTTCTTAATTAAATTTCTTAGTTCAATCGTATATTTCCACTCTTGAAATGTGCGTAAGCGCCAGAAAAAATGGCAGAAAAACTGAACGCCTTTTCACTTATTTACTTAAACATTTCAAATAAATTTATTTGTTTATTTAAATTTATTTAAAAATAAAGTTAAAGGTCTCAATTATTTGTATATCTGTTTACTTAATTGTACACTTATTCTAAAAAGTATAATGGGGTACTAAATATATTCTCCTAAAGATAAACATTTATGCGGTGCCATAAAGAAGAGAACAAATAAACAATACCCGACTGTAAAATACTTACGAAATGTACTTAATATGCTTGACTATAACATAATCGAACATGATTATAATACAACACATAATAAATAAATGCATTATAATAAATAAAAATCCATTTATTTTAATCATTTCGTTAACTTTTCAAATTTTTCGCAAGTCACTTTTTACACGAAACCTTATTTGGTATCTCTCAGGTTTAATGTTTCGCAAGTAATAGCTAATAATCATTTGTATATAAAGTTTATATAAATAAAAAAAAAACTAAATAAATAAAGAGCTGGAATTTTATACCGTATATTATCTACAAGACATCAATTAATTCTAGCGCGTCAAAATCTCCTTCGTGCGACTCGAGAATTATGATATCGCGCATTGGAGCACTAATAACTGAATTTGGTGCTTCAGTGCTCGAATAAAATATGCTGTATATTTGCTTCAACTTACAGGGTGTTCAACAATTGTGATTCCATCGTTTATTTTTTAAATAATTCAGGTGTGTTTGTACGGTTTTAGTTTCTATTGCAAACTGATACTCTTGTATGTAAAATTAAGGGGTTACAAAAATCTACTTTATATTTATTTTTACAAGTCCAGAAAAATTTTAAAACTTTATATATAGCTTTCAGAACATTGTAAGTTTCAATCAATGCTTATAGATGGCGCTAACTGGTAATTACCTCGCGATATTGTTTCGCGTTGATGACCTTTATATTTATTTTCTCGTACTTTATATTTATTTTTACAAGTCTAGAAAATTTTTTAAACTTTATATATAGCTTTCAGAACATTGTAAGTTTCAATCAATGCTTATAGATGGCGCTAACTGGTAATTACCTCGCGATATTGTTTCGCGTTGATGACCTTTATATTTATTTTCTCGTACTTTATATTTATTTTTACAAGTCTAGAAAATTTTTAAAACTTGATATGTAGCTTTCAGAACATTGTAAGTTTCAATCAATGCTTATAGATGGCGCTAACTGGTAATTACCTCGCGATATTGTTTCGCGTTGACGACCGTGTCTCTTACACTCGATTGACTTAGCAATTAACAAAACAGGGTAAATGAAAGACAAGCATACATGTATTTCGCAATACGTATTTGTAAGCAGTTGGCCAGAAGAGATCTACACTCAAAGCCGTTGCTATGCATCTCATACTGAGATACTGCGACAATCTCCTCATCATTTAGACGGAGAAGGCAAGACATTTGGCTTACCTTGTTCAGATCTACCATATGCTAAAAGTATTAAGACTAGCAGAAGATCTTTATTAATTTTATAGAATTTTTATGTCCTGATAATATAGAAATAATTGAGTCTTTAATAATATATAATATCGTTATTAATATCATATAACTTAATATATGAAAATTCAGGGTAGCATTGTTAAAATTAGTACATATATGTTGTTATATAAACATTTTCGTGTCGAAATTTTATACGAGAAAATGTGCAAACAATAAATATAAAGTTTCCATTACGATTTCGTGGAATAAACGACAAAGGCAACAACAGAAACGCCGGATGAATTCGCGGAAAGTGGGGAGGAGTCTTTTGAAAGAGAGAGAAATAGAGACTGTACAGGTACAAAGCTCGGTCGAGATGAATGCGTGGAATTGTGAGAGCCACTAATGAGAAAAGGATAATATACATATCAACAGTTCGTTTTTCGTGTGTGTGTCAATTTTAGCTTAAAATTTTTATGCATAATGAAAATAATCATAAGAAGTACAATTCCAAGCGAAAAATACTAATAATAAAATATTTTTTACTATGAAACTTTTATAAACTTGGTGACTGGTAAAAACTTCGTAAAATCCGTTCTTTGCTTAACTGTACGCAGGAAAATAAATATTTTGACTAAATTTCTAGACTCACGCTATAAGGTTTCAAAGACAACGTGACGAGTCAATAGGTTTGTGTAAATCTCTTATGTATGTGTATATATTGAAGATATATTAATTTTAATTATTTATTATGGGAAAAAAAATCAATAGAAAAAAATAAGTGACTATTTTTGGAACCCCTTTTAACTCAATTTTGCGGTAATATTTATTAGACTGTTTTCATAATGATATCTTTTATTATCATATTTGGAAATCTCTTTTTAATGTAAATGTACCTATTTACTTAAATTTACAATTACTCTATATATTCTAAAAATCATTTAGCATGCAGATTTTTAAAACCTATAGTAACGAATCTAAATTTACAATACCAATTTTAAACATTTATTTTCCTTTTTTTTAATAACGTGATTAGATTATTTACGGCTTTGAGCATGAGTTAGCCTTGAACCCCGACGTGTTGTCAAAGTGAACCTACCCCAAAAGCAACCGGAACCCCGACAGTAGGTCAGGCGCTCGATATCGATCTGCGACTCTCGCACCTTGTTGTATTTATGTCACGACCAGACTTCGCTCTGTTACGTAGATCTATTATCCAGTGGGATGTCCCTTGTAATATATAATATACTACCATTGACGATTTTTTTGTTTGCTTGCTTAATTAAATAAAACATACAAACAAAGTTTTTATTTTTTTATTTATTAATTCTTCCAACTTACAACTGTTACAATTATATACAACATAAAACTAAGATATTTATTTAGAAAAAATTAAGCAGCTAATTACAGTTAAACATATAGGGTTAAAAACAGACTCATCAATTCACTGTAAGTATATATATATAAATACATATATATAAATTATGCTCTTTTGGTTTATTTATTATTAATTAATGTGTGGTACACGCTATCTAAAAATCAACAGTTTCAAAAAAAATTACAATTTAAATTTTACTTATTTTATACTAATTGTCTCTGCAGACTTTGTACTGCCAGAATTTATTGGCCTTTCGTTTCGTTCATTCCAATAGAAAGATGACGTCATCTCTGCTCTGAAGGAAGACCGAGTGATAATATTGTCATGTCCCAGGAATACATAAGAAAAATGAGTGACATACATCAAACAGCACACTTTTGTCTTTTTTCAGAGTCTTTATTTTCGAGGTCGAGACTTAAAAAAAATGTTAAAAAGTTAGATAAGTGGTTTTGTGTATGCATATATGTAACAAAACTGTAAAGCAATACAGTGTCTTAATAATAAATTTTTAATTTCATATCATAAAATAAGGCACTAAAACGTCATGAAACGTCAGTCACTATAAAACGTGGTATAACAAAAAAGAATTAGACTTGGAATAACAAAACGCAAATGACAGCTATGTAATTGACGTAAAATGACAGCTATGTATTGACGTATGGATGACAATTTGATATTTGTAAGAATTCAATATTAAAACTATTTCTATTAAATAAATAATTAACAAGTAGATTGAAGTGAAGTGAAGTTTAATTAATAATGCCGCGACCAAGACGATCGAATCTTTCCCGACAAAGCCGTAATGCAAGAAGAATACAAAATACTGCAAATGAAAGGACTGAAGAAGAACAAGAAATTGCACGTGAACAGCGCCGCGATAGTATGGCTCGACTTCGTGCTTCTCAATCACGAGAGCAAAGTGAAGCAGCCCGTGAAACAGCTCGGTTGGCAATGCAGAATCGTCGAGCGAACAACAGAAGGCAACAAATAGATAATGTGCGACGCAGAACAAGATATTTAGCTGATTTGAATCGAGCAGCGTTTCGATACGATTGCAGCAATGATTACAGCTTGCATCCTAGCGTTTGCATTGGGCAAATGGACGTTGTTTGCGAGTATTGTGGTGCATTAAAGTTTTCCGGAGAAACCTGGCCTGGATTATGCTGCCTTAATGGTAAAGTGAAATTGCCAGTGTTGACTCCGCCACATGAGCCATTGTATTCATTGCTTTGTGGCGAAACACAAGAATCACGCCACTTTCTTGCAAATACTCGAAAATACAATAGTTGTTTCCAAATGACGTCATTTGAGGCAGACATTATCGAAGAAGGAGGATTTAATCCGACTTTTAAGGTATTTATTTTTGTACTTACAAAGAATGTAGTTAAAGAATAACTTACTTTATCTATTGGTATGTATTATATTTGCTAATACTGAACTCTACTCTCCCACAGAAAAAGTGTTTATAACCCTAGTTAATACTGTCTGGTTTTTATTTTGTAGATACAAGGACAGATCCACCATCGAATTGGATCATTACTACCTTTCGAAGATACACAGAATAAATTTTTACAAATATATTTCATGGGCAACATGGAAGAACAACTTGATCGACGCCTAGGGATCAATGCAGGAATGAAGCGAGCAATTATTCAAGACTTGCAGTGTCTGCTTCATGAACATCATGCGTTGGTCAGGTTGTTTAAGAGTGCTTTAGAGCAAATGCCAAATGATGACTATAAAGTTGTCATCAAAGCAGATAAACGACCATCTGGAACACACGAACGCACATTTAATGCTCCAACAGTAGACGAAGTTGCCATCCTGATTGTTGGTGAACAATTGGAAAAACGCGATATTGTGCTTACACGTCGCGATACTGGGCAACTGCAACAAATATCTGAAACTCATCGATCATATGACACATTGCAATACCCACTGATGATTTGGCAAGGAGAAGATGGATATTATTTTAATATTAAAATGATAAATCCATTGAATGGTAAAGTATCAGTATTAAAGTGTTAGGGTGTAATTAAAAGATGTTTGTAACACTTTATTAATTTATTTAACGCACGAACAAATATTTGTTAACGCTTGAGGGCGAGTAAAAAGAACGTGCATTCGCCGTGGGATCCTGGGGCGCACTGAGATCCGCGACCGAGCGACAGCGGGCAATAGAACAAAGCTGCGCCTTTGTTGTTTGAAACAAAAGGTCTGCGCCCGCGTCACCGGTGCGTGCGCGTGCCCACTGCACTACGTCGGCACACTAGGCTCGCCCGTCGGCTCCGCTCGCCACAAAATCTTACACCAATTATTCATCCAGACATCACATTAGCGCATCTACGACTCCCACAGTACTCCCCCGCTGAGACCGAAGGTTACTGCGGTCGATAGTGGTCTGGAAAGCGGACAGTACGTCCCGATTTGGTTTTCCTTACTGGAACGGTTTCTTCTGTCAAAGTGGGGTTGATATTTTTAGGAACGGAATTGGCTAAAGTCGGAATCTGCTCGGTTCTGGTTTGTGGTGTCGTGTTGTCATCTCTGGTCATATATGCTGGTTTTAGTCGATCTATGGTAACGGTGGACTCTCTGTCGTTAACAACTATCTTAAAGGTTTTGCTTCCTCTTTCTAGAACTTTATAGGGACCTGTATATGGTGTGAACGTTTGGCTGTATCTTGCCGAAGGAAGACGAACTCTGCTGTGGCAAGATCTTTCGGTACGTAAAATGTTTTCTTTCCATGTCTGCTTGCAGGTTCAGGAGACAGCCGAGCCATGTGGAGACGGAGTCGTGATACGAAGTCGGTGACGTCAGGAGAAGCCTTGTTAGGTACGAAGAACTCTCCTGGTAGTCGTAGTGTTTCGCCGTAGACGAGCTCAGCTGCTGAAGCTTTAATGTCTTCTTTCCAGGCTGTGCGGATCCCCAAGAGTACTAACGGAAGCGCTTCGGTCCATCCAGTGTTCTGATGGCACATGATTGCAGCCTTCAATTGACGGTGTAGGCGTTCCACCATGCCATTGCACGCAGGATGATATGCTGTAGTAGGGCGATGCTGCGTACCCAAGATGGACGTCAGGTTGCGGAAGAGCTCACACTGGAACTGTGTACCCCGGTCAGTAGTGATGCGATGAGGTACACCAAAGCGAGACACCCAGCCAGCGATGAAGGCACGGGCGCATGTCTCTGCCGTGATGTCTGGAAGTGGATATGCCTCAGGCCAACGAGTGTAGCGATCGATGACCGTAAGGCAGTACCTGTAACCGCACGAAATTGGTAAAGGGCCCACAATATCCATGTGGATGGCGGAAAAACGTTGAGAAGGAAGAGGGAAATCGGAAATAGGGGATTGGGTATGCCGGTATATCTTGCTTTTCTGGCAATCTGTGCATTCTTTGGCCCACTGCCGACAATCTTTTTGTGCTCCAGGCCATATAAATCTTTGAGTGACAAGTTTTGCTGTCGCTTTTGCGCCTGGATGGCTAAGTCGATGTAGAGCGTCAAAGACCAGTTTTCGGTAAGAAGGTGTTACATATGGACGTTGGTTTTGAGTAGAAACGTCGCAGAAGACAAACGTTTCGGAATCAGGAGCTTTAATCTTTTTAAGTTGAGTGCGGAACCTCTCTGTATCAGTTCTTTGAGTTCTGGGTCTTTATCTTGTGCTTTGGCGAGTGCTTCATAATCCAGCGTTTGTGTTCCAATTTCTTCCATGCGTGAAAGCGCGTCCGCTACGACATTCTGGCTTCCTTTAATATATCGGATATCCGTTGTAAACTGGGATATGTAGTCAAGGTATCGGAACTGTCTGGGAGAACATTTTTCGCGGTTATGGGAAAAGACAAATGTCAACGGTTTATAATCTGTATAAACCGTGAATGGTCTTGCTTCTACCATATGTCGAAAGTGGCGGATGGCGTCGTATATAGCTAACAGCTCACGATCATAGGGGCTATATTTTTTCTGTACTGAAGTTAAGCGTCGTGAGAAGAAAGCGAGTGGTTGCCAACTGTCATCAAATTTTTGCTGAAGTGCTGCTCCTATCGATGTATCCGATGCGTCTGTGAACACAGCCAACTGCGCGTCCGGCGTAGGGTGAGCAAGTAAAACTGCGTTTGAAAGACTGGTTTTGCAGGTGTTGAAGGCTTGTAACATCTCTGGGGTCATCGTAATGGTCTGCGATCCTTTTGTCTTAGGTCCTGATAGCACGATGTTGAGAGGGGCTTGAAATTCTGCTGCTCTAGGTATGAATCGGCGGTAGAAGTTTTACATGCCAAGAAATTTGCGCATTTCTTTCACTGTAGTTGGAGTTGGGTAGTCCTGGATAGCTTGCACTTTATCAGGAAGTGGCTTGATGCCCGTTGCACTGACTTCATGTCCAAGAAAAGTTATATGCGTCTTCCCAAACTCGCATTTACTGGTATTGATGAGCATACCATATTCTACCAAGCGTTTGAATAATTGTCGCAAGTGTTGCAGGTGAAGGGCTTCGTCTTTAGAGGCTAGTAAAATGTCATCTAAGAATCCGTAGCAAAATGGAAGATCCTTGAGCATTTCATCCACAAACCTCTGAAAAGTTTGTGCCGCATTTCGTAAGCCGAAAGTCATGTACGGAAATTCGTATAACCCAAAAGGCGTAGTGATGGCAGCTTTCGGTATATCTGCTGCGTGTATAGGTATTTGATTGTAAGCCTTGACCAAGTCGATTTTTGAAAAAATTGTGGTACCTGCCAGCTGTTGCGAAAAGTCTTGAATGTGGCGTATCGGGTATTTATCAGGAATCGTACGTGCGTTGAGTGCCCTGTAGTCACCGCATGGACGCCAACCATTGTCCTTCTTCGGTACGAGGTGAAGTGGGGATGCCCATGCACTTTCAGATCTGCGCGCGGTACCATTCGCCAACATTTCATCGAATTCGTTCTTGGCTATTATCAGTCTATCCGGTGGGAGTCTTCTAGGTCGGCTAGACACAAGTGGACCTGGTGTCGTACTAATGTGGTGTTCCGTACCGTGTTTAACCTCCCTCTGCGTGCCAGCTGGACATGTGATAGCGGGGTACTCACGTAAAAGTTGGTGGTAGACGGTGTCTCCGCTAACGGCTTTGATTGATGAGATGACATGATGTTGCTTGACAGGTGCACCGCTTGTTGAAAGTGTAGTCAGACCGTCAATTAAGCGATTATTTCTCACATCAACCAATAATCCATAAAATTTGAGGAAATCAGCGCCTATGATTGGTCTTGACACGTCCGCTATTACAAAACGCCAACTGTACGCTCGCCGCAATCCAAGGTCAAGTTTCAAGTGGATCCAGCCGTAGGTTGCTATTGAGGACCCATTTGCGGCATAGAGTTGATAGCTTGCTTTAGAACGTGCTTGATTCAATAGCGACCGTGGAAACGCGCACACTTCTGATCCCGAGTCTACAAGATATGGCGTTTTCGTTGACCGGTCTGTGACAAATAAGCGGACTGTTTTGTACGGGCAGCCGTTAGCCGCTATTTCCGGCTGCCACTTGCGTTTCCCTGCACGACGAATTTGCACGGAGTCGTACATCGAGTAGCCCGTTCACCAAATCTATTGTGGTACCAACAAAAATCTGGGTTCTGTTGTCTGGGGCGTGAGCGCGAGCGCGAGTTGCGGCTATGTTGCCTATTTTGTTGTCCATTATCACGCGAATTAGATCTGCCGTACTCACGTGATCTAGTCACTTGCCCTCGTAGTGATGCAACTACTTTTGACAGTTCTGCTAGCTGATACATCACATCCGTCATTGATATGCTGTTGTCGGTAGACGCCACGATATGAACTGCGGGTGCTGGTACAATCTCGTACACCCGGTCCGCCAGGTCAGCCGCTGTTTCCAATGGCGTATCTGCCTGTGATGCAATAATTGTTTGCACGTTGTGTGGCAACCGACTACTCCATAAAGTGCGCAGGAACGAATCTGGTACAGCAGGGCCAGCCAGCGTCTGTAGGTGCCTCAAAAATTGAGAGGGCTTCCGGTCACCTAATTCCTCATGCATAAGCAGCTGCTTTAACTTCTTTTCCTGGGAGGCTGACAGCCGTTTAATCAGCTCCGTTTTCAACTTGAGGAATTTGTTTTCTTGCGGCGGGGCTATTATAATGTCTTTCACCTCAGCGGCATATTGCTGTTCCAGTTGGGATATCACATGGTAAAATTTTGTTGCATCAGATGTGATTCCAGAAACCTGGAATTGGCCTTCCACTTGTGCGAACCACAGTGTTGGTTCCTCGGGCCAAAATGGCGGTATTTTAACACCAACTTTAAAAATGCTGACCGCTCCGTCTGCATTGCGCTCTCGACTACCGCTTCTTGATTCCATCTTAATGCTTGCTGCGTTCACGTCGGGGTCACCAGTAAAGTGTTAGGGTGTAATTAAAAGATGTTTGTAACACTTTATCAATTTATTTAACGCACGAACAAATATTTGTTAACGCTTGAGGGCGAGTAAAAAGAACGTGCATTCGCCGTGGGATCTTGGGGCGCACTGAGCTCCGCGACCGAGCGACAGCGGGCAATAGAACAAAGCTGCGCCTTTGTTGTTTGAAACAAAAGGTCTGCGCCCGCGTCACCGGTGCGTGCGCGTGCCCACTGCACTACGTCGGCACACTAGGCTCGCCCGTCGGCTCCGCTCGCCACAAAATCTTACACCAATTATTCATCCAGACATCACATTAGCGCATCTACGACTCCCACAGTATCTTAATAATGGTTAATGTCTGTATTATTTGTCTTTGAAATGGTTAATTATCAAATTTTGAATTTCAGGTGAAGAAACTACAAAGAAAGTTAGCTCAATGAATTATTATGCATATCGTTTGATGATTCGTCAAAATGCTGACAACTATTTGCTGCGGTTTCGTCGATTGTTTCAGCAGTATTGCGTTGACATGTATGTAAAAATAGAAACGGAACGTTTAACATTTATTAGGTTGAACCAAGCCAAACTGCGTTCTGAGGAGTACATCCATTTACGTGATGCAGTTAGTACTGAAGGAAATGCAGCTAATATTGGTCGATTAACTATTCTGCCGGCGACATACATTGGTAGCCCACGTCATATGCATGAATATGCACAAGATGCAATGACATATGTTCGTCATTACGGCCGGCCAGATCTCTTTATTACTTTTACCTGTAATCCAAAATGGATAGAAATTACTCAATTGCTGCTTCCCGGACAAACATCAAATGATAGACACGACATCACAGCACGTATATTCAGGCAAAAAATTCGGTCCCTGATGAATTTTATTGTTAAACAACGCGTCTTTGGAGATACTCGATGCTGGATGTATTCAATCGAATGGCAAAAGCGAAGCCTGCCGCACGCACACATTCTTATTTGGTTAGTGGAAAGAATTCAGCCTGACCAAATAGATGATATCATATGTGCCGAGATTCCTGATCATGAAGTCGATCCAGACCTACATGATGTTGTTACTACTAATATGATTCATGGACCATGTGGTGCCATCAATCCCCAATCACCTGCATGGTCGATGGAAAGTGCTCTAAACGATATCCACAAAAATTAACGGCGGAGACTGTCACTGGCAACGATCAGTATCGGCTGTATCGGCCTCGATCACCAGATGACAACGGTCGAACTGTCACAACGAAAGTGAAAAGAATGGATTTCGTTGTCGACAACAGTTGGATTGTTCCATATTCGCCACTTATTTCTAAAACGTTCAAGACACATTGCAACGTTGAATACTGCAATTCAGTTAAGTCCATAAAATATATTTTCAAATATGTCACGAAAGGCAGTGATATGGCGGTTTTTGGATTGCAATCCTCAAATACCAACGATGAAATTTCACGCTATCAAGTTGGTCATTATCTGAACTGTAATGAAGCGATTTGGCGTATATTCGCATTTCCAATTCACGAACGTCATCCTACTGTTATACATTTGGCGGTGCATCTGGAGAATGGTCAACGAGTATATTTCACGGCTTCGAATGCTACGCAACGTGCTGAAACACCTCCAGCAACTACATTGACCAGTTTTTTTGCAATCTGCCAAAGCGATCAGTTTGCACGAACTTTGCTTTACTAGGAGATTTTTAAAGAATTTTTAAAGACGGAAGCAAGGTGATGCGGTTCCTGGGTATCCAGATGTGCGTTCTACTGATGCTCTTGGTCGTATGTATACAGTTCATCCAAAGAATGATGAATGTTTCTATTTGCGGTTGTTGCTGGTAAATGTGCGTGGGCCAACTTCATTTGAGACACTACGAACTGTTAATGGTGTAATATTCCCAACATATCGTGCTGCATGTGAAGAATTGAACTTATTAGAAAACGATACCCATTGGGATACGACAATCGCTGAAGCCCTTATCTCTGCATCTCCAAGTCAGATACGCACATTATTCGCTATCATAATTTCGACATGTTATCCATCAAACCCATGTAACCTGTGGCACAAATACAAGGATAGTATAGTAGTGCGGTAATTTATTAATCAGGTTAGGAATGCCAGCGCCAAATCGTGAAATGAATGACGCATTTAATCGAGAATTGGAACGGGAACGTGAATATGATCACCAGGAATTAGATTTAGTAGTTCAAAGGAATGTACCCCTGTTAAATTACCAACAAAAGGAAGTTTATGATACTTTAATGTGCCCTCATTATCGCTGATGAAAATGGTGGTTTATATTTCCTAGATGCCCCTGGTGGAACTGGCAAGACATTCCTTATGTCATTAGTTTTAGCAACTGTTCGGGCGAAATCCAACATAGCGGTTGCAGTTGCTTCTTCTGGAATAGCAGCCACATTGTTAGAAGGATGCCGTACGGCTCATTCAGCATTTAAATTACCGTTAAATCTTCAAACTATTGAAGAACCAACGTGTAATATTGCAAAACACTCAGCAATGGCCAAAGATTTAGCGGCATCGAAAATCAACATCTGGGACGAATGCACAATGGCGCATAAACGTGCATTAGAAGCACTTAACCGAACATTAAAAGATTTACGCAATGACTCGAGATGTTTTGGAGGAGCAATGATTTTACTGTCTGGCGATTTCCGCCAAATACTGCCAGTAATTCCAAGATCTACGGCTGCCGATGAAATAAACGCTTGCCTCAAATCGTCAAATCTATGGCGCTATGTGAAGAAACTGCAGCTGACAACAAACATGAGAGTTACATTGCTTAATGATACATCTGCTGAAGATTTCTCGGAGCAATTGCTGACTATCGGTAATGGTCAAGTACCTGTCGATGAATCGAGCGGATTAATATCATTTCTAAATAATTTCTGTAATTTTGTCTCATCAAAAGTCGAACTTATCAACAATGTATTTCCAAATATTATTTCTAACTACAAAAATAATGAATGGTTGAGTGAGCGAGCAATTTTAGCGGCTAAGAATAAAGATGTAGATGACCTGAACTACATAATTCAAAATAAGATCATTGGAACAATGCATTCATTCAAATCTATTGACTGCGTCACAAATGAAGATGAAGCCACCAACTATCCAATTGAATTTTTAAACTCTTTGGACGTGCCTGGCTTACCACCGCACAATTTACGCCTAAAGGTTGGCTTCGTAGTAATCATGCTTCGAAACATAAACCAACCAAAACTGTGCAACGGTACGCGTTTGGTGGTTAGTAAATTGATGAACAATGTAATTTGCGCTACGATAATGATAGGAAAATTCAAAGGTGAGGAAGTTCTCATTCCGAGGATCCCGATGATCTCAACCGATATGCCGTTTGAATTTAAAAGACATCAATTTCCGATACGTCTTGCATTTGCCATGACTATCAACAAATCACAAGGCCAATCCTTAAAAGTTTGTGGTTTAAATCTAGAACATTCATGTTTTTCACATGGTCAATTATACGTGGCATGTTCACGGGTCGGAAGACCATCTGCGTTGTTTGTTTTTGCGCCTGATAATAAAACAAAAAATGTCGTGTATCACAAGGTACTTAAGTGAAGAGCAACCTATGTACTAAAATACAGAAATAATAATGAATGATTAATGTAGTTATTTAATTTTTTTTGTATTTTTTTGAAACAAAAAAAACACAATCTGCTTATTTATTGCCATTAAGGCGGAACAAAGTTCGCCGGGTCAGCTAGTATATTTATAGTTTACGGACCACTCTGTTCCCGCGAACTCATTTCGACGAAGCTGTGACAGTTCGCAAGATTTCCTGCGTCGACTTCAATAGAAAGAGTATTTAATATATTAGCATTAAATATCTATTTCTCAATTTATTATAAAAAGTTTATTCAAAATAAAGTAAAACCCGATAGATGCCACCAAACAGTATTTTATTTTTTCCATTTTAATTTACTATTATTTGATAAAATTAAGAAAACATAATACACATTAAATAAAAATAATTACCTAAACGTCATCTAAAAAATTTCAAGCATTAAAAAAAACATTTAACAAAAGTGATATGTAACTAACTTAACCTAATCTACACACACCACATAAATTAAAAAGTGCTCAAAATTATTAGTTTTCTTTGAAATGTTCAAAATATTCTTCTTTAATTGGGTTGAAGGAGTAAAGAAGATTACGAATTACGTGATAAATAGTTATAGAAGCAATAAGGTGTGATGTAATGTAAACATATTCAGGAAAAAATATACTTCACGGATTAAAGTTCATTCTAAGTAAAAAAAAACTCTTTTCATTGAACGCATCTGCAATTACTTAGTTTATAATCCTAATAATGTTTTATTAATTATTAATTTATGATTGGGTAACTATGTAGACAATTTAGATTATCGAAATATCTAAAAAAGTAATTGCATATTGTCTTCTGGAAAATAAAAACAAATTTCTTTAGAATTTATTGACACAGTAAGCATTGAACATCTAATTGAATCGCTAGTGACATATGCAGAAAAGTTCCGAAAGTTTTTTTTTTATTATCTATATCAATTTTAATTTCAATTTTTAACGCGAAATTATTAGAGATACAGAAAAACCGTCCGATGAAGTTTTTTAAGTTACACACTGAGCTGAAAATTGCATTGAATACACTAGTACTACTACTCAGAAAGTTGCAGAAAATTATTTGAATTTTTAAAACGGTATTAAATTCACAACATTAAACATGACTAAACGGCACATATTTAAGCGGTATCTTGGTCGTTTTAGCTTTTGGCTTTACATCCCGAGAAGGCTGACCTCCAAGACGAGAAGTTGACGCTCCAAGTTCTGAATGGGGTTGTCCGTCGTTAACAACTTCGGCTTGGATGTCATTGGGTTCTTTTTTCTTCAAAAATTCCTCAATATTAAAATCGTCGAGTGTTTCAGAGTAGTTATTCATTTCATTCATTTTCTCACTCTCTGATTCTGCTTCCGTGTCTGGAAAAATTATATGAGAATGTATATATTTTTTATTTATTTATATACACAATTTATTGGTAATGAACTTGAAAATATTCGCTTAGATATGAAGAAAATATATTTTAAATTTGATAAATTATTTTTCAATATTATTGGTAATTTTAGTCGACTATACACTTACTACAAAAAAATGTAAATGAATCACGAACGCAAGCATTTTATAGCAATTATCGCGTAATTTTTTGGGGGATTAAAAAGTAAGTGGTATGTTATTAAATTTGCCTTTTGGTTTCACATCCTGAGGAGATTGATCAGAAGTTGAATCTGAATCTGAATCTGAATCTTAGAAAAGTTCCTCAGGGGGTTGTAAATCAATAACAATTTTGTTTTTAGTATCATCAGGTTTTTCTTTTTTCTTCATCAAATCTTCAACATTGATGTCGTCAAGTGATTGGACTACGACGTTCATTTCACTCATTTTCCCCGCTCTTTCTCGTTCTCTTAGTCTTCTTTTGTATCTGGACAAAAGATAATAAAGGATGTGTTATTTTATTATTTATCTGTATTTACAACATAACTGTTTGGAGCTGGAAAATATTCCATTAAATTTTAATACGAGATATTCGCTTCGACTTAAAGAAAACAATCTTTGAGAAAACAATCTTTGAGAAATTGTTTTTACTTATTACTGGTAACTTAATTTGAGCCAACAAAGTTTGTAAAGAAGTTTTTATGTTATTAAAAAAATATATCTTTTTATCATAACTAAAATTATACTAGGATCACAAAAATATCTATCGCTTTCGAACTTCAAATGATAGGTATATAATCACCGGAATAAATTTTGACTCAATCATAATATTAAATAAAAAAAATAATACTATTTTTTTATTATTATTAAATAATGTATAAGTCAAGTTTTTCATAAAAATGTTTTTACAGAAAGAAGCAACCTAAATATAATTTTTTATGTATTAATATATATAGAAGAAAAAATCAATTGTATCAATGCTTTTATATGTATATATATATATATATATATATATATATATATATATATATATATTGCAAAATAAAAACATAATGTAGTTTCTAAAGTTTTAGTAACGTTGTATTTAAAAATATATAAAATTGAAAATTATTACAATAAACATTTTAAACTCGGTATGCGATTTCTTTAAAATGTGATATCGAAGTCTAAAAAAATTTCTTCTGATTTTATTTCATTCAATTCTACTTTGTGCCACTTCGTCACTTTTTGGTTAAACTCTTTGTCTATTAAAATATACCATGTTATCGATTTTGAGAACTCTATACTATATTCATTTAAAGGAAAACTAATCATATTAAAATATAGGTTTTGGAATTAAATAGATCTTTTATAATTACATCTTTATAGCAGACAATAAAAGAAAAAAAGAAAGATCTGAGATATAAAAATATAAAGTTTTATAACTAAACATTAATTATTACGTAATGTTACAACTATTTAGTTAGGGTGTCAATTAGCACGAATTAAGGATAAGTTAGTTCGTGCACATAGAGACAGTTGTCGAAATTTCATTATTCTCTTTGCTAGAAATCAATTCTTGTACTTTTCCAAACATATTTGTCTTCAAGAAAAGAAAAGTCGTGAGAAAATAAAAGGAAGAAATTAAATACATGACGATCTTTATCTATAGTTGTTGTGATTTACTTGAAATATATGGGCCTATTGACAAAAATGAATATCATTGAATATTATTAGGATGAATCATTCACAAATAAATAATAATAATTATTATAATCGAATAAATCAAATATACATAACTCTAAATTATCTCAGAGATAACTCTATCTCTTACCTATTCTACACCCGGGGTCAATGAAAAATATGTACAGTCCCCGGAACTCCCGTGTGCTAATTCTATTCCAATGACACCCATTAGTATTTATCTAATATTTGTACAGCATTCTATTACGTAAAAGCTATTCTAAAACCAATCTAGTAATTTTCTTTAAGAAACGTGCTAAATTTATATATGTAGATAGAAAAATAGACTCGTTTCTTATATCAATAAAATTATAAATATTATAGTATAGTATAAAGTATTAGCATAGTTATACATTATTAGTATAAACAGATGTTTACCTTGAAAAGCTAAGTTAAAAATAATTATGAATGTGTGTATGATGTATATATATATTGTAATAATATTGCTACATAAAAAGCCGCCATATGTGAAAGTTCCCGCGGATGTCGTCACAACTCTCAACCGTTTGCTCGTCTCGCCCATTCGTCTCGCTCACTCGCACGGCGTGCACTATACGCGCTCTTGCTTGCGCCTTGGCAGGTAGCCAAGGCGCAGCACGTGCGCCCGCGGCCGTTGCAGTTCTCCGGGACTCGGATTTGAACTAGAGAACGATGCGCGACCGCTCGTAGGCGCATTATTCATTTTCCGGACACAACTTATGTTAATTATTCAATAAACGTTTTTCCACATCACACTGGCGCCCAACCCGTGGCCTACGCGCTAATTATCGACGAAATCGCGTACTCGACCGTTCGCCATCTTAGCGTCGTAGAAGAATTCCATCTAAAAATTTAACAATTGTGCGTTATCGAAGTTAATTTCGTCAGTGGTTTTGCATCTGTTGTTTGCGATGCCGCGTCGCAAGGCTCCAGGCGTCCGTAACGACGTCGAGGATGAAGACTCGGGCAGGTTCATGACCGAGGGGCAGCTATCGTCGTTCATGGTGGCGTTCGCCAAGGCTCAGGCAAGGTCAAACCGCCAGCTACTCGAGAGCCTTTTGCTGCGATCGCCGGCCTTCACCGCAGGAGCGCCCTCGCCATCACCATCACCATCGTCGTCTTCGGCTCATCCGTCTCCGTCGGGAAACTTTGCCGGTTGCACGGCTCGTTTCAATGGCGCCTCACGCGACTCCGACATTCTGGAAGCATTTATCGACGCGATTGTGATATACAAAGAATGTATAAACATTGCGGACGACGATCATGCACTTCGTGGTTTACCGATGCTACTCGAAGGAGAGGCAGCCGTATGGTTTCGAGGCGTAAAAGCATCGATAGCGTCGTGGGAGGACGCGCTGCAGCGCTTACGCGCTATGTACGGAGCGCCCCGCCCCCCGTATAAAATATTCCGAGACATCTTCGCTTCTGAATAAGGAGACCGGGAGCAATCGGAAGTATTCATCGGTCGTTTACGCGCCTCGATCGCCAAACTCACGTATGCATTGGACGAGAGAATTCATTTAGATATGATTTATGGTCTCTTAAATAAGCGTATTCGGAAGCGATTAACACGAGAAAGTGTACAAAGCGTTGACGAGTTGGTCTCAAAGGCGCGCTGCATAGAGGAGTCGCTGATGGAGGTCTCATCGGTCGCGCAGTCCCGCGCGCCGTCGGATCAGCGAGCAGGGAGTGCGGGCTCGAACGCACGCGCCGCCGCCGTCGCTGTACCTGCTGTGGTAAGCGCAGCGAATGCGCCGAATCCAGGTAAACGTTTTTGTGTTTATTGCAAGAAGAGTGGACATGATCGCGATGAGTGCTCAAGGCTTAAATCTAAAAGTGATCCGCATACAGTTTCGTGTTACGGTTGTGGTATGAAAGGTGTTATTCGTGCTAATTGTGTTAACTGTAGTACAAAAAATACGGACACTAAGGATTCGTTCTTTTCGTGCGATTTTATGTCAACAAATAGGCACTTATATTCCAAAACCGATGCATCGCAATGTCAAGCCCATGTTCCTTTTCCATGTTCTGTTTCCTTTTGATTGTTATACTGTTTTTTAAATTCTGTTTGTAATGTATATGATGTGCCTGATGCGCGGTCAGCGGATAACTCGCGTACCGAGCGCTTGCGTCCGGATGTTTGTACCAAAGGCCGTCCAATTTTGGATATAGAGATTTTCGTCTATCGCGGTACCGGTCTATTAGACACGGCGGCTAAACGTAGCGTTGCCGGATCCACGCTGTAATCCTTGTTGCTTAAGTTAGGGCAGCCGATGCGTAGTAGCGTCATGACTGTGAAACTTGCTGACGGTGTAGTGCGTGACGTGACAGTCAGACTGGTGGACGTTGTGGTGATGCTCGCGGGCGCATCAATACCTATCACTTTTATTATTTTTCCAGATGCAGTTAACAACGAAACATTGCTAGGCATTGATTTTATACGTAAAGCTGGTTTGGTTATTTACATTTTTAATGAAACGTGGTTCACAGCTGATCAACCTCAGAAATAATTTTTAGTAAAAACGATTTTCCAGAGGTTACCATCAAATGTTGGGTTTCTTTGTTGAAGATCCTGAAATTTTCAGCGGATCGTTTATCTGCCATTAGAATCGCAGGACTGAGTGATATTTTAGCCATTATTAGGGATTCTTTTCAATTGGTGTTTATTCTGAAAACAAGATTACTTTTTAATGCCATCCTTATACATAACCATACCTGACTGTAACAAAAATGTAGTACAACTTACGAAGTAACGTACTTTATTTTTATAAGAAATAACAGAAATTATGCAAACCGCATTAGACGTCCAATTGTATATAAACGAATAAAGAAATATCCAGTAAATTGAAGTTTCTGCGGAGCCAACAATTCAAAATAAAACAAACAAATTGCACCTTCGAATAAAATAGTTACAAATAAAACAGGTACTCTTTTATTATATTTTTTTTTTATTAAAATCGATTTATCAAATATCTATCTCATTACAACACAATCAAAAATTAAATAAAAAAATTATTAAAATCTGTTTTTAACAGAGTTAAAAATATTTCTCGATTAATTTTATAACGGAGAAATTTCGTCATAAAATTAATATTTTCTGAAGCTTATATACATAGCGAACGAATGAAAATTTATTATACATTAAAATAATACAATTTTGTTAAACGCAAAATAATTTGAAAATAGCTATAACTTTCAAATAAAATTTATAACAATTTTTTGAACATGCCATTAACTTGTATTAGTTTAAAGTTAACACAGTTAAATCGGCAAAGTTCAACAGTTCTAGTAAATTATACAAATATTTGGAAACAATAATCATTTTTTATGTCAGCCCTGAGACGTCCATTAATCGGCCTAGGCGTAGATTTCCAATAACACCTACTTGCACACAACGATTCCTGAAGACTAACAGGACCATCTGTTCATATTGACGCAGATGCGTGATATCTACTCCAGAACCTCGAGGTCCCACTTTACTGGTACTGTTTTGTTTTGCTTTCATCCGTCAACGGATTTCTAAATTCTTGATAGAATTTCGTAGATAAATATGAAGCATAAGAGTGTGTTTTTTATATTCACTGTTGATAAATCAAACAAAAATGGAAAACGAAAATATGTTTTAATAATACCTTGTTTTAAAAAAGTGTCACCGTTCGTAATAAATACATAAATATACATTAATTAAGAGTTTCAGGAAAACAATTGTGTTTTAATACTTCCATACATGTTGTAAAAGGTGTCTGATGAAAGATTTATGTTTTTAAATACTCATCACACACGTGGTTTTAACAAAATGGCGCATCTGGACTCGACCAGAGCTTCGATGAATTTGCTTCGGGAAGCTTTCTTCCAAACACTGAGGTCACCCGATTTAATTCCAGTATTTTTTTGTATCAAATAGAGTGTTAATGATAACAATTTCCGAAATTTTGTGAATTTAAAAAAAAATTCCAATTGAACCAAATTTACTGTAGCGTGGAGCGCAGAACACAAAACTCCATTTTAAGCAGTGTGTGCAACTTGGCAGAAGATATTTGGAAAACGTTCTCTTTAAAAATTTAATCCGTATTTTCATTCTATGGGTTATTGCTTTTATTAAAACTATGTGTTTAATATTACATTTTTTGTTAAAGATTAAACACATTAATCTGCATTTAGACACCCATTATTACCATGGCCAAGTGCAGGTTTATGGATGTCACATATGTTGCAGAATCTTAATGAGTGAATATGTCAGTTTCCTCGTAGTATTTTCATTCAACATTTATGAGTAATGTCTTTGTTAAATAATTAACATAAATTGTGCTCACAAGAAAACAAAACCTTTCTCATTTGTTATAATTAAAAATATAACTTTGTTCAGCTAAATGAAACTTTATAGCGATGTACATCTTCAATGTCTTAACCGGATGACACCAAGAAGTCATTGTAGTATAAACTCAAATAATTTTGCACCCAGGTAAATGCAGAAAAAATAAATAACGGCCACTAACGGTACAGACCGGGCAAGTGATAAAAAAATTAAACAATTAAAGAAAATAGTAAGCTATAGGTTAAATAGAATTAATAAGAAAATCGTCAAAGAAAAATGAAAAAATAATAATAAAAAAAATTCTTATAAATAGGCCATATAAAAAGTAATTAATCACAAGATTAATAAACAAATAAAAAATTCAAAAAAATCATACTTCAGAAAAAAAGACTGCCATTAGGCGGTAGAGGTATAGATGGCGATATAATGAAAAAACTCAAATATCTGTTGAATCATTAAGCAAGAATATTTATCAAGGATATATATAAATATTCTTTACTTTCGAACCGTTTGCTGCATGTGATGTTGAGAGTAGCATTATGTCAATTTCTTCAAATGCAGTGGGAAGTGACTGTGTTGGTCGCAAAATGAACCTCCCCATTCTCGACATAATCTTACCAATTATTTGCCATGTCCTTAACTTCTCTATCACTAGTGGGACCTTCCCAATAGTTTGGAAAAATGCTCAAATCACTCTCATTCCTAAAAAGTCTAACCCGTCTACCCTGTCGGATTTTCGACATATATCAATCCTGCAAGGCCTATGGATTAGCCGTCAATCCATCTAAAACGCAAGCCATTGTGATCGGCAGCAGTAGAATGCTATCCAAACTAAACTGGGCGTTATTGCCATCCGTAGCTTGTAACGGCACTGTGATTCCTTTCAGTGAGACAGTTAAAAACCTTGGCATTCATTTCGATTAACTGCTTTCACGGGGTCCACAGGTTCGGGAAATGAGCCGTCAACTATTTGCATCGGCAGGGTCTTTGTGACGTCTTAGCTACTTTTTACCTACTACTACTAAAATTTCTCTTACACAGTCACTCCACCCCATCCTTGATTACGCAGATGTCAGCTATCTAGACCTCACTGAAAACCAACTAAATAAACTTGAGCGCCTTCAAAACTTTTGTATTCGCTTCATATTTGGCCTCCGAAAATATGATCATGTTTCGTAATTTCAAACCATTTTACCATTTTTATCATTATTATTATCATAATTTCATAGGGCAACTACTGATGGACATAGGTCGACTCCTTAGATTTCCAATAAGAACGAATTCAAGCGGCCTACAACCTTAAGAAAGTCTTCTGACTACCTTGTGAGTGGATGGCCTAGGCTGTGCTTGCTGATCCGTGATCTTCACTTTAGAACTTTAGGACCCTAGCGGTCATCTGTCCTAAGTGCTACGTCGTCCTACTGCCTCTCCAACTTGCCAATCTGCTGTGCTGCTTGTCAACACTAAAGCCGTGTAAAAACAACTAAACAGTTTTTATCTGAATATTTATTTATTTATTAAGTTCTGTAAACTGGCTGAGAGAATTATTCTTTCATGACTATTAAATTGTGTCTTAGGATATCTCTCAGCTCACTGCGCCTATTGACGATTTTGGCTCCACCAGTAACCACTGCTCCACCAGTCCTGATCATTTGGGTCCTATTTGGAACCCACTGTAAGTTTTAATGCATACTACTAGCGCATTTGTTTTCATCCTCGGTGTCATTTTTCATCTGTTCGATAACATTTTGCTATAAATTTCGGTTCATCACCATTTGCAAAGGTCTACTTTTCCTGGATTTTAATTAGCTTGACTTGTAACCTTGGTGATATTAGCGGATAATAAAGCATTTTATTTTTATTTACAAAGGCGTTCATATGCCACAGTTATATTGAAGTATCAATAAATATGTTGTTGTTATTGATCCGATCTACGCAGAATGCCGCGTCTACACGAAACATCAGAGACATAAAATTAAAAATGAACCGCAAGATAGTTCATTAAAAATTTGTTTTATTTCATAAGTAATGTTTGCATAGATCTAAAATATGATGTCATACTCTAAGAGACATCTAGGGAAATCTTTCTTCACTATGATGCTATGAAAACACATTAAATAGTTAACACGTGTACTCTGATTAAAAATGTTTTTCTTATCAATTATTTGTCTTCGAAATTCTAATTACGAGTAATTAAAGTATCGCAGTTCTTTGAACACGAGTACGCTACTAACTTGTACAAACATGTTTCTTCTCCCGAATCGTTAACTAACAACACTCTCTGCTCTGTAAACATTAAATCGGAATACTTGATCTATCTATATCTATATGTGTATTATATATTTTGTGATGGCTGTACTCGTGGTTTTTCTACGAGATCGAACCAGAATTGAAAAAATCCGGAGACGAACGAAAGTAATCAAAATTTGATTGCCAAGTATAAGTGGTAGTGGGCAGACCTCTGATGGATGTCTAAATCTATGTATGTGTAATCTATGTACTAAAGATATTGGAACAAGGCGTATATATATCGCAATAGACGATCTATTCAAAGTTCGGTACGGGATATATGAGCAGTCTGTGTGAATCAAATCAGAATTTTTTTGTTTGTAGACTAATGTATTCGTATTGAAGCTAATAGCGCTTAATAATGTTTAAAATATAATTTTAAAATCAAATAATTCTCAATCAATAATTTTTCGTTCGAGTTGTTACGTATGCTTAAAATACGTAACAACACGGTTGGTGCAGGCCGCTTTCAATCGAAACCTGTGCCGAGGAGTGTCTATCTGTGGATATTTTACGACAGAAATGATAATGATGATTAATTTAGAACAACTGATCATATATGTAATAATTTATTTCCATACTCATTTTTCATCCTTCTCAATATCGTTCACTCTTTTCTTCTTATTTTTTTCATAATTTTTCTCATTTCTTTCCATACATCGCCTCACTACCTTCTACAATTTCACATTTATATATATATTTTTTTCTTTATTCTTTAGCTGTCATACATTTGTGCAACAATTTATTTATTTTATTACTATCTATATCGCACTTAATTTACATTTCTAATAACACAGCAATTATATCACTTATTTGTTATATTCATTATTATTGTAATTTTATACTTATTAATTGCTTTTTATTAATTTTCCTAAAACCTTTTTACGGAACTCAAAAAAGATCTGGCTACAACCCTCTCTGATATATCGTCGATGACTGTACCAACTATAAACTGTTTTTTAGAACCGTCATTGTCCTTCGGCTTAAGTAGCGAAATATAAATAATATACGAGTATATTAAAATGTTTAAGTATAGAAGTGCAAGTAGCTAGGGAGCGTAAAAAAAAACAATTAAACATGAACAGAGACCACAATACAACTACTAAATTGCAAGTGTGTAAAGTATCTATGTGTGTGTGAAACAGATTTTGTTGGGTGTCATCATAATCTTTCTTTAAAAGCCAATTTTTGGCTTTTCGCTTACAATTATTTAAGATGAACCTTACGATTGAAATGATGATAATAATTATGATAATTTATATGTCAAATTGGCTTTTGACAGTAAACGTAAACTGTCACCTCTGTCTAGTTGGCTTAGCTTACTTATTATTATTATTATTGTCCGTCTTTTATTTCAACTCTCATCTCCAATATCATTATATAAGGTAAATATAATGACGTTTACCTTTCAAGCCAGCTACGTTTATCTTTTCATAAGAAAATTAGTTCCCGCTTAACTTTTACTTGACTGAGCGCAGATAATTAACCTGAAGTCGATACGGACGCGCCGGATGTGCTCCAGACACAGTTTTACGCTTCAAATGAAATTTAGACGAACGCCTTGTTAGTTGTTTCCTTTTACAACTAACGTTTATTATTAAAGGTGAAAAAAATAACACGTTCATTTGTCAAGAGATTAATAAGCGTAAATAATTTCGTTACACGTGTAGTGATTATTAGATGATAAGGCAATTTCTAAAGGTCACAGATCACGTTTGTACGTTATGTGACATGCGAGAAATAAAGAAAGCATTTATATTCTTAATTTTTACTTTTTAAAAGCAGTTAGTAATTTTATTAAAGCTATTCTAACTTCGTAACATTAGTGTCTCTTTTATGGGCAACTCTGTACCGTATTACTATGCACTCCTTTATAAAGTCTCTAAATAATCTTGTGATAAATTTGAAAATTTCATCATACAAACTTGTACACAAATCTATTATATTGTGCAGGTGTAAGTGATAGTAAAACTCGGGAAGGAATTTATTTACTACTGTATTAAAGATAATGAAAAAAATACAAAAAAAACCCCAGTATTTGTTTTAGGCTCTATTCAAACTAGACCGCATTTGGGAGAACCCTTGTATCTTAAATTGACATTAAAAAAAAAAATATGAGAGTTCAATCTGCTTCCATTTTATGTCACACTGGTCTTTTCTCATGACGTATAATCAGTGGCATAGCTATGGTATTTCGGGCCTGGGACAGATTGGGGCTTGAACCCCCACCCCCTCCCCCTAAAGAGTCTAAATAATTTCAAAATTCAGAACAGAATGTAGTTAATATATAATTTTTTTGGGTTCAAAGTAATAATAAATATATATAAAATAATATTAGATCTTAATAAAATTTATTGGGAAAATTTAAAAACGAACCTTCCTCGCTTTTTGGCCCGCACAGTCATTAATCACATTTTCAAAATCAATAGTGTCGACTAGTTCATGTTCTATTGACATTATTGCAAGATTATTTAATCTATTATGTGACATTGTTGATCTTAAGGTTTTTAATTAATTTAAGTTTTGAGAAACTTCTTTCGCATGTGGCTACACTTACTCCGAGAGTTAAAAAAATCCTTAGCAGTATTACAATATTACACACACAAATGGTACAAAATCTGACAGCTGATGTTTATGTATGAAATTCAAGAGTTCTAGTGGTCCTTCGGTTTTCAAAGTCTCTTTCTTTCAATAAAAAATTCTGCTTTGTCTATGTCATCAGGTGCATCACAAAGATCAATATCAAATTGATTATTTAATAACTGAGAGGGCGAAAGAAATCCGAATTTTCCAGCTACTTCGTGCAACTGTTCGAATCTTGTTAATATTTCTTGTTTTATCTTTTATATTTTATTTATACATGTACTTATTTCACGCCTTAATTTGTTCTTGTAAGTTATTTATATTTTCATTACTAACTTCTCTTCTAGCAATTTTCTTATTTCTAGAAATTCGTCTAGGTTGTTCCGTTGAAATTCCTAATTCAGAACATATATTTTCAGCAAAAGTCAAACAAGAATCAGTTATATTTTCTATTGAATCTGTGAGGAAACAACTTAAAGCTTTCAATTTCATAGCACACTCCCTAACACTTAACCCTTTCTTTTGCATATTCGATTGTGCGTCATTAATTTCCCCTAAAATTGGTTCCCAAAATCCAAGATAAGCCAAAAAAGTGAAAGATTGAAGAGAAACCAATGAACCCTCTGCAATAGCCCATGTATCGGTACTTTCATTTCTACCTGTCAAAATTTCGAGTGATTCTAATATCTTCATAAAGTTGGTTTATACCTATCTAACAGCATCTCCTCTTGCGCTCCAGCGGGTTTCGATTAAACGTTTTAAGCTAGCGACTGTGGTATTGGTTAATATATCCCACCGATGAGAAGAAGTAGAAAAGAATGCGTGCAAACGATCCAACGTGCCAAAGAAAGTCACCGAGTTTACTTCTGCATTAGCAGCATGTATCCCGGCCAAATTTAAACTGTGGTTGGAACATGCGATAAACTGAGCTTTTGAATTTATATCTGATATTCTTTTTTGAACGCCAGAGTGTTGTCCTCTCATCACAGCCGCGTTGCCATATCCTTGACATCTACAATCCATTATGTTCAGTCCATCTGACTTTAGTTTGTCTAAGATCATTTTTGATATATCAGCGGCGTTTTTGTCCTTAGTGTCTAAAAATCAATAAAGGACTCCTCAACAATTACACGATTGTTCTCCATTACTACATATCTTCATACTTGTGAAGTTTGATCTACACGAGAAACATCAGGAGTGCTGTCAAATATTATAGAAAAATATTTTGCCTCTTTCACACACTTTATAATGCGGCTTCTTACATATCCTCCCAATAAATCAATTAATTCGTTTTGAGTTTCTGGCGACAAGTAAGTTATTCCATTTTCGCCAATATTAATTCGAAGCATATGTTCCCTAAGTACAGGGTCATACTTGGACAACAATAAAATCAACTCTAGGAAATTTCCTTTATTCTGAGAAATGTCATTTTAATATAATTCCCGGTGTCCGCGCAGCGCCAGATTTTGTTTTGCTAGAAAACGTATGACATCTAGAATTTGAGTGAGAATTTCCCTCTTTTTTGATTCTCTCTTGCGTTATTGTATCTATCGATTTTCGTGTACGATGGCGCAGTTCGAGTTGCTTCCACATAACTAGCGATTGTTGATGACCAGTACTGACTCATGATTTACAACATGAGGAGAAAGCCTTTTCCAATCATTGAATCCTTCTTTAGATGTAAATGCAGATTCCATCTGCGACTGTTGTGGGAAAAGGCGGCAACAGAAACAATACAAAGACTTTTTAGAAGGCAAGTAGCACATCCACATTCTTGGAACAGCTTCACCATTTGGCATTTTTTTAAAAAACCAACCTTTAGTAAGTTTTCTTTTCTCTCCATTTTTTAATTTCTTCAAAATTATGATCCATATATTGTATCATTGAAGAACCTATCTCAATTAAATACATTCTAATGCTATCTGTAAATATTGTTGGCCACATGCCGATGACTGTTAGCGTCAATACATCAGAAATTTTTATTCCACCATTACCACAACTAGTTTTATCTTTTTTAATTTTAACTTGTTCAATATCAATCTTTCTTATTTCATGGATATTTTTTTCTATTTTGTTTACTTCATTTTTATTTTCAGATTCCTCAATATCATCTAGATTTAAATCTACAGAAGGAGATAGAAATTTTAAAATATCCCCTTCTAGTTTTTTAGCAGCATCTTCTTTTGCTTTTTTTTTAGACCGTTTTTCAGCTCCACTTAGTTGACGGCGTTTCATTTTAGGGGTTATATCTTGTTGATACTAAAACTTTAAATCAACGTTATTCAACAAATTTGAATTATTACTGTTACAGGTGGAAGCTTAGAATCTAATAATATGTCCAAAAGCTTACAGATAATCACTTATCAAATTCCCTTAATAAAGTTTGACGTTTGAAAGTAATGTTTCAGATTTTCTTCAAAGTAATTTGGAAAATTAAAATAAATATTTATCGTTTTAATATTCTAATAATCCTTACTTCGGTGATAAATACATTACGACAAACTATTACAAGTTATCATAGACGTTAATAAGTTTGTACAAGAGCTTTACGTCTTTTTAGTATTCTTGTGTTAGATTTGCAGCTGTCACTCATAGAAATGTCTTGTAGAAGTCCTAGTTACATGCGATCATTTATCTTTTCATATCAAATATAAAATTATTTTTAGTTTAATTATGGTTCAAAGTTTTAACTTTTTGAAAAAAAATGATGTTATTGAAAACCATCAAAATATTAACCTTTTCACATTTTGGTACAATTTTTTATTTTTTGCCCATAAAATAGTAAAAAATCCGTAGCTCAATTTTGTTTTTTTATTTAAAATATTAAAGAAATCAAAATAATTTTTTTTCTTAAAGGGACATGATCCTCACCCTTTTGTATAAAACAAAAATGTGTTTCCAGAATTTTTTGAACCCTTTATGAACCCATCTTTGTGGTTTATACATTAAGGGAGAGGATCATGTCCTTAAATGTTAAACACATATCTCTTCAATCATATATCTTCTTGTACATTTCATGAACACAGATATGTGTTTTTGTGATTTAGAGCCCTTTTAAAAAACACTTTGTGTTTTGCGAATGAAAGGCTTAAACACTGTGTATATTATAATTTGTAACCGTTTACTTTTTTAATGTTCATATTATTTAACAACTTTTTTAGCACAAAAATAGTAAAATTCGATATTATTTTTATTTTATTTACTTTAAAATATGGTTTTCATTTTTCTTTCAACATTTCATTATTCATCATTCAAAAAAAAAATTTCAAAAAAATTATTTTCAACTTTGGTGCCCCCCCTGCTTGTGGTGCCTGGTGCGGCAGCCCCGCTCGCCACCCCCTAGCTACGCCACTGCGTATAATGTACTGGTGACCCCTTGTAGATAATATATAGTATATAAATAGATGATATTGATTTTTGAATGGAGGCCTTCTCTATCTTCTTCCAAGCTGTTCCATTACTGCCTTTGGCCAGACAGTTTTTCCTAACCTTGGTATCAGTTCTCTCTATTTGGTCTGCCTACCTTTCTCTTTACTGATGTTTCCTTCCATTAGCTCATATAGTCTACCGGTCGTGTTGTCGTGATATGTATCGGGCCCTATACCACTTCAGTATTAAAGTATGTGCGAATGAGTCAATTATTTTTATGGTTTTGTCTAATAATCTCGCGTTGGAAATTTGTATGCATAGCTCCATACTTCTTCCTATTATTCGAATCTTATGTTTACTGTTATTTGTAAAAACTATTTGGCAACCATATAAATGTTTTTTGGAAAATGTTATGTGTTTGTAATCTCTTTATAGTGCAAAACTTACGCTCCGATAGTTAACCAAACCTTCGTGGGTTCCACAAGATATCTTAGACCTTTCGTTTCTTAGTTCTAAATCTAAAATTTAAAGTACATTATTAAAAAAATATTATTATAACATTTTGAACTTTTAAGCTGATCAACATCTGTGGAACTTTATTAGTTCACGCATTTACGCGATTGATATTATAATGTAGACATAATAAAAAATTGTTAAAAGTAAAAGTCCGGAGCGGGTGGTTACTTACTATTTATATGTGTGCAAATAATAGTCGATTTAACAGCTGTTAATGCCTACTTATTTATAGATATTTTCAATTTGAATTTGAATTAGACGGACTGACCTGGACATAGATTATGGTGTAAATGTAATAGTGCTAATAAAACCGTTCTGCACCGCACCTTAGGTATGCGTGGAGCTAGATGGGGGAGTAGGTATCAGTCGCTTCTTTCTGCCAGTTCACCGCCAAAGTTCGCAGTGGCGGCTCGAGCTCTATTTTCCTCGGGCCCTACCTCATCGCGCATTCATTTGTAGTACTATAAAGGATGTACATACGCTTACATCGTTTTCCTTTTATTACTTGTCCCGATTAGTTTTTTATTATTCAACATAATAAATGTCTATAGAAAATCCACAGTCGTCAAAAACTAGTTCAATTGTTCATAGTCACACCCGAAATCGATGTAAATCTGAAATTATGTAACATGTATTATTTTCACACATATGATTTCGTCATTCATATAAATATAGTGAAATACTATCTAAATAATTACTCAGCTGTATATATTCTGATCCAGTCGAATTAAATAAGGAAATTACTTCGACTTTGACGTTATGTACTTCACGATTGCGAGCTATTGTCTAAGTTAGTTTACATTGCACTTTAATATCACAGAAGGAGACACTATTGTAAATCTTAATGAATCTACGATATGATATGGCGAGACAGATGCAATTCGACACTGAGGACGTTAGCCTATTCACTATACGTCTGGAATATCGATACAGAGAATAATAGCCTGTCATTTCACATGACCACCCCTTTTGTGCTGTCTACTCCAGTGTGGGGTGCCAACTCTGGCTTCCAATTACAACAATATTCAATTAGATCAGACTCGACGCTGCTTTGTAATATCTACTTTGTAGCTGTAAACACATGACATTTTGACGTGTTTTGTTTAACCTTCCTGTACCCGCGCACGGTGTAACGAACCGAAACCTTAAAATCCGTAAGTTATATATTGGTAACTTATATTATATTTAAAGTTAGGGATATGTTTAATAAATTAAACCATTTTTTTACAATTGAAAAACATTAGTTATTCTTACAAACTAAGATAAAATGAACCAAAATTAAAATTCTTCTTCAACATAACATAAAGATCTTCGTAAATCTTCTAGATAACAGAACTAGGAATAATAAAATAAAATCTAATCCTCTTGAGATTCATTACTATAGCAATAAGAGCAAACCATAACCGCGTGTTCCAAACAAAAATATTTTTTGCAAGTAAGGCAGTTGTAACGCGTTTTACGGTTTCTTTCGAACTACAAAAGCTACAACGACCTTGGCCTAAGTTGTTAGCGGTACCTGATGATTCTGGACCGTCTAGATTGCAGATTTCAGCACACCTTTGTCTTATCATTCTCGGTAAAGAAGTAGTTCCCGCCCGTCTCTACAACTGCGCGTCAATGAGTTCATACGACAGCTTTTCCAGAAAAATTCTTCTTTAAATTTTTTTGTTAGGATTATTTTGTGAAAATATAATATATATATTAATTCCTGCAACATTCATCAAGCTATAAAAAACGGAGTCACCTTCTTGTTCGGTATCCGTATTTTCTTCTCTTACTTCAACGTGATCTTCCACCTCGCTGTCATTTTCATGCTCGTAATCTGTATCCTGTCCAGCTTCATCCAACATTAGTCTTATCTGCTCCTCATTTATTATCACGCCCATAAACGAAGCTCTAAAACAAAAATATTTTTTTTATTTCATATATAGCATAAATACTCTGAAATTTCATTATAAAATTAAGGTAAAACTATGGTAAAAATGTATACGAGTAAACTTTTTTACAAAAAATATGCAAACTATAAAATAAATCTACAAAAATCATGAAAAATTAAAAATATTACTCACCAAAAATACACACACGTGTGCCCGCGGTCTCTGGCACCGAATGACGCTCAGTTCACCCAAATGTGGCCCCCACTCAAGGTTACACGTCACGTCAATTTCAAGGTCGTATCAAATTAGGCAAGTACTAGAAAGTTCAATAAACTAGCATTATTCGTTCTTTATTTAAAATCTAAAAATTATTCTGTCGGTCTCTCAGATACATACGCGCGGGTATAGGAAGGTTAAACATATTTTATGTATTTAAAAAAACTTTTATCGCATGCTATTTAAAAAAAAGCATTAAGTTTAAATAATTATTAATACTTAAAAAATATTTTTAATACGATTCCAAATAATTAGTTAAAATTACCTAATTTTAATTACTTCCTTTTTTTAACTATTTTTTTTAATTACTTCCAAATAATTAATACTTGATTTCGCGATGTACTGTTTCGTCATTTATTTTCAGGTTAACGACCTCTTACTGAGGCCATCTAAACCTTGAAGTATTTATTGAGAATATTTTTACTTGTACATATTACGAATCATGAACAGAAAGTTTTTTTTCTTAAATGTTTTGAAAACTAGCTTTTTACGGTTAACACATTGAATACGTTTTTGCTAAAAGCGAGATGGATATACTTAGGCAAATACGACGACCATAACACCTTCTATTCAAGCAGAGATGAAATCGTATAATTTGTGAACTTGTGTTGAGCTGCCCCAATAGATTCATAGCGGAAATAACGTTATTGATGTTATTGCAGATTCATCCTTTACTCACACATAAAATAATTGGAAATTAATTTTAAAATTTAGTATAAAAAATAAGCGTATTTTCAAAACAAGTAATTTTATCAGCTTATAAACTAAAGACAACAGTTTCGAAGAGCGCGGGGGTATGTCATCCGATCGCTTGGCTTTTGAAAGTTTAGTCGCTACGGAGCACTCTTCGGGAATGGATGTGTGTTGTGTAATCTTGAGTTCATTAATCTTACGTATATTTTAAATGAATGTATTTAATTTTTTAAATATAGAAATGTGTTTGCATTCAAGTGGCTGTTATTTCTATTGTGTGTTAAATAAGATGAAAATTGAAAGAAATTAAAATAATGACTATTGCTTCTCAATACTTGTATAAAATTGATGTTTATTTTCATAAAACATTAACAATTTTCACACATTAATTAATACCAGAACCAAAATCAAATTTTGTATACCTAGGACTCAATTTCATCGTGTGAATGAATTTTTCTATAGGATATGTTTACGCTTTTACTATAGTAGGGGTGGTCCAACTTCACCTCGCGAGCAACACGCTGCTCTTTGAACGATTAATTTTAGCTCCGATTTATTGTCGAATTATTTCAATATTTAAATTTATATAATCTATGACAGCTCCTGGGAAATCGAAACAGAATAATAAATATTATTTCACCAAAAAAATAAGCGATATCCAAACACCGATCATAATTAACTAACCGGCATCTTAAGTATTATGATGAGTGCTGTCATATACATGTGCCTAAATTGCGGCTCGCGAAATATTCAAATTTTGAACTAGCAAGGAGCTTGGCCATCCTAGTCGCCACCCCTATATTATTTCAGTTAATGTAAGAAATCATATAGATAGATTAAAAAAATATTAAAAGAAGTTTTGTGTCTTAGCGTTACAATACTGTAAATAAATTTATAGAAGATGGCACACCTTGAGAATTATGTGTTTACCTTAGGCTCTTTTAATGTGAATAAATTATTATTCCATATTCTTTTTAAAATATTTTCATAGTTCCGCTGAATTTCTTTCGTTTGTTCTTCTCAGGTCTGAAGCACTTATCGGAGCAGGTGGTGGACTTACTATAACTTCAATAAGAGATATAACTCATCCTATGTCCAGCTTCACTCAAATTACGTCTATGTTAGACCTATGCTAACAGCATTCCGAGGCTGTTTATAGATTAATGGTATACTCCTGTTCTTGATTAATAATGATAATTATATAGTCCTTTATTCAAATCTTGCAAAAAATATCGTGAAGGGCAGTAACAATATTATGAATACGTTTTAATCGCTGGCGCACAAAATTGTACCCCAAAATTAAAATTTTTAAATGCATGACTTTTATAAATACTTCAAAAAAATATTTATTTTGCAGATAAGTACACTAAAATGCAAGGAAAAATAGAAAAAAATGTGGAGTTAATATTTTATATACTTACTTTTTAAAAAACCTTAAGTTGCAGATATACAACGCTATGCATTTACTCTTAAGTGTGGTACTCATTTTACGTTTAAGTGGTATGTTGCAGTTTTACATCATTATGTACTTATGGGTTAACTTCTTTTTCACCAAAAATTTACTTGAACCTCTGATAATCTCTTTAATTATTTTATTTGATCTAATTTGAGGTCATCAAAAGTTATGGTCTTATAATGACTTTGAATAAAGGTCGCCTTCATTTGCTTCTATTGGAAATCTATAGAGAGGCTTATATCTAGCAGTGAAAACCTTACAACAAAAAATTATAAAAACAAATATATGCATTATTTTGTAATAGATACTCAATCTTGCCATAAATATTGTTCAAAGAAAAACAACAATTTTTTATTGCACATAACTGTTATTACTTTCTCAGTATTATATATTAATACATTTATATATAAGTAATAAAAATACATATAGTTTATTCGAAGTGGTCTCCGTTGACTGCTTTTAAACGTTGAAGCCAGTTGTCAATAGCAGCACGCACTCTTTCCGTAGGAAAATTCTTTACTGCCAAACGTATGGATTGTTTTAGGGACTCCAAATTATCATGACGTGTAGAGCAAGTCTTATTCTCTAAACCTGTTCATAAATTATAATTCAGTGGATTAAGATCAAGACAAGATGATGGCCAAAACTTCAGCTCTGATGAAATCCGGTACGGTCGATTAATTAAGTTCAAGATTCATGACCAAGCTTTATACACGGCGCCAATTCTATCTAAAAGAAATGTTTGGTTATAGAAAATGGATCTTTTAAGGAACTTAACTGCCTGCTTAATAATGGTATCTTGATACACTTTTGCCGATGTTTGATACCTTTTTCACGAAAATATTGCTCAGTCATTCCTTCATAGCTAACACCCCACTAAACTCTCACTGAAGTCGATAATGCCTACATTGTACTCTGTTGACTAATTGAGAAGCTTTTTAGAACTTTCAGTATGGATACATTAGTAGTATAGTATAGACCATTCAGTTTGTTAAAACATTGCCCAATTAAAAAAAAAAGTTTGTGTAAAAATTTTCTTTGATTTCCTCTTGCGGTACTTAAGTAGTTGTTTAGATTTTATCACTTTATTCTTTTTTAAATTATCTGATAGCAAATGACCAGTGCGTCTCTTATAGGCAGCGAGTCTTATGTCATATTTTAAAATACGCGATATAGTTAGCGCCTAGTATCTCCATTTCCCAAGATAAAATATAATTTCTTCGAATTCTTTCCTCTATTGCTTTGATCGCCTTTTTCGTACGATCACTATGGCAACGGCTTCTAACAAACAGGGGAGGTTTCAATGACTCGGTACAACATTTGATCAATCCTCAGCGTATGGAGGATTTTAAATATTGTTTCTGGCGCCATACCTACTTTATGTAATGCAATCGCAGCGATTCAGTTTTTTTTATCACGCCAATCCATTTCAATATCATAAAATATTTTACAAAATTTTTTTAAAGATTATTTTTTTAAAATTTCAATGCATTTCAGATACTGCGCTAAATTACTTACTTGCGTTACAGTAAAAAAGCTACAAGAAGATATTTTCTTATTTCCTCAATAACCTAACAATTTTTCCCGTTTTAACCCTTAGGCAAAATTTTTTTTGTGGCTCCCGCTCTGGGGACCTCTCGTACCTTTAACTTGTTGTGGGTTAGGGACTTTGATTTTTTTTTGTAATAATTTTTTCACTAATGTTTTTATTTTCATTCTCTTTTTCCATGCGTCGTATGTTCTTCCATTCTTTTACTTTCTTTCCACATTTCCTCTATCTTTCCCTTTCATTCTATTTCCCTCTTTTCCGACGCCTCCCATTCATCACCTCGTTCCTCAGGTTTACAATTTTTCATTTCTTTATTACACAATATTGTTCTTTCGTGTACTAATATATTTACGTAAGCTTTATTTCCTTTACAATTTTCACCTTAAAAGGTATAACTTTGGAATCAGTTACCTGCTAAAGCCTTCACGTGTCAAACGCTATAGCCAGACAAAAGTTCTGTTTGTACATGTTTAGATGCGCCGAAAGTCATAATCATTATTTTAGTCGTAGCTTGTCCACTACTGGACATAGGCCTCCGCTTTAAATTTCCAATAGGACCGGTAGGAAGCGGCCGGCATCTAGTGTCTCCCAACAAACGTAACCAACCAGTCTGACTACTTTGTGGGTGGATGTCCTACGCTGCGCTTGCCGGTACGTGATCTCCACTCCTGACTCCTAGGACCCTAGCAGCCATCTATTCTATGCAGTATACAGCCTAAACATTGTCGTTTCAACAGTGCTATGTGGGTCATTAATAAAGTAACGAATATTTAGTACCTATGGAGTCTTGTTTTCTTTTTTTTTTAAATGATTTGTATCTTTTTCTAAGACCAAAAATTCTATAAGATACAGGGTCCTATTTTTCGCATTTAGTAATTCATATGAAGGTACAGATATAAAATTTATATATGCTACAGATAAATAAACACTGCGGATAATTACCTCGGCTTCAAAGGATGAAATTGATTAAGTAAAGATAACATAAAAGTAAATGAAAAAATACTTATTTATTCATACTATTCCAATGTTTTAACAGCGGTATTACATTTCAAATAACTTGTTACTGAGAGAATATTTCCAGACCGTATTTCTGACGAATGCATGGAAAACTATTATTTATTCTTATCCTGTGCGCTTTCAAAAAGCATTGGTGAAAATCTCGTAAGCGTTACACTGAGCTAGCTGCCTGTGCACTGAGAATTCAGAGGTCAATTATCATATCGTTAAAACATCTGAAATGAATTGGTTGCATTATAAAATTTCTTATCGAAACCAATGAAGTAACCGAATAAAATAAAATACGAAAATTGTTGTTAAAATTTCGTATTTAAAAAAAAAACTAACCTTTATTTCTGGTCACCAAATAAAATCTGTCTACATAATGTTATAAAGGTTGATTGTTTATAGATAAACCTTTAAAGTGGTAAATATATAGCTTATTTTCTATCAATTAATATATAGTGCACTCTATCTGTAAATCCATGGTTACTGAAATAATAAATAACATAATAATAATATAGTCATAACGTTTTTACGTTATGAAAATTATGATAACTGGTTATTAAAATCAATTATTGTTTACTTCATTTTTTTATTATATCTATCCCTGCAGACTTCGTACAGCTATATTGGCCTGACGCATTCTTATAGAAAAAAAATATTTCAGAGTCGTCGTTTAACATTGCTTCATAGAAAATAGATGTAAAAGCTTAAAAGGTTTTTGCGGACAAACAAGCTTTACATCAAAGCTTTCACACCTATAACCATGTATGCGATATGATATGATACAAAGTCTGGCCCATTATGCAACAAATTAATTAAATCGTATCTGAAATATCTTTTTGCAATACGGGATCAGCTATTGCTATTAATCTGAAATTCCTGCAAATAAATCAAAATAAAATAATTAAAGCTTTATCTAAGTGCCATTACCGCACACCGACCACACAATTGAATTAAAAAATTAAGATACTCAATTACTAACTTAGTACACATAGTACACATGTATTACAATAAAAAAAATTAAATATATTGATTCTTGTATAATTTTACAAAACACAGCATAGTTATAATCTAAAAAGCAGAAACAAACTACAATGAATTATTGTCAGAATAAACTACGGAAATAAAGCTATATTTTTTGAAAGAGTACAGTTGTACAATAACCTACCTAATGATTTGAAGAACTATAACGATTTTGTCATATTTAAAAAGTAGTAATAATGTAATATTTAAATTGTTAAAATAATTATAATATATTTAGTATAAGATTTTCGTGTATTGGGTAACACAGATCTGGCATTATGTCGAAAGGATGAATAAATATTTAACAATAAATTCTTCTTTCGTTCAAACATTTGTCCCGTTTGATGATGGCATTTGCTTTATTTTTTACCGATTTCACAAACCTTTGCTTTACAAATTAATCGTAGTTTTAGCTGGTTATTTAACACTATAAATTTGGATGATTGTTATTATTATAATAACTTTATGTTACAAATGTACTTATGTATCTATAATGTAGCAGTGTGAAGAATTTTGGAATAATAATAAAGAATGATTATGAATCCATGTACTAATTTATTAAGGAACAAGATCAAGTAAATGTTAAAAGAACCAGTCTAGTTTTTTGTAGTCGATCAAGATCTCAGATCAAGGCTCGCTTAGAAGTTACCTATGGGTTGAATGTTAATACTCTGGTACAGAAGCTAAATCTGATTCCATTTTTAGTTAAATTGCCTGCCTCTAGCATTTTTCTCGTGAATATACGTGAGAAGATAAATATTGGACTGTAAAAAAGTTACTGTATTAATTCCTTTTTGCAATGTTTTAATATGTTATAAGACAGGCGCTGCTATAATTGAAGTTATAGGCGACGTACATAGTAACGGCTTAATTGGAACATGATACCGCGTTGACTAACGTCTCAGTGAGACATACAACGTGCTACTTTAGGTTCCCTTAACTATGGGATCCCTTATCCATGATTATGCTTTGTTATAACAAGCATTCCGTCATCGGTTCACCTGGTGGGTCATGTCTACCGGCTCGTAGTCGCTACTAGAAAACATTTCGGTCCGAGACGGTATAGTCAAGGTCGCTGGAATTCGCTGGATGCGAGGAGTGCAAGACCAGTCATACTGGTGATCTTTGTGTTGGATGAGGTACATATACACCTTTCAGAGGACGTCTATTGGCTGACATGATGATGATAAAGCATTCCGTATGGAACAGCTTTGCGGTCAGTACTTTATTAATGTCTCATTTCATTTAAGATACATTACCTCCCGACTTCTAAAGATGTCTAAGTATGTTGGTTATATTTTTATTAATTGAAAAATTACTATTTTAAAATTATTAATAATCAACGGAGTATAATAATTCGCGTCTACTAAACTTCTGTGTAAAAGCGAAATCGAAAACTCCGCTAACCTTGGACTTAAACAAGTTTGTGTTGTCAAAGTGTAGCCCCCAAGGAACGCGCTCCCGTTGGTGGGTCAGTACGGAGATATCGATTTACGATGTCTATAGCGCGCGGTATTCATGTCGGGAATGTCGGGCCCTTCGGTGTTCAAAAGCAAGCGTTTGCTCGCAACGTCGCTCACGTACATCTCGCTGCAGGATTTAAATTAAAATTTAAAATGAGTACTATACTTTATAAGAATTTTTTCGAAATTTGTGAATTTAGGAATTTCTTTTCTGATTTAAACATTTGAAATTATTGAAAATATCAGCTTATTTATTGCTAGCAAACAATTTGTATTACATTAACATGGATAATAAAAATAAAAATATTGACATATTTCAAATGGCGGCTTTATATGTGTTCAATTTATAAACTTTAATAATGTTCTAATAATGATAATAATCTATTATTTATAAAATTAAACCTCTAATTTCCTTAGACACGCTAACACTTAAATAAGATTTAACAGATTTCTTTCAAGTTTTCTTTTATAAGTTCGCTAATTTTTTTAAAGTACCTACATGGAAAATAATTGCACAGAAACTATTAAAGGTATGCATTATTAGTTCGCTACGAACATTAGGCAATTGACAGTTCGCCTTAAACTTTGCGCGCTTCACAGTTCACGCAGTGCAAATTTATTACGTCATTTAACAGGAACATAGATCAGTAATAATCGATCACAAAATTAAAGGACTATTTTCACGTCTAATCGATAAAAAAGTGATCACTCTGAAATATATTATGATTATTTATAAGTTCTGTTGGCAGCGACAGGTCAATAACCTCTGGCAGTACAAAATCTGTCGAGTTTTTTCGGGTGATTTGATACAACTTTGCATCTCCTTTCCTTTTCGAAAATCAATAATCAAATTAACCGGACGTTTAATTAACTGATTTACTTACAAATAACTTGTTGACATGAATTCGTTGATTATTTTAAAATATACTATTAAATGATTTGATGGAAATAGGACAATAAATATAACGTGAACGCATTTTAAAACAGTAGTTTGTTTTAAATTGCAGTCATATATAACTGCAATTTAGCGGCCAGTGGTCGCTCAGTGGTGGAGGACTGACTTGCGATAGTAGGCCGCAATTTTGATTCCCAGGATACAATATTCCATAATTCACACTTTGTGCCCTAATTATATAATTATACTATATAGGATTGCGACTGATCAGCAGCGTTCTGTGCATAACATAATACCACATTGCAATCGCCAACCTCTTAGTCTTATTTGGGGAAAGTCTACGCCTTGCAGTGGGCGTCCCTGGGCTGAAATGACAACAAAACCTGCAATTTGATGTTCCTAACCACATATAAAATCACGAATAAAATCTTGTAAGAATACCTTTTTAATGAATAAAGTTTCGAAACTATTTCATCATCGGTCTTTGAGGTAGTCTGGGGGAGGACTGTGCTTTAAAGTTGGCGCTTATCGCCTAAGACGAATTAATGAAAGAACGGACGATCGCCCTCTTTTCTTTTTAATAGAATCGGTAAGACGCAGCCTATATCTATCACCTTCCGGAGACTTTAACAAGGTTGCCTATTTACCTTATGAGTAGACTTCATAAGCTGCGCTGCCGATCCGTGGTTTCTACTTCAGAACCTCACGTGACCATCTGTTCTGCATGCTTTGTAGCCTGCTCACTGACACTTCTATTTACTAAACTTGCTATGCTTACTAAAAAGAACGATAATATAAGACAAAGCTCAGCGTATGTCGATTACTTGAGAATACAGTGTCTTCCGACGATCTTAAGTAGATGCGATCTACGTTAATTGTTAGAATTATGAATCTTTGTGACCACATAGAGAGGTCGAACATTTCACGATGTATAAATCGATTTTTAACTTGTTCACTCGATAAAGGATCGAAATATACTAATCGAATGTGAATTTTTTTGAGTAAACCAAAACTAAACGAGTACTAGAACAGGCCATCTCGTCTAGGACTACCATGGAGACTTTTGGATTTAGCTTTTTCGGATATGTGTATCTTTTTTTCTAGAAGTGGTGTTTTGTAAGTTTACCAATTAATAGTAATAAATTAAAAATGTTTAAGCTTTACAAAAATCGAAGGTTTTTGATAGGAAGGATTGTAACCGACATAGAGCCCAGAGGATTTGCGAGTGAAAGTGGTAGTAGGTAGGCCTTACAGTACGCAGAACGGATAGCCCCAGGAGCTTTAACTTTCTAGTGACCACGAACCAGCACAGCGTAGACCATCCACTCATTAGGTTAAAAGATAAAGATAAAATTAATACAACAAAAATTTTATACAACTCATTGATCGTCAATTGTTTTGTCTAATTTATTTTAGACTCTACTTTGTTTTGCAAGATGTTATAGTTGTGGAGAAGAAGCAGGAAGAAACTCCACAACTATACATTTATTAATAAAGTTTAATACAAATATATACGCTTACACTTTATCAGATATAGCTTAAATGAAATCAAAATTATTTGGCGACTTCAGTGCCAAGGATTCTTATCATTTAAATATTCGTTTATTGAGTAATAAGCATTTTCCGCTAATTTACTTGTAATGTGCGTTTAGAATTTTGTTAATAATGTTTTGCGGCATTTTATTAAAACAGTGGACAGACGACCTTCTTAAGGTTGATGGACGACACTGGAAGATGCTGGTTACAGGCCCGTTTTAACTGGTCTTTAAGACGTAGTGAGATATTCTACGCTACGTCTAACAGCTACTGGTCGCCAATCCACAACCGTAAAAAATTCAAAATATCTTTATTTCAAGTAGGTATTAATATGCGCTTTTGAATCGTAGATCGTTTTAATATTATAAGTAATAAGCTACAACCGGAAGGCTGATAGGTTAAGAAGAACTGGCCAAAAACTCAATAATCGCTCTTTTAAATGAAATTAAACAATTTTGCACTATAAGTAGCAAGTTACCACCGGTCCGAAACGCTGACTTGTTGTGTGCCAGAAACTCAACAGTTGCTCTTTTAAATTAAATTCAACATTTTTTGGGAGTACGTTATAATAAAAATCACGTAAATGTGTCTACAAACCAAGTTACCTTCAAATCCATCAACTTAAATTCACTAATTGAACAAGATTTATTTAATAATATATACTTTAAATTTTAGGTTTAAAACTAAGAAACGTAATATCTTGCGGAACTTTGTTATATATGCGTACACCCAGATCAACAGGGAATAACGTGGGGAATAATCGAGCCCGGCGGCCATCATTTCTGCGCGCTATATAAAGGTAAATGTGAAATAAATTTACTCATATTTCTGCAAAAGAAATTCATAAATGCTCCCGCCTCAATATACTTCATTAATCTTTCATCGAATTGGCTATTTACAATATAGACGATCGGAGAAAACATAACAAGTTGCTCTCAATACGGAATTGAATAAATCGGCTTTACTCGGAAATTATACGAGAAAATTGTTAGAGAGTGTTACGAGTATCATCCTTATAATGAGAATTTTTTCGGAGAAATTTATCGTTTGATCATTAAATTGTTATGAAAAATGTGTGCATATGTTTTTAATTTTTTTTTTTACTTTATATTGAAGGCTTCTTGGGGCCGCCTGGCCAGATACCCGTGTCTTATACGTATAAGTCTAATCGTAAATCTTTGCTATAAAATAATGTAGTGTTTTCCAATATATATATATATATATATATATATAGTACTAGAGGTGCTCCAAGAGGGCAGAATCGGATCAGACGATTTATGGTATAGTATTAAATTTCAGTCCCAACAGTATAACTTTTAAAACACACGCAAATGTAAGTTATGAAATATCAATTAATTTAAATAATTAAGTATCCCCCATTATTAAGAATGGCGGATGGACGGATCAAGCGAGATCCCTTAGGAAACTGTCCCGAAATCTGAACCTTGCATGGTGGTCCAATGCATTTCACACAAATGGACATATAACAGGAGACAGCCGGAAAGCCATATAAGTTTCTCAACACGTATGACCACGATTACGCTGCTAAAAGAGTGACTAGTAAGAAAAACCTTATATATTCACTACAAACACTTATTTGCAAATTCAAGACCAACTATATTTTCCGTGACAAGACAATGATGAAGAGAGATGATTAGTTCTTTTAAATTATTAGGTCCACAAGTAATTAATGCAATAACATAGCGCGCGGCATTTGATATGTCACGTTGAAAATATTTTCTGTCATAAATATTAATCCTTTATATATACAGTCGATAAAAAATACAGTACCAGTACGAATAAATAGAACTGATTTGAAATAAAATTTACTTTTTTATACTCGAAATATTTAGACATCAAAAATGTTGGACATTTTCTCATTAGATCTTATGCTTACTGTCTCAACGGCATTAATAGAAAAATATCTGAACATCGATCAATACAGAACAAAGGTGGAATACAAAAGTAATGGCGTAGTCATGATGTAACTTTCTATGTGAATATACATAACCGCCAATGTGCGCGAGCATCTCACAAAAACATTATTAGCTGTAATAGGAAAGTGAAACGTAACATAGGAGGTTGCTATCAGGTCGGGAACTGTCCTCATATTGGGCAGGCATCTGTAGCTTCGCCGCCCTGGAGAACTCATAAACTTAGCCAGAGAGCATCCGAGGCGCGTGTTACCAAACCGGGTCATACAACGCGGCTTGTTAACATACGACCTGGAATATCACCTTAAAATAAACTATATTAAATGCACAGTTTGATCTTAAAATATAGTCTTATTAGTTACCTAATAAATATTGTATATAAAAATTTGAAACCTCAAAAAGAGAAGAGTGAATACGCGAAACAAGAAAATCCAGCTTTCAAACACTTTGTAAGTATTTTTCTCATATAATATACTTTTTATTATACCCGACAAGCGGTACTCGATTAAATCTCTTGTTAACGTAAAATCCTTACCTAGAGCACATTCTTGACGAACTAGTACACAAACTTGCTAATTGGATTGGATTAAAAATGGAACAGTGGTACGTTTTAATTAACTTGAAAAAAAAGATGAAATACCCCTCTATTTTGTCTCGAAAGGAAATCCAGTAAACCCTTCCGTTACAGCTGTACCTATATCCCCAATGCTGCCGGCTAAAAACCAACGGAATTCTTTGGTGAATTTTGTCTCAAAATTCGGAAACACGTATACAACTATAGTTGCAATTGCGGACCGCGCAATCTCCCGCCAAGACTTTGCTGGATTAGAGATAGTGGTACCCTTCTCCGTTGTCTAGGTCTTCGGCAACAAAAGAGGAGCTCTGATATTCCTTCTCTCTCCCACTCCGTAACCTCCTTCTTCAATATCACCCTCTGCAGACTATCTTATAGGAGTTTTCCTAATCATCCAACCATCCTTACTTCTCATATTATATCATAACAGAAAACCACCCAATGTGACATCGATGTCATAGATATCCCATACACGCTCAAAAACCAGACATGTCAGACTTTAAAAAAATCGTTCTCTTTGAACTCTTATAAATCCCCAATGCTACTTCCTTAAAATAGAAAATGGTTTCAAACTCTTTCCAAAGATTATCTACAATAACAAAACAAAGACAATTAGCTGCATAGAATTGCTGTTCTAAATCTAAGCGTCACCCAAAGTAAACCCATTGAGTTAACCAATACGAAGCCTCGGTTGCATATCCTATTCTTTACCTGCACTAAGACTTAAAGCAAATTGAGCGAATGATGCTTAACCTTGTAACGTTAGCTTTGGCGACGGATTGAAAGGTTGTTCGGCATTCAAGCTTTCTGACTCGAGCATCACCACAACGTCCACCAGTCTGACTGTCACGTCACGCACTACACCGTCAGCAAGTTTCACAGTCAGGACGCTACTACGCATCGGCTGCCCTAACTTAAGCAACAAGGAGTACAGCGTGGATCCGGCAACGCTACATTTAGCCGCCGTGTCTAACAGACCGGTACCGCGATAGACGAAAATCTCTATGTCCAAAATTGGACGGCCTTTGGTACAAACATCCGGACGCAAGCGCTCGGTACGCGAGTTATCCGCTGACCGCGCATCAGGCATATCTTATACATCACAAACATAATATAAAAAAAATAGTATTACAATCAAAAGAAACATGGGCATCATTACTGTAAATATTACCCAGCGGCTTAATACTATTACTTGAAGCCTCTGAGACACAAACATGTGAGTTTCCCGAGTCACTACTCTTTGACGGGAAAACGTGACATGTCTGTGATAACATACTCTTTGACACACATTTGTTATGAATTTTCAAATTACTCTTTGACATTTTGATAGAAAAGTCGCAACCGTTCTGCGATTTGATACCCTTTGACAGCATACGAAAACCATTGCTAACACAGAATCGTTTTTAGTATGACATAAATTGCAAGAAGCTATGTTATCAAAACGGGCTTGACATGGCGATGCATCGGTTGTCGCATGAAAAGAACGAATCCTTAGTGTCCGTATTTTTTGTACTACAGTTAACACAATTAGCACGAATAACACCTTTCATACCACAACCGTAACACGAAACTGTATGCGGATCACTTTTAGATTTAAGCCTTGAGCACTCATCGCGATCATGTCCACTCTTTTTGCAATAAACACAAAAACGTTTACCTGGATTCGGCGCATTCGCTGCGCTTACCACAGCAGGTACAGCGACGGCGGCGGCGCGTGCGTTCGAGCCCGCACTCCCTGCTCGCTGATCCGATGGCGCGCGGGACTGCGCGACCGATGAGACCTCCATCAGCGACTCCTCTATGCAGCGCGCCTTTGAGACCAACTCGTCAATGCTTTGTACACTTTCTCGTGTTAATCGCTTCCGAATACGCTTATTTAAGAGTCCATAAATCATGTCTAAATGAATTCTCTCGTCCAATGCATACGAGAGTTTGGCGATCGAGGCGCATAAACAACCGATGAATACTTCCGATTGCTCCCGGTCTCCTTGCACAGAAGCGAAGATGTCTCGGAATATTTTATACGGGGGGCGGGGCGCCCCGTACATAGCGCGTAAGCGCTGCAGCACGTCCTCCAACGACGCTATCGATGATTTTACGCCTCGGAACCATACGGCTGTCTCTCCTTCGAGTAGCATCGGTAAACCCCGAAGTGCATGATCGTCGTCCGCGATGTTTATACATTCTTTGTATATCATAATCGCGTCGATAAATGCTTCCAGAATGTCGGAGTCGCGTGAGGCGCCATTGAAACGAGCCGTGCAACCGGCGAAGAAGACGACGATGGTGATGGTGATGGCGAGGGCGCTCCTGCGGTGAAGGCCGGCGATCGCAGCAAAAGGCTCTCGAGTAGCTAGCGGTTTGACTCCGCCTGAGCCTTGGCGAACGTCGCCATGAACGACGATAGCTGCTTCTCGGTCATGAACCTGCCCGAGTCCTCATCCTCAAAGTCGTTATGGACGCCTGGAGACTTGCGACGCGGCATTACAAACTTTTCTTACTATGTAGGGCTGTTATGTGGAAGAGTGTATATATCTTGTAGAGTTACGTCTATACAAATATTTTTTAGTATGGGCGATATGGTCTGATATGTTTTAGTTATTAATTATATTGAAAAAAATCGTGTAAAATCTCTCTTTTTGTTGAATAAAAAACATTATTTAAAATTACACATAATCCAAAATAGAATCAAAGTGATCTAACTTTTTTAATAATAAAAACAATCGTGTTCTAACAAAAAACAACAATACAAAACAAAGCCTTATCAAGTTTTATCAACTGCAGTGCGTCTCTAACAAAAAACGTGCCATCAAAAACTTACGAACGACTTAAATTACTTAGAGAAGTTTCTCTTCTCCTTTTTCTTTTCACGTATTAAACAACAAAATACACCCATAGCTTACAGAGCTAAAAGGCCGAAAAGTCAGAGAGAGTTAATACGTTCAAATACGGGAATTCGTAAAGCTTAAATTTATTGTAATAACAAGCGATATGTTTATTGTAATCGATTTGTACATTTGACTAACGTTACAGTAATTATTACTTTTATTAAAACAATTAATTCAAGGTCTCTTTAAATCTGTTCATCGTCATATCAGCTGTAAGACGGCCCATGCTGGACATGGGCTGCGCCCATTTCCAATAAGATATATCAGGGTCGTCTATTCACCTCGCTGGTTGACATCCTTCGCCGCGCTTGCCGCTCCGTGGTCCCCGTAAAACCTTAAGGCTCAAACAGTCATATGTTCTGCACGCTGTAGCTTTGCATTAATTCTTAACATGCCAAAAAATATTGAGGCCAAGTTTTAAACATGCCATAGTTTAAAGATTTGCTTCATTTTTAATGAACGTCCTCCTCAAAATCCATGTTTTTTCAATTGAAATATAATAAAAACAGTGCTTAGCTGACCTTTACTTGATAAAATAAATACTCCCACCAACTTCCAAGTCTAAAAGCCCCTCGAGTCTGACGGTAACGTGTCTGTATTGGGTAGAAATCTCTTACATATTTATGTATAAATATATATTTAATTTCCAAGAAACTTTAAATTCCGATGCAAATGTACCACACATGAATAAAAAATATTACAGAAATAGCGCATAATAACTTGAGCACTTGAGTCACTGAATAAAATTTCATTTCGTAGAACACAACTTGTTCAGTCGCGTACGCGGACGGTAAATGTACGAGTATATACAAGCGTAAGCAATAAATTTGTATATAATCACTGTGTGGCTTTAATATTGCATGCATATTGTCTGTAAGATATTACCTAGAGCTTTTGTATCTCGTTCGTTCCCGACTCTTAATAGTCGATATATGTTGTATTTTATTTTATTAATGTGCAATAAACAAACAGTATTATAAACCAAAAAGAAATACACAATTATTTCAAACATGATATTTGATATCATGTTTCATACGTTTTATTAAAAACAGTTACAAATTTTGTCGTAAATCAGTAACAGCTTAATTTATTTATTTTATTTAAATAATTGCATTATAATTATCTATATTATAATATAATTATACATTATATAATACATATTAATTAATCGATAAAGATGTGAACTTCGAATTGGCACAGTTAACCAATTAATTTTATATTTTTGTATATACGAACTTTTCAGCTGTGAAGAAGCTTGCAATAAATAAATAAATAAATAACAGCTGAGCCTGGTTACAGAACCTGGCTCAGCCTTGCGATCAAATCTAGTTCAATAACAGCTTGCGTATCCAGCAGTGTCCTTCACCACCCGCATAAGGGGAGCAAGTAAAAAAAAATCATGTATAAATGCAAATTTAAATGTCCGATATATTAATGTCGACGTTTCACAAGTGCAAAGCGAAGCCTATTAGGAAATATAATTTTTTGTTTCATTGTTTAAATAACTTTAAGCTTTTTCGCCGAGATATCTTTTATAAAATTTAAAGCCGAGATTACCAATGTTGTAAAATATTAAGGCGCTATTCGATTGTTCGTTCAAAGCCAAGTAGCTGAGGCGATTTGATTCAAATTAGTTCAACACATTTTGATTAGCTAAAAACTCCCGGATGTTGAATATGGTTTACAATATTACTTTAATATAGTTTAATAATACACTCCCTTGTAATGTCATTGAATTTTCTCGTATTTTATTTTATTTACTTAATTTAATTTATTATACACGCTAGGATACATTTAAATAGTTTCATAATAATAAACAAAAATGTTAAATGGGCCGTCTTATTACACAAGGCAATCTCTTACAGACAACCATAGTATGGAAAAGATTGAAGTAAAAATTAATGAGTAGTTGACGTGTACAAAATATACGTATATGCAAACATACATAGGTATATAACCTATATACTAATAATAAATAAGGTATAATACATATTACGGTATAATAGATATTATAAATATAATACAAAAATAAATAAAAACATCAAACTAATTTGGATCGCACTTGCCTCAGAAAGAATAAAAAAACAGAGGAAGATAAAGAAATGAATTAACAGATAAATAATCATAGGTCTAGTAAATGGTTCTTAATCATTTTCTTAAAAATAGGTAATGAGATAGCACGTGCTATATTCCGCGGTAAATCATTTCACAATCGAACGGCCTGTGTGGTAAATGATTTGGCCATAAACGGATTTTAGAAGCTTATTAAACAAAATACTTATAAAAGTGAAAAGGGTTTTTAATGTTAACAAAGTTTGTGAATGGGTTGCTCTAGATACTGGATCATCGACGCAAACTTCGAGGGTCGACAGGGTTGGCGGCGGAGACAATGTAGCGAAGTAACGCTCAAGTATAGAATAGCAATTTTCATACAATATAGTCAGGTAAAGATTTTCTATAAGTGATATTTTATGTATCTGTTAATTGTTTGTAACCTGAGTTTTGTTAGTCATTTATTTGGAAGTTGTACGAGTAGTTGACAGTGTTCATTAACTTAAATCCAAAGCAAAAGTACGTGCACAACATGCCTACATATTAAGAATTGTAAAAAAATAATTTAACTATTTATAAGAGATTTCCACATATGAATGGACTGGTGCATCACGATAACTTTGAAACGATACGGTTAAAAGAATTCTAATTTAGTAGGATATTATTATTTTGCTTAGTAAATACAGCTAAGAACTGGTTTGACGAAGTATCATCGGCAATTAGATTGGAGGGACGAAGCTTTTTATTGAAGTAGCTACAAAACTTGAACATCATTTTTAGCGCATTAATAATAATTATCAAGAATGAGTAATCCAAAGGTTCCCTTTCAAAAGGTATGATCACTCGGAGCTTGTGGGAGACCGCCAGTGTAGCTACTAGCGGTAATAAAGTTAATATTGTTATATTAGTGTATTTCAGAGGGATCACTAATGTCCTAATCATGTATAACAATTAAGAGTTTGGTGTTAATGACAATATGTTTTTATTAAATTGTTTTGTGATGCATATTTTGTTTCGTTATTCGTATGTGTCCCAGCCACAGAAATCAAAAATAAAATATTATTCTTGTTGTTTTCAGCCGATGGACGTCCGCTGCCAGGTTCCTAAGGCCGTTCTCTCTCAAAGATCGCCACGATGACCGGTCCTGCGCCGACTGCATCCAGCGACTTGTCGCGACCACAACTAGGCCGTCGGTCCACCTAGTGGGCCGACGGAGAACATTATATATATATATATATATATATATATTTGTATAAGCATGTAAACATAAGGTATGCAAGCACGTATATATTTAATTAAACATAATGAAGCACCGTTGCACCTTCGCACCTTTGTGGAACTAGTCGGCAGTCCGCTCGGTCCACCGGCAGTCCGGTTTTATTAATGTCAAATATATAACAGTTATTATATATGTTTTAACTTACTATGTGGTTTGCATAAGACAGAGTTATTTTCGGGATCGCCACGCGGCAATCTAACAATAACATAATATTATAGAGTACATTGAAAAACACGTCCCGTGGCAAAATGGTTCATTTTTCTTAACGATTATACAGATTTTAGCAATTTAATGATCTCTTTGTCGACTAGTGTTTGAAAATTTCGGCACTCACTTAGAAAAGTGTAGAAATCTAAACGGGTTTTTTGATGATATGGTGATGATAGGTATGAATATTTAGATAATATAATTCTTGAAAAAATGTTAGGAATTATCTTTCCTTTAAATAATCAAATGTTAAAATATCCTTAATGTTTATATATATATATATTTATTCATATGCATGTAGTAGTCCAATTTTATTTATTTGTAAAGATTGCTTGCTTGCTTGCAATGTACATATATTGAAATACCTAGTGATCTTGGTTCTTCTGCAGATCTACTTATTGATGATTCGATCTCGCGGCGAAGCTCCGAGCATAGCGCTCTCCGTTGAATTCGTATTAATACATATTGAAATTATTTATTGTTCACTATCTGACCTTTGTCTGTACTGCCATAACTTATATGTCCGTCGTATTCCAATAAAAAAAGATAAATTAATGTAACACATTTTCCCTAATATGTTACATAAATTTATTTTTCTTTTTTTATGAGCTCTCTATGGTACGTAATTGATAATAGGTTTAAAAGCTTTAAGCCTCTTCGCTGACAACTAAGTTTTCCATTCACCCCCCTATAGCTCGTACACCTCCAACCAAACACTTTGTATATACACTTAATGCCAAGTGATTTGCAGTGAACAAAATATAAACAAGGTTAATAAAAATGAAATGCATTTCTTTCTTAACGATTTATTAGATAAAATACACTAACATCAATACAAACAGCGAATATATTATATTATTAATAGAAGATAAGTTATTTCAATATTTTGTAACATCTTTAGATCCTTTAATGTTTTTTTAAGTTTAAAAGTAAAATTAGGGAGAACCTAACTTTTAAACTACAATCACATAATAAGCGCATAGCTCAGTTTCTTTGCTAAATGATTTTATTTCGAGCCAACGACTTTCATATTTATTAGTATTTTCTTATTAACTAACTTTCAACACATCATGAAAAGAATGTGTGATGATTTCATATTTTTAATACTCAATAACTACTTGTGTATAACATCAACTTTCGAATACTACTCTTCCTTTGCACCAGTTCCGATCCTTTCTTACGATTCTTATACATTTAGATACGTAATATTGGTTTAATTACAATTAGAATTTAATAAAAGTTAATAAGTGAATCATATATTCAAATATTTAAAGATTCCAAAAAATACGATTTCATTGTAGAATGTTCTTTTTTGTTTTTTTTTTTTAATTTTTGCACTCAACAAGGATATGCTAGAATTTTAAAATACAAAATCAGACACTATGCCGCATTTGCATCATCAGCTTATTGTATCGTTATCTCAGTAAGTACATACTAACCTAGAAACCATTTTGAAAAAGCGACCAGTACTTTCTAGATGCCTTAGTTTTCAAAGTGATCCAGGTGGACCTCCAGGAGTTCACGGGTGACTCGTGAGGAGTCCACGTGGTCGTGACAAGAGAATAGGGGTTCAACTCATAAGAGAGTGTCTACAATAATATGTCTACGCTCGACACTAAAGAACTTTAATGTTCGCTTGAATTTCATTTATGTAGCGAACTGTTACTTGTAAAAACTTGTATATTTCATATTCAGGGTAACATATTTTGTTAATTGTGGTAGAAACAGCAGGTCCGCAGAAACAATTTAAATTTTGAAAATAGTCTATGTGAAAAAAAGCCTGGGGATCTCTGACTAGACTAAACATTTATTCTTAACTCTACAAATAAGTTATTTTTAAACTGTCTTTCCCATAAAGTCTTGGCTTCGCGCCAAACTACTTACGTACACAATGGCTATTTGACTAATTTCAACAATCCTTAATTTTAAATGCATAACATTTACATGCCTTTTATTTATCTATGCATCTACTTACAGAACAATGAGATTGCGGAAAAATCTATAGTAGAATATAAAAATTAAAAGTAAATATTCTTTATTTCATTATAAATGAAGCTTCAGGTCAAAAGCTTAAACTACTAATGGCGGCCATGTTTTTTTTTTTTTTATATTTACAATTGCTTTATTATTTGAATTTTCTCGACGGAAACTTTATACCTGCATATTAATCAAAATTTACTATTACTTTAAAATTCTATTCTGAAATTCCGGAATCTCAAAGACATGTCAGATTTCCTTATTAACTATAAACATATATTTTTAAACCACATTCCTCATACCACTTCTCGTATTCTTATCACTATACAATGAATTTATATTTTTCATGACAAGATATTTAATGGAATGTTTTCATACATTTTCAATTTTAACATATATTTATTATGATGTCATCGATAATTAAAATAAAAAACATTTACGTAATTTTAAAATATAAAACACCAAAAATGTTACAACGCCATTTTCTTTTAACCACGATATAGACTGTTGTTTTTCTTAATATGTATATTAAGATGTAATATGTGTCTATATAAATGACTTTCCTAGGAGGTGATAAAAATACAGTGTGTATAAAAAAAGCAAAAACAAATAATGTATAGCTAAGACTTGACCTGGACCGGAAAATGTTCAGGAAACTCTCCTTCGCCAGATTTAAATAAAAATGTAAGCTAACGATTATTGTACTGTATGATTTAATAGAATATAAATTAATTTGCGAACGATATGTCGCTAGGCTATACCAATGTTAATTCGATAAGTTATTTTAGATTCTTTTTAAAAAATATGGAAAGACAATAATTTTACAAAAAGAAATCAGTAGTCAAATTTTGACGTCAGTTAGAGATTTGATCTATCCTAAGTTGATTCAAAAAAATTAATCGGGATTTGATTTTTCATCGAGTGCTCTTTTCGTGTTGCCATATGTCTTGTCTTTATATTAAGCGAATCCGAAGGTACTTCCCCAATACTTCCGCTCATTACAATAACATGAAATCGTAATTTTACTTTACTAATAATGTTGTTTTAATCAAAGTGGTTATTTTATTAGTTTATCGTAACATATTAAGTAAGCATAGCCAGTATTTAGTAACCAATTTCAATATCTATTTGCACAGTCCTTTACCAAAAAAAGTAAAATGCTAAACTTTGTTCCGAGTGCTGTTACGGTAAAAGATAAAAATATTACATTACATAAAGTTACAAACATAAATTGTTTTGTAATCGGTGAAATGGATTAATATGGTTAAGGGTTATTTAAAAGAGTATTTAATAAGTAGTGTACTGGTCACAGCTAGCGGCGTACGTTTAATAAGTATTAACATTGTTCGTGAAATCAATGTCAAAGTTTTGAGCTGTCGCAAATTGCGGATACTGAGCCCTAGTAGGATAGTTCGATTGGTAGTAGTTCCGTTTTCTAGTTGGTAGTTGATTACGATAAGGACGATAAGGACGATATGCGCCACGGCACGCCACGGCTCCCGGCACCAGCATTGGGGCCGCGTTAGGAAATTCTACATGCTTTCTTTGTGGTACAACATTTTCCACTGCCACCTGTCTCTGAAATTTTTATAAAATATTAACAAAAATTTCCGTGTTTTTTTTTTCCATTTCACGAACTCCAATCTTTAAAAAAGTGTATTTTTTTAAGATTGCAAATATAAAAAGACAAGACGAAAGAGATTTAGACCTATTTTTAATTCTATTTGATAAGAATTATTACTATATATTTAATTCTTTGGGATTATGATCATTTTATAATTGATTTGTAATAAAATAAAGTTTTTTTTATGTATTAAATGCTAAGGACTGTGAAAAACAATGTAAAATTAAGGTCATGTTCCACTTTGACGCCAGAAAAACTTGCTATGTAAGTGTATAAGAACAACTGCTTTCGTAAAATAATTTAAATGAGGTTGAATGGTAGCAAGCTTGAGATTTTAAAGTAGGTGCAATAGGTGACCTACAGATAATAAGGTTACCGAGCCGCAAGTACGCCTACTTTCTCGTACGTCTGTCAGCCCAGTTAAATTGTGAAATAGTTTATCAAACTATCCGCTTACCTGCATAACATGATCTGGGTTATTATAAACTCCGCGATTGTCGTAATACTGCCCCCTCACTCGTTCACCATTATTATTATTGTGTTGGTATTGGTTCGCAAAGGCTTGATGCCGTCTATATTGTAATTCTAGGTTGGTATCATATTGGTTCATGTTTGGTTTTGGATGAGGAGGCGCTTGTGTCGATTTATGACATTGTTGCATATCAGTTTGTGAACATATGTTCTTTGTGGACTTTTTTTGTTCCATCAGCGATTTTTGGGCTACCATTTCAGCAACATGGGGTAAAAGAGATTTTAATACCAATGTGTCGGGACCGCTTTGCAAATGCGCTACAGCGTCATTATATACTTGGGTAATGTTTTCATAAGCGCGATTCGTTGCTGTTTCGATGGTTGTATTAAATTTTGGGGCTTCATTCAACTGTGAATTATTATCAAAAGCTGTGTCATCTTCAGAATCGCTGATTTCAACTTCCACTATCGAATCAATAATTTTCTTTTCTGCGATAGCTTTCTCGTTGCCTTTTTTAGACAAGTCAATTTCTTTATTGTTATTTGCTACAACATTTTTAACGATGACAGTATTATCTCTTTTTTGATCATAGGCCATTAAATTTTTATTCACGATAGGAAGAAAATTTTGGATCAGCCCTTTATGAGCGTACGTATTCCGATTCATTGCCTGATAGTTATTTCCCGCCGGGTTGTCACTCCAAGCTAAATCATTACGTGCTCCCATATGTTCATTCTGCGACCCGTGGACTAGATTCCACTGTTGGTGAAATGCATTATCTGTTCTCTTATAATCGCTCATTGTGGATTATTTTAAGAAACTGAAATAAATTATTTAATTAAACCATTATTGCAACAAATATAACTATAAAACATTTTTATCCTTGGATACATAATGTTTACTTATTCAGTGCCTTGTCCAAAACATAAAATTAGTTGTGGAGCGAGTGTGTACCTTTACCCATGAAACAATAACGACTTCGTAGAAGTGTATCTTATAAACAAATTTACAGCTGTGACATATTTACTTTCACTAGGTTCTACAAAATAGCTTTACATGTGATGAACGATCTGATTTTTCTAAGCGTACGTAACAGACACAATAAGATCTTCAATTATAATTTACCTCTAAACGAAATTTCATCAAAAAAATATTAAATCTGGTTTTATAGACCTTCAAGTTTTGTTTTTTTATATTTCTTTCTCTTTTATTCAAAGAATATTCAATATTTATAATACAAAAATAATTTGCATAGTATAAAAAGATTTAAATCTAAACACATGTTTCATTGTCTCTGGAAAAGGTTTTATGTATTTTGGGGTTTGTTGCAATGAAAGTAAACGTCACTGTAAATAAACCTTTTACCGGTACACGCTAAAGTTTAGGTATTTAATCTTATCTATCCACATATCTAAATCATATTATTATATGGTTATCAGTATATAGCGCTCTTTATCAATAGTTATTTAAGTTTAAGCTTTGAAAACGAAACTTTTTCGTCTGTGTTTTGTCCCGTAAGCTATTGTATTGTAAATATGACTACAAGGTACAATGATACAAAGGAAACATATGTTTGTTACACATTAAAAGATTCGTTTACACCAGAGTTCCCAAAACTTTTTTGTGTCGTAGACCCCTTGCCGTGTTTTTCGGTGTTAGGTAGACCCCCTACTTACCTGATATTGATTTCCTGTAAATTTCTAACTGTAGAGAAGTTTATTGTTAAAAACTTGAAGTAAAAACACATGTTAATGTATACATTTATTAATTTAATTTAAATTAAAACTACTCAAAATAAAAGGTTGTATCTATTATGTAAAATATACGTAACATTAAATAAACATAAAATAAACTATAAATAAAATAACATAAGCAATAAGTCAATATTTTTAGTAAGAAGGATGAACCTGATGCTTTAATAATAAATTATCAAGATTTGACGTCAATTTTGTAAGGGTTAATCTTAAATCTCCTCGGCTAATGATGTCCAGTCTGTTTCTTTTTTTCATTAGGAGATTGGTAACAGCGCTGAACCCCCTTTCCACTAGGTATGACGATGGAAAGGAAATTAAAAATTTCCTCTCTATTTTCCATAATACGGGATAAGTAACGGGTATGTTGTTTTGCAGCCAGAATTGCTGAAATCCGTTTTTAAACTGAACCTTAAGTTCTTCGCTTGTATTTAGTTCAGTCAGTTCCTATTGTATTATGACATTCGTTTCTTCTTTGTCACCATATGGATTAATTATCCACGGTGGTATTACCATAGTCAAAATATCCTCAAACCTAGATTCAAAATCTGAATAGAGGGCATTTAAATGTTGAACGTAAGTTGAAACGTCGTCTTCCTAGCAGCTTATCTGTGACAAATTGGGGAACTGAGAAAATTCGCCCCGTCAATTATTTTGCTTCATTAGTTTAACTCTAGCAAGAAACGCTGATAAGATGGACTTTGTTTTAATCAAATTTAAACTGTCGCCTTGTAATTGCAAATTAACCATATTAAATTTTGTAAACAAATCTGTTAAATAGGCGATGTCTGTTTTCCTCTTCATTAAATTTTCTTTTAAAATTTTATCTTTAGTATCCAGAAATTCTAAAATAGTCTCAAAAAGTGCAAAAAATCTTGTCAAACATAAGCCTTTCGACAGCCAGCGTACTTCAGTGTGAAGGAGTAATTGATGAAAGTGTTCGTCATTTTCTTCACACAACTGCGCAAATAACCGCGTATTCAACGCGTTGCTTCGGATTCGGTTTACTGCATCAATGACTAAATGAAGTGATTCATGCAATCTAACACTCAAATTTTTAGCAAATAAATGTTATCGATGGATGACGCAATGTATTGCTAACACCCCTGACACATTTCGTTTTAAATAGCTTATAAATCCACGATAACGTCCAACCATGGCAGGTGCTCCATCTGTAGCTACTGATATTATATTTGATAAAGGAATTGCTTTTTCAATGAAGTAATCCTTCAAAACATGAAATATTGATTCACCTTTAGTGTCGGTTATCAAAGTTCTTGCGAAGAGCAGTTTTTCGTGGACTTCTTGATTCATAATGAAACGAACATATGCCAAAAGTAATGCTGCATTATCAAGTAAAGTTGACTCGTCCAGTTGTATAGAGAAATGGGTCGTTTGCAAATAATTACATAAGAAGCTTTCAATATCAGAACTCATTTCATCAATACGTCTATCAACAGTATTGTTGCTAAAGGGAATTCTTTTAATGATATCAGATGCAGGTTTGTGTAAAACAGTTTTTAAAACCTCTTCAACGGCTGGCAAAATTAACTTCTCTCCGATAGTATGCGGTTTTCCGGATTTTGCTATAAGTAACGAGATATCGCAAGACGCCCACAAACCATCATCATTTCTTTGTGACGTCGAAGCGAACATTCTGTCCAGTGTAGGTCTCTTCTTTAGTTTATCTTTGAGTGTTTGAAAGTATTTCAAATCTTTCTCTGTTTTATCAGGGTGGCATCTTCTCAGATGATCTTGCACTTTAGATGGTTTCATAGCGTCATTGCCCAAAACTTTGTTGCATAAAAGGCACATAGGCAATTGTTTGTCCGGCAATGATGGAATGAAGCCAAATTTCAAATAATCAACACTGTACTGTCTACATTTCTTTTTAGATTCGGACATGGCATCAGTCATCTGTGGGCGAAATTAAATTATTTAAATAAGACAGAAAATCCAGCAGCTGTACATTAAAAATATTTTTTGATTTTTCCGAAAACATTCCATAATTCGAACATCTTCTTGCAACAATTAGCTCAAATTACGGAAATTGCACTGTGATTATAAAACCGATTGCTAAAACTTTCAAAAAGAAACTATTGAGGAGTACTCGTGTAATTTTTCATGATTGAATGTTAAACTACTAATAACTAAAGTCATGATTGGCGTAATTTATCTATCTTTGCTAACTACGAGTACAAAACTAAAATTTAATAAAAAATAATGTACTTACTTTTCTCCAGCACTCTCAAACAAAATAACACTGACTCACTATAATTTGTGTGCTATACTATCTGTTTATATTTTTAAAATTATTTCTTAGCACTTTCCTTTTCAAGATTAAGAAAACGAATAAACGTAGTTGTCCCACATTCGTATTTATAGAGTGACGAATTGAACAAGTCAGCGCAAGGTAGCGAAGCTCTGAGACTGCGACTCTCAGGATTTTACAAGTTCTAAATGTATTGCGACCACAAAGCGAATACCAACATCCTACAACTTACACAATTTTATAAACATATATAATTTTTTTTTTACTTTATAGGTACTTTTATAAATAATGTAAATGTTTTGATATTATAAGATAGTATGATGTAAGTAAATAGGTACTATCAGTGTATGTGTTGAGATCCACTATCGTGGACGCCCATCTTTATTTCATGGAACCCCAAATTTTTTTTCGCTGACGTAGACCCCTTGCAGGTTGTCATAGACCCCTAGGGGTCGATATAGACCACTTTGGGAATCACTGGTCTACACACTCGTCAAACGACGGACAGCAAAAATATCGTGGCGAATTTTAAAAGCCTTAATAAATCTAAAACTAATCCATATAACTTTTAATAGTTCTCGCAAAATAGTCACAAGAATAACCAATTTTATCACTTTATTGCAATAATTATTACAGAACATGTCATGATTATGTTAAAAAAGATGTTGTGAAATAAGTCCCAATAAAAAATTAATGCATTAAAACTACTTGAAATCGCAGTTGCTAAACTGTATTCTAGTTATTTTTCAACGGAAACTAAGCAATGTAGCAATTATTTATATCGAATTGCATTAATTAACGGTATTTTTAAATTGGAGAACATGCTTGGTTCTATATTCAGTTTAAGAGTTTAAAAAAAAGGTATCAACAAGTCTTTTCGGCACAGTTTTAAAATGTCTTCTTAATGTTTTCGTATTTAATCCTTCAATTTATGTTAACTGTTGAAAAACATACTTCATACCTTTATTTTCACCGAAGTTAACTAAAAATAAACACTTACATACAATATATAGCCGAAGGTTAGAACACTGTAATCGCCTTGTGCCTTCCAACAGACTGAACCACGTCAACGGAGCCGACTGAGCTTCAAACTGTCTGGGCGGGAAAGCAGAATTTGCCCGCCCACCCTAGCATGCGCCTAGTGGTCTGCTAACAGCTACGAAGGACACATACTTCGTGCTAGAATTTTTTTAATTGATTTCAGCAAAAGTAAACAAATACCCTAGAGTATCAGAACTATGTATCGCTTTGCGGCATTCGATTTGTCGAAAATGATGTAAAGGGGTAAACAAATGCTGAAGTTGGTAAATAATAAGTCTGTATTATAACAATGAAATGTAATAGCTTTCATTGATGGTATTGTATTACCGATAATAATAGTCTGTGATCTGTCTTAATATTTAGCACTAAAATATTAAGAGACAAGGATTATTATTACATTTCACTGTATCGAACTTATAGAATAAATAATCACAGGTGAATTTTGTGCTTATGTGATTCACCTAAAGTTATACTCATTTAAGTTCTTTTATTTTTCTCGCCTCTATGGTTATATATGATAGGTCATCGAGTGGAGACCACGAGCCGAGGTGGATCGCCGACATAGTCAAGGTCTCGGGTAGTCGCTGAATACGGGCAGCCCAAGAGCTGTCACCTAGGCGGTCTTTGGGAGGCCTTATGTCTTGGAAGAGCTATCAACCGACGGTGACGGTCATGCGTGGATTGAGCGCTGCGAGAGAACATCAATCCCAGGTTTCCAGCGCTGGGCTGTGCTCATGGTGTCCGGTGGTCACTTTGCTGGGGCGATATTCTCTGTAGGAGTCGCTGTATTGCATAAAACTCAATCGCAGGGTTATAGAGACCATTATGGACGCGCCTAGGTCTGCTGAAGCGAGCCTAAGAAGATACAACCAAGCGCAGTTCTTAGAGGTACAATGTCTTGTTAAAAATAATTTTAGTTACAGACTTTCCCTAACAGACTTTCCCTACCGACTTTCTTAAATATTTATTTTAACCATTTTTGCCTCACTAGCATAAATAATACTACAATTAATAAAAATAATTTAAAAAAAATATTTTTGTTTGGTTCATTATACTAATCTATTATTCAAACTTTACGAAGATATATAATAGAGACGAACCAACCGAACAACGGTAGAGCACTGAGACTTGCGATTGTAGGTCAGGTTCGATTACCGGGATACAATCTTATGTAATTCACACTTTTTATTTTTATTATATACGATTGCCACTGCTCACAAAACAAATTGCCATAGGATGGGCAGCAGCGTCCTCTGCGTATACCACACTGCGATAGCCACCGAACGTGGCAATTATGGTGTCCTCCATAAATATATTTGGGGGAGGCCTATGCTTTGTAGTCGGCATCTATGGACTGCTGTGGGATATTAAGAACTGAGCAAGTTGTACGACTTTCTAGAAGTTAACTCTACATGCATTAACATTAAAATAGAACTAAGTTACCATTTGTAACCAAGCATTCGCTATTAGAATGATGATCTATAAAGGCTGAAACTTTCGAATATACCAAGACCTTCAACCTTCTTCTTCATCATCATGTCAGCCGATAGACACTCATTGCAAGACATGGGCCTCTCCAAAATATCGCCACGATGACAGGTCTTGCGCTGCTGCAGTAACCTCCCGCGACCTTGAACACGTCGTCGGTTTCCCTAGTAGGGGGCTACTGCCCTGATCTACTTAATCTTCTAGAAAATACATTACATGTAAAAAAATAACTAACATAAATTATTTATTACAGAACCTCTGACTCTGGTGATGGTAACTTCGTTGAACAAAATGCATCTGTCCATCCAATGTTTATAAATAAAACAAGAGCTTCACATGGAATACAAGAATAATCTACTCTATTGTACCATGCCGTTGACACAGGTAAAAAATCCTAATACGGCATCCACCATCGACGAGGTGCAAGTGAAGATAATTTATAAAGCAAACCATTAAAAACCAGAAAAAAATTAAAATAGTAGATCAATTTTACGAGCCCTACTGTGCCTTGAGACTTCTATTTTTCTTTATATTCGTTGTCCATAAAAACAGTTCAGTTGAAGATCCGTTCTATAGCCTGTATACTTTTTAATAAGCAAACGTAATCCTTTGTTAATATCTATAAAAGTGACGCATCGACGGGTGCCTTTTCATGTATTTTTAATGAAATAACATCTTATTTCATTCTCAAATAAATTATTAATTGTAATAAAAGAAGAACATCTCCTTAGTTATTTCCTCATGGATGAATGTCGTGGTCAAACATATCAATCTCCGATATCATTCATCTCCATAATTTTCAGTTTTCTGAAAGTTTTGTGGAGCCATGTACGGTGGAGTTGCACGCTTTCATAACTGAGACAGCTCAATGAATAGGTGACCATCCTATGGAACTTTTGCCTTCTATATCTATCTATGCTAACAACTATAAGCATCTCCAAATTTTTTAACTCCTCTGTGCAATATGGCGGAAGTACTTGAAGGTTCTGCGCAAGCACACTGTAGATATTCGGGTTCTTATTTTGAACTCTTTGAAGACAGACGATTTAATAGCGCGCGCTGTCCACGGGATTTTTAACATAGGACGTGTTAGCTTCACATCTCGTGTTTGTCTATCTAGTTATATGTTATCTATCACCATTTCTACGAAGAGCCTTCGTGACAAACTGGTGTTCTGATTTAGCAATTACACCTAAATTATAATTAAAAACTAACATAATTTTTATACATCAAATGCTATATTTACAACATTTTTATGAATATCATATACTAATTTAGTTGTAGTGATGTAGCATTAATATTAAAATAGTACTAAATATATTTTAAAAACAACTATCCTAGTCATGTATTCTTTAAAATGTTTTAGACTTTACACTATATGGTGACAGCTTTTAAACCTTTAATTTTGAGTTAATTTAATATATTTTATCGCAAATATATTTCAAGTTCTAATATTCAACACGAAACAATAATTAAAGAAAACTGCCGTAATACCTGAATACGAAGGTCTTGGACCAGTGTGTGTTACCGGTGATAACTTACGGATCCAAAACGTGTTCGCTTACGGGGCCTTATAAGAACGCTCTAGGTCACTTAAAGAGCAATGTAGAGAGCTTTGCTCGGAGTTTGGCTACAAGATCGATTTAAAAGAAAAGGTACTCAAGCAGCGACCACGAGGAAAGAATAGGCCTCTCACTAGGTGGACCGAACAAACAGCGCAAGACCGGTCATCACGGCAACCTTCGGGAGAGGTATATGCCATTTTTAAATAAGAAAAAGATTTACAATCTTAAGTAACGATATACATTTACTTATTCCTCGACATTCTACCTAGTTCATGGAATAGACACCTTTAGGTAGGTGTCTATAGATTACTATAAAACTTTAGTATGATCCTGTCGTCGGTCGTTCTTTAATCAAATCTTTTTGTAAACTTTAAACTGGTACATTTTTATTAACCTAACAGCACTATTATTCTTGTAAAATCATCAAATATGTTTTTTTTACACATATTCTTAAGTAATGTGGTAGATAATGTGGACGTCTTTTTTCTTATAATAAAAAATAGCGTATCATTCACCACGAATATATGTATATATATATATATATATTTATATATCTACATATATATTTATAAATATTTTTAAATATACTAGATAAAAGTAAATAAGTTTTAATACAAATGTCTTTAGTGATTTATTTATAAAATTAACTTGTTTTAAATTATTTATGCTAGAATTATTAAAATTTCGTTTTAACTTAAGTTACTTATTAAATATTTCATATTTTGTTATTGATTCAGTCAGTTTTTACATTAGAGTAAACAGAAATTGTAATATGAACTAACATATTTGCTATAACAACTATTTAAAAGAAGATTGAGATAGTCAAACAACGTAATATCATTAGTAGTGTTTTTATATATTATACGATCACGTCGATATTAGACGTTCATAGAGAACTTGTAACATTGGTCACATCGTCGTCTTAAAATAATCACGTCGCTTAGTTGTCAAAGTTTCTTAATACATCGCCTTCTAAAGACTTCTTCATTCTCAAAAATATTTTAGTACCTTTTATTCATGTTTTTCCTTTTTTTAACGCGTAATAAATGTGTAAGAATTTTTTATGCATAATCTTAAAAAATAAAATAAAAATTTCAGCACAAATTACACATTATAATTATATTTGAGGTGAAAAAAAATTATTTTCGTAGGTTTTTAAAATATTGCAATCGTTCAATAATTTGAAAAAAAATCTTTTTTGTTTAGTTTGTTTGTTTGCATACTTAAAATAAGTAATTTTATTTTTACATATTTTTAGGCACTTCAGCACTCTTTTTTATAATAAAATTAATATCATTAAGATATTCACAGTGACAAATTTTATTGATAAATAATGGAATACAAATTCACTTAATTGTTTTAATAACTATTTACCATTCATTATAATTGATATGAATTACACAAAGTAAATAATTTATAATTATCATTAGAATAAGATGTGTATTTGAAATGATTGAAAAGTAGCTAACTAACATATATTTTAATTAAAAAGGTTCTAAGAAAACCTTTGTTGTACATATAACCTAAAATTTTTGTAAGAATTTATTATTGTATATAATATTTAATATTATAAATAACATAGTGTTTGCATATTGCCAACCAATCATCACAAAAATTCATGAAATATCATAAATATACAGTGTAATGGTATAATAATTATACATTATCGTTTGCTATAACAAAACAATATGCTCATAGGCAATGATTTTTTCTGTCACCTAAATTACTTTTTATGTTTTTAAAAACATTTGTGAATCATTTTCAATATCACAATAAATAATACAATGTGTTGATAACATTTTTACGGATTTACATTGTTTATAAATATAATTATGCTAATGCATTCGTGCCTCCCCAAGGTGGCAAGTATAGATGTAGTCCAATGCACGATTTTGTTTTACAAAAGTAACATCAGGAGTAGAAGATAACTCTTTATTTCATTACGTTATTATTGTATACAAAGTTATGCAACCATGACTTTTAACAAATTGTATATAAAAGAGCATCATTAAAATTTATTGTTGATATTTCACAAAAAGCGGTGTATATTTTGATAGCAGTAAGTAATTAAAACTTAAATGTGTAAATTGGGATCAAATCGTTGAAGTCGTATATAAAATTACTTCATAATTATAGACCTCTATACCATTGTAGTGGAAAAATAATACTATCTTTTGTATTTAATTTTTTTATCTATTTAAAACGACTTTGCAATTTCAAATGACTGTATACAGAAGAAAACGCAGAATAATACTGAACATCTTGACATTCCTCATTAGTTCACCAGAGAATCGTTACTATTTTATATCTCTTGTAAAACTAACAAGGATGACCTTTTTCTTATTATAAGAAATAGTGTATCATCCTAGACAAATTATACCCCAATATATTAGAGAAGGGTTTACACAAATACAAATTTATTCACTATTTTTTTATTATAACAATTACTAGTTTCAATTCTTTCAAGTAACTTATAACAGATATCGTAAAATGAAATAATCTTTTAACATTTATTACATTCCATTGTGCTAACGAAAGAAAAATATCTAGGCCCAAAATAAATAACCAAAACATAAAACACCGTTTTACACCCAGCCCACATTTTGTCTCACATATAATGCGTTGTAACAGCTAGTAGCACCAAAAATGTAAACATCTCATATTAATTCGAGTATATATCTAGAGCGAGCAGGTAATTAAATATAATCCACAAACCCAAACATCAACATATGAACATATTGCATGTAATGGTCTCTCCCGAATTATGGAAAGTGTTTTAGGCGTAGTATAAAAAACAGATCTCGTATTTTGATATAGATATAGTCAATATTTTGATGATTTTGATTTAAAGTAAGCATAAATAGTTATAGTTATAAACATAACATTTGTAATTAGAATTGTTTAAAAAAACCCTAGTGTAGATTTACCAGTAAATATCATCGTATGGTAGTGTTACATAGTTTTATGGATAAATGTACAAAGAGTTATTTTTTTAACAAATTCTCTGAAAAAAAAATTGAAAAAAAAACTCATTATCATTGTTATACTATTGTACATATGTATGGGTGTAATGAAATAATGCAAAGTATTTAGAATACTTATTTGAATTGTAAATTGTTCATTTGAAAGAACTGACAAAATATTCCACGACAACTGCAGTATTTTGTAATAAATAACGTAAAGGTTCTATATTATCAGCCAAACATCATATGAATTCATGAAATATCATAAATTAACAGCATAAATGTATTACTTCTGAAGTATCGTTTGGTATGAAATACCCTCATGCTCATAGAGAATGGTTTGTTTTCGACAGCATCATCATTTTATACGTTCCTAAAATTGAGGAATCGTGAATATATAAAAAAAAATTAGTACGGAGATGATTTGAAAAAATACAAAAAAAGTAAGAACGGCTGTGAGCTTTAATATACTTTTGAAATGAAAAACGATTTAGTTTAACTTTGCTATTGCTAAGTCATCTGTTGCCTTTAGGTTAGAAACACAGACAGGACACACGATTTTGTTTTACAAAACTCATGAAAGGAGGAGATAATAATTACCGACTCACCTTGTTACTTTCTTGTAATAATATATCCCTTATAATAGTTGAATAATATGAACCTTTTATTAAAACACTCATTAATATCAATACCACGAAAATATTCATTGAAAATAAATTAACATATTTTCCTGTATAGTAACATATAAGTAAATGCAGTTATGCGCTCTATCTATTACTCGAAGTCAATTAATATATATGTATGTACTCGTACATATAGTAGAAACATAGTACATATAATATATGTGGTATGATCGGATTGTATCGCAAAATTAAAGATGGCGCAAAAGTAATACCTAAATGTGAACGTGTCTCAATTTTTACAAGTGGACACAAAAGTTAATTTACTTTGTCATTTATAATGTAGATATATACAAAAGTAGTTGTCAATAAGCGATGGAGTGTATTTATACGAGTATATATGATATTTGGCACCATTTGTAAAAATTAGGTCAAATTCATATTATGACATAACTTTTGAACCACTTGTTATAATGTAAACTATAACATCTGAAACAGAATAATGTGTACTATTCCTCGAAAAATTCCACCCTTTTTTATAGAAGTAACACTGGACAACTTATCATTGAAAAACATTAGTGATATTTAAGATAATTTTGTGTATAGCAAGGTTGTATTATGCTTGCAAACGTAATTAAAATGTAATTTTGTGTATAAACGCAGCTAATAGTATTAAATAATTTCAATTGTACGTTTGTTATATTTACGACTATGGAGACATACAATCGTAGACTTTTTATAACTGACATTCAATCAAATCAAAATTTCAAAAATGATTTACACGTTTAGTGCATTTTATTATATAGTATATGATTTAAATAAATTGTAAATATAGATTGAGTATAAATACATGCATATCATATTGCGAAGGAATATTCAAATAAAATAAAATTTCAATTCTGTACGAATTGTTGTCAGTAGTCATTTTAAATTATTGTTACACGTATTAGTTATGCTCAAAGTCAATAATGATTTTAATATTACAAGTATATAATTTCATGAATTTATGGCTTAATGCGAAATTAATTAATTGTTCTTATATATATCAATTTAACTTTAAGTATAAGTCAATTATGGTTTTTTTAATAATTAATATCTATAATTTTAATTGTAAATAATTTCATGAAGAAATGGTTTAAAAGGAGAAGTTTTATTAGTTATTTTAGATTTTTACTGCGCATAATAATTATGCTTAAAATTAATTGTGATTAGTATTTTATAGTCGCATTTGCCAATAGACGGCAGGAATTAACTGAATATGTATTATTAGCTTAAAATCAATCGCCATTATATTTTTAATGTAAAATGTAGGCGTAGTTAAAAGCAGTATTAATAATTTAGCATAATTTTTCGCTAGTTATATAAATTATTTTACTCTGTTATATGTAATTTGACTTTAAATCAAAGCAACTTTACATCAAACTATCCAATTCCTTTTACGTTTGAACCAAATTATTCATGTAGCCCTTTGTTTTTATATCACTTAATTTGTAAATCAGTTAAACTGTACTCAAATAAAAATTATTTAAAATTACGTAAAGTTAGAATATTCTAAATAATATACGATCACAATGTATATAACGTTTCTCTGATTCGCGAGCTTAAAAGTATTGTAGAAAACACGCATTTAAACACAACAAAAATTCATGATGATAGGTTATAGCAGTAGGTTAGTACTAACAAATATATATTCCTCAAATTGTACATATTCATCCAGCTTTGACGTGGTAAAAGAAGCGACTTTTAAAATTTCAATGTAGTATTTACATGAAAGTGCTACCAAATTGCAGTAGCACGTCACGTAGCACACGACGCGTAGCGCTGTAATTGAACTACCGTCCAAAACGTATATTAGCATTTTAGATATATGCCTTCTGGTTTGTCTGTAGGCCTGTGTTAAATTTACTTTATTTTTACTATTATTTTAAAAGATAAAATCGTATACATTAGGCCAATTAATTGAATATAAGCTACAACTCATTTTTAATAAGAAAATATTCTATTGAACAAAATTTTAAGTGAATATAAATTCATGACAGAACTCTATGAACTATTTTGTAATTCTCAACGAATCTTTGGAATTATAATAAAAACATGGACGTTTTCTACTACAGTAGCTATATAAAAAATCATAATTTACCTTAATTTACCTTTCATGATATTATTGTAAATAAACTCACGTTGTAAAATTAAAATAAGTATTACTTACGTATGCAGCAGTAGTCGTGCAATTTTTAAATTTGTGATGTGGAAAAACGTTTATTGAATAATTAACATAATTTGTGCGCGGAAAATGAATAATGCGCCTACGAGCGGTTGCGCATCGTTCCCTGGTTCAAATCCGACTCCCCGAGAACTGCAACGGCCGCGAGCGCACGTGCTGCGCCTTGGCTACCTGCCAAGGCGCAAGCAAGAGCGCGTACAGTGCACGCCATGCGAGTGAGCGAGACGAGTGGGCGAGACGAGCAAACGGTTGAGCATTGTGACGACGTCCGCGGGAACTTTCACATATGGCGGCTTTTTATGTAGCAATATCATTACATACTCCCCCTTTTGACCAGGACAAGTGACCTCACAACTGGTCAAACCGACACAAACTTTCGCGGTCGGCCGCGAGGACGTTTTGGAGCCACAGGCTCAGGAACCTCAGTGCATTCACCCTCTCGCGAATGATAGCGTCTTAAGTCAGAGACATGATACTTCCCAATGGTAATGTCGGACTTATCAGGAAACGCTAACAGGTACGTAGTTGGGCTAACCTTCTTCTGAACGACGTAAGGCTTGTCTCGTTTAGGTACGAGCTTAGCGCTGATACCTTTTGCCGAGTTGCTGAGAACGTGCGTTTTCATCAATACGAGGTTGCCGACGTCGAGACTGTCACTTTTACGAATATTATCTTTAACAGCTTTGCGGAGGTCTTGTTGGTGGAGGGTTTCTTTGCTGGACTGGAGAGTATCTGCGAGTCTTAGCAGATAAGGTGTGATTTGCGTCACGTAGTTCTCCGCTTCGACAACTGCACGCAAGTCCGTCTGAGCTGCAATTGGTGAGCGAAGTTCGCGAGCAAAAGTCAGGTATGCAGGAGTCTGTTGGGTTGCTTTTGTCAACGATGTGTTTAAAGCGAAACGAATAAATGGCAGAGCTTCAGGCCATTTTTGATGGTGATTTTCCACGAGGATAGCCAATTGCACCTTAAGGTCCTTGTTCTTCCTCTCCACAGGATTCGCTTCTGGATGATACAGGGGCACCGAATTCTGCTTAACACCCAAAACAAACATGGCTTTCTGCATAACATCGGCGACGAATTGGACATCATTGTCAGAAATTAATCGCCTAGGAACACTAAAACGAAGGATAATCTCCTCTATCAAGATCTTAGCACAAGCTTCAGCAGTAGCCTCAGTAAGCGCAAACAGCTCTACCCACTCACTGGTGGTGTCTTCGACAATAAGGACCCAACGCTCAACCTTGGGACCCTTAGGAAGTGGATCAAACAAATCTATTGCTACAACTTCGAAGCGCTGTGCGGGTACTGGAGTCTGCAATAAGCCTGAAGGCTTCTCATTCGAAGGCTTGTAACGCTGACATTCAGTACAAGACTTGAGATACTCCGCTACAAAACGACGCATTCCAGGAAAATAGAACCGCTGGGAAATACGATGCAAAGTCCTATCAACACCACCGTGACCAGCTGTTGCAGCGTCGTGACATTCAACCATCATTTGCTTCCGACGGTTGACTGGCACAACAAGCTGCGGTTCTTCCGTTTCTGCTTCCGTATATCGGTAAAGTATCCCCTTTGACATATGATAACCTCTACCTGTCCACCTACCAATCTCCACTTCTTCCTTTTCCTCAAGGCCCAGGATAATCTTCGCGATTTCAGGATCTGCGATCGCTGATCGACTTGTTTTCTCTTTTTCGTTGAATCGTGAAGGAAAACAGAATCGAAAAACTATTGTTTACAACTTGTTAAAATTACCTGATTGATTATTACCTGATTCTTATTGCGATTATTTTACCATTTGTATTTTTTCTTTCGCCTATTTCAAATAATTTAATTTTTCTGCTGTCTTGATGTACAGCAAAACTTTAATAAATTAAAATACCAGAGTTTAAACCAGAGCTTGAAGATTCTTAAAGTAAAGTATTTAAAAATCTTTTCTTCTACTCAATTACAATCGTAAAAGGTCGGCTTACAAACTTACCACAAGGAAATTAATGCAGCCAATGTTCATTTGATAAGATCAGTCGCGAATGTAGAAAAACTTAGAAGCCGGCCGTCACAAAAATCATAATATATGAGTGCTACAAATCCAAAACAAGTCTGTGGAGTGAATTGTCCGTTTCACCTTACCAACAGAGGCTTGACTTCCCGCAAATATAGCACATGTCACAAGAAAAGTTCTACAGCCCGCAAAGTAATTAAAAAATTCAGTACATTCTTCAAGGGCGGAAAAATGTTTGACAAGTATTGGCTAAACGCGTATTTTATTGTTATCCTAGTGTAACAGTTCATAGGTTGCTGTGATTGCTTACCAACGAGGGTTCCGTATACTTAATTGTCACCTTATTGCAATTAAAATTGGCTGAGGTACCCCATGTCACTAATATTTGTTAACATAAGTTATTTAGCATTGCAATTCTGGGGATACAACTGTGTGCCTTAGCATGGAAACGTCTGACGATTTTTTTTAATTTTTATATGTAGGCGCTTTCTGTACATAATCTGGGTTTCTACTTCAAAAACGTATACATAGCTTATAAAACAATCGATATAGTCTAGTTTTAAGCATACAAAATTTGTTTTTTTTTTCTGATATTTACATTTTATAAACATTTAAAAATCAAATAATTTAAGTATAGATAAACATACATTCTTTCAGTAGTATTTATTCACAGAAATAACTGTTACGTTTATAATTATTTTAGATTCTATATATGACTACAATATTCCATTTCATTTTTATTCAATCAAGCTAAGCTTTTTGTATATTTTTATTATTCGTACTTTTGCGCCAGACAATTTAGAAGATTTGCTAATAACATTTATATATTTATTTATTGACACTACTATGCATCAATATGTAACAAAATAAATCACTTGAAATAGACAAAATTGAGTACAAAGAGTGGTCTTATAACAGTGATTCCTTCTAACATTGTCGACATAGTCAAAGTGATTTTTAGAAATGTGTTTGTAGTCAAAAATTATTCTTAGATCTTTATTAGCAATTTTGAAAACAGGATTATTGTGTATGACATAATATAAAATAATATTTTATCTGTCCGAGAAGAATTATGATGAAAAAAGAAGAAAATAAACGTAAGATAGAATACAGCTCCGCTTCTAATTATTATTATTAATTAAATAAAAAAAATAAATTTAATATAGCTGACGATAGTTTAATATACAACTGTATAGCTTCAGTTTTAAAAACATCGAAATTCAAGGCACACAAAAATGGATTGAAAATTTACATTGGCATACTATCTGAACAGAGTTTCAATGTTTTATAATTGCTATCAACAGAACCGTGTTGCGAGAGAAGTTATATTTTCGTAAAATTGAAAATACGACACCAGTGATATGTCGTTATTTCAATGTGAAACGCTTTTTAATTTCAGAAGTTGAGAAGAATTTTTAAAAAACGATTATAAAATAGTATTTTGATGTAATGAACGTCGAATTTTATGAATCAGGTGAATTAAAGTGACAAAATAATGTCACAGAATATTTAATAGAAAGAGAAAATTGTAATTATAATAATGAAAAAATAATGAAAAATATGTAATTTAATTACAAATTACATATTTCTCAACATAGTTTATATAAAACTTCTCACCTCACCACCTCACCACAGTGCAAAGGTGACATACTTTATTATAAAAGCACTACATTTCAAAACCCTGTACAATAAGCCATTGTTATGAAAAAATCCCATCAGACGAACACTCAGTCGTCTAGACTATGTCATGTAATAAAAGCTCAATATAAAAGTGCTCTGATAACATAACGCCTCTTTGCATAACAAAGGCTTTCGAGAAAAAAAAGTTCATTAGAAAATCAATTTTACCCTTTTCCACGATTAATTGGATATAACGATACTTACATAGAAAGTGAAGAATATCCAGTTAAAGTTTCACTCGAATTTTCTCGCTACACGCTGTCGGGGTTTTCCATCCACCAACCCTTACCTCTTACGTTGCTTCATAGACAGTTTATAAAGAGTTTAAATAGTTTTAAATGTTCTTGTCTGTTGCACACAAATTTGTCTAAAATGTATAATTAAAAGTTTAACATCCTTATATGTAACAATGTTCCTTAGGTAAGTTTGTTGCATATGGTTCGAGTTGACATTAACAGTCACTTTAAATCGTCGATAACTTTAACATTAAAGGAAGTAAGCTACCACTCGCTCCTAAAGCTAAGTGAAAACCTCAACAGTTACTCTTTTTAAATTAAAATAAATAGAAAGAAATAAAGAATGGATTGATACAAAAAAACATGACATGAGTCCCATTAAAAACCAAAAATGTATTTATTAATTATTTATAATATTAAAGGTTGGGAGACTGTAATCGGTTTCTGCTTTAAGAGAATTAATGACATTTTAGATAAGGTGACATGAACAAAATAGAAACACGATTGTGTTATAAATTAGTCATCGATTGTGTGATATATCACAAATCTGTTCCATACGGAATTTTTTTACAGAATGCTTGTATTGAAAAAATGACATGGCTATTTATACACTTGCAGGAATATCATAAAGGGTTTCCACAATCGCGGGTTTGTGTGACTCGTTGTGGTGATGTTTGTCAATACGATGTCCTGTTGCACCTTTCTCTGTTGTCTGTCAACAAGAAGATTGTACCTTGTCTTTGTTGAAAGCGTGACGTTGTTTGGAACTCGTTGTTTCAATCCATAGACACCCACTGCAAGGCATAGGCCTCCCTCACAGGTATCTATGGGAGGATATATGGTACTGTAATCGCCACACTTGGCAGGCGAGTTGGCGATCGCAGTGTGATATTAAGATACGCAGAGGACGCTGTTTACCATCCTCTATTAGCTTGTATGTGAGCAGTGGCACTGCTATATAATTGTTGGAAAAAGTGTGAATTATATAAGAACTCGCGACCTACGATCGCAAGTCTCAGTCTTCTACCGCTGGGTTACCATTGCTCAATCGGTATATTGGTTATAATAAAAAAATAGAAACCATTAATTTAGTATAAAATAAATAACTAATCTTTTTTATTCAATCTGCCACTAAAATTTATACAAAGCGAACAGCACACTGGAAAATGATATTGCAAACGCACGCATACATGTATATTGCATCAAAGGGCATCACCGTAGCAACGATCCGGGCGAGGGATGCTATTCTGAAATCATTCTGATATCACCTTTTTAAATAACGTTCGATAAATTTGGAGTAAGTGTTATTTTTCAAGTTTTTAAAATTGCATTGTTGTCCTTAATGAACATATTATTTACCTATGTTTTGCCGATAAACAATAAAAAGACATATAATATTATTAATATTACACGTTCATACATATATGGCATTTACAAGTTGAGTGGTTATTACGTCTAAAAGTTTTAAGAAGTGAACGGATAGCTCATTGGTCAGTTGAAAGCTTTAAATATTTTTTTGCATATAAATGATCTGAAATATGAAACATGTAACATTTTCTTCTATTGGATTATGACAAGCCAATAACTTCTAGCCGTACAAATTTTACAGAGACAGATAGAAAACAATAATTAAGTACTATGTGGTAATCCGAATTTGAAAACGCTTTTTTGGCATTACGTTATTACTTTTTTCTGAAACCATCGATTTTTGGATAGGGTTTACTAAGGTATATTAATTGATATACCGTAAACTATGCATTCACCTCATTAAATCTTTTACAAGTTTAATCAATCACCAGTAAATACGTGTAATATTGTGACTAAAAAGTGAGTTGAAATCGATCGATAAGTTCATACGCTGAGAGAAAAAAAAATAATCTCTCGAACGAATACAGTAGTTGTGCCCCTGATTCCTGGGATTCGTGTTGCTCGCCCGCGCTCTTAGCTGCAGCCTTATACCGATGTACGTTGTTTGTACATCGATCCGAATTCACAGAAAAGCCGATTTTGTATCACAGTGTCAGACACATGTGTTCGCTTCATACACAGACCTATGTCCTTATGCGATATTTTCCATACTTGTTTGCACGCAAGGATACCTCTAAATATTTTCTACAAGCAGCTTCCGAGAATAATTTAACAAATTCATATTATTATCTATTTGGGATCTAATGATTCCTGTGAGACCCACAAGTGTTTATTGTTAATACAGTGAAGACTTGTGCATCATAACAAAGCTTCCGTAAATATACGGTAGGGTTCCAAACTCGATTTTACAAAACGATTTTTAGTGGTCATGTTTACAATATCCTTAACATATCGTCCATACCCCTGGGAGGTCGACGTCCTATTTGCGCTTGCTGATTAGTGGTCTCTACTCTAAGAACCTAACGACTGCCAATTCTGCGCGATATATGACCTAACCTCTACCAAGTCTATGTACCAATTCGATAAGCTATATAACTTTCGTTCGAAGAGATTTTCTTTCTAGAAGTTCTATCTCCTAAAGAAAATTCAAGAAATTTTCTTGCAAAAGAATTAAAAATTAATAATTATTTTTGGACTTTTTACTTTGTTTCTATATTCCGAGTACGAGTGCTTTACAGCACCCATGGTCGCGGATAGGATTGACATGTTGGCCGTCGAAAGGTTATGATTGAAGTACCTTTAAAGTTTTTAATTATTGTTGTTGAATCAAATCAGAAAGGACTCAAAGCTATTTGGCACGTAACTTAGAACGTACACCGCTTTTCCCTTGTCTCCGATCCTACGAAACAAAAAAAAAACATTTAATTAAAAAGACAATGTAGTTCTTTAAAAAATAGTAAACACTGCATGCATTATTAAATTTGAAAACCTAATATAAATGTATATTACGAAAATTAATTTTAGCACAGGCCAGATAATCAAAGAACACATATAACTTTTGTCTTATTTTGTTACTGTATCAACAAATTCTATACAGTAAACAATGTTGGCCCACATTTGTTCCGCGAAATGGCAACCAAAAACAAAACCAAAAACACTGAGTTAACAAGAGAATAACAGGACCTTCTATTCTTCTTTAACAAGACATTCGTACCGTGTTTTAAAGCTTTTGGACTACAAGAAGATTTGTGTTTTAGCTTTTGTGTTTCAAAATAAAAACATTGTAAGACAGGTAACAAATAAAAAATAAATTATTTACTCCCATTTCACCGTAAGCTTGATCGAGATTTTTAAAGGATGTTTTTAAAAAAGCTTTCAGTAAACAAACTTAATTCGTACTCGACTAATGACATTTGTTTATACAGTAGGTTCCGCTAATAGCAAGCCGAACTAAAACAACAACTCTATCTTATAACAAAATCTTTATTTTTCTTGTTTGTTGATATTCCATTAAAAAGCTGTTTGTGTTCTTCAAGTTCGTTCAAAACGTATCAAAAATCAAAGTAAAAACTTCTCCCATTTAAAACGCAGAAAAATGCTCACGGCTAACTCCCGTGGCAGACTTTGTATATCAAAAGTTAATTTCCAGGCAAAGGCCAACAGAAAAAAATATTATAACGGATTACTAATTAAATCGATGTATATGTATAAAAATTAATCGATCTTTCCCTTGTTCATACCGTAACTTTAAAAACGCTATTATCGATATCATATTTTTTTAAAAGCTCCACATAATTTAAGTTTCTAATGAAAATTTTAGAATTCTTTCTGGTACATGTAAGGACAGGTATTTTAATTTCAATAAACAGGTTTGTACAGGAAAAGAAAAATGTTCAATATGTGTAAAGAATTATTTTTCTTTTCGATATCCTTCCCTTACGAAAATATCGTATGTCTTAATGAAAATTAAAAAAAGTATAAATAAAGTATATTTCAAGCCATCTTCTTATTTACGCTTACCAATACATCCCAAGATTACTTTTCATTTCTCTAGGTCAGAATTTAAATTCACATTATGTACATTCACATTTAAATATTATCGCTAGACGTGACAACCGTAAAACATTTCGAAAGGCATTCAAAATGTGAGAATAGTATATATATACATATATATATATATATATATATATGTATATATACTATTCTTGTGTATATGTATATTATTAATAATTAATAAAATAATATAATATATTCACTGATGCTCATATTAAAAATATGAGTCAGTGAACACAAAGTGATCCTAACGGAACAAAGAACAATTGGAACACTGAAGTGACGAAAATAGGCAAATAGCGGAAGAAAAGTTTAGGTAACTCACCGCGGTAGAGAGGTTTTCTAACATCAGATCGAATGGTCAGCGTGAACCAGCGAAATTCAACAACCCAGTTCCCTATCCTCTTGACATATTAAACCTTTCTAGATAAGTCTAGAATTTTCCACAATTTTGAACCATAAGCCTGTAACAAAACGTCGATTGAGAAGCTCTACGTAACGCAAAATTAATTTCGTTATGTAGTTTACGATTTTCAATTGTTCACTCATACTTCAGCGCAACACGTTTTTAAAAAACCAATGTAACTTGGCCTCTTCGCGAATTGGAATATCATGTTCTGGGAGTGCATATACGAGTACAACTGACTTCTGTAAGTATGATTGAAATGAAATAATTCGATTAAAGCTCCGTTATCACTCTACTGAATCGAACAAAGTTAGAAGCTTTCACTACAGAGTGCTTTGTAAGTTGTTAATTTTAACTTGAGACTCAAGACTTGCAGGCTTCACCAATTAACTTTTAATACTATATACCTTTATCTACATGGGTATTTTAAAAACATAGTCACTATAATCATTTCAGACGCAAGATGTCCACTACTGGACATAAGCCTCTTGCACAAATTTCTAAAAGGAACCTATCGTATGCGGACTTTAACTAAAATGGACTTTATCAAGGTTCTTCCAACGGCGTCGAAGTGAGTAGGCGACATAGCGCGTAGAACAGATGACAGCCTTAAGGCTCTCGAGCGAAGACCACGGACCCGCAAGCTCAGCCCAGGACGTCCATCCATAAGATGGACAGACGAGCTTGTTAATGTCATCGGAAGATGCTTGATGTATCCCACTTCTAACCTGTTGAAAATTTAAGGAAGTATGTGTCCAACAGTGGATGCAAAAAGGCTGAAAAGAGGATTCTGTACTGTTACACATCATTTTGTTACGTAAATCCTGTGCAATATCACTTTAGCAGTAACCCTGAAACTTGAGGTGATACATACAAAAAATAACACAATTATGGCAGCCTCAAACTGTTCTTTTTTAATGCTCACGTGCGGGAAATAATTCCAAGAGAAGTACCTATTTAAACCGCTTCTAACATGTTTATAGATAATGTGTCTCTGGCAAAGAAAATTTTAACCACTTTGGTTCGCCACGATGAAGTTAGTATCTAACAGGTCATAACCGGAGAACAACACGAGAAAAGTTCGCTAGATGCCTCATACTCGTTGGCGTATAAATTTGTAAGAGAAATATCAGTAAAGCAATTTTGTGAACTCTGAAGATAAGTTCTGTCGTTGACAAGGAAATGGATAAAACGCCCGGTTACAAGGTAAACAGGCACTAAAATATTTTCACCCGGGATTAGAATGACAATAATAAAGTACGGACAAAGTAAGGAAAGGATTTTAAAATTCTCACAAACGTAATTTGTTTAATCACCATCATTCCCTATAATGCAAAACTAGATAAATAGAAAATATAAGCCTCTGCATATAATATTTACTTTATTTTGTATATCTCTTATAAACGTTACATAACATTGCTTCGATATCATCGTCTTTACCACGTCAGCTGATAGATATCCTCTACAAGGCATAGGTCTCCCCCACGATGTCCATTCTCACGCTGCCCGCATCCAACCACTTCCGGCAAGTCCATTTTGGGGCTGAGGTATATGAATAACAAGTATATTTATAATCAATTTTTTTCATTCTTTTCTTTATTTGAATCCAATAAGCATATTTCTGGAAACCTCTCAAAAGCTATAAATAATTTAAGTGCAACGATTTTGATTATATAAATTATCGGTATTGGAGGTAGGAGCGTGAGGTATAACAAGGAAATTTTTTTATAACCTGCGTAAGAATCCTGGTGTCCAGAATAAACATCAGCTAATTTCTGTCGTCGAACGTGTCGTGAACGAAGTCTTATTTTTAAGATGCAAATCGCTAATGCGACTTCTGCGTGTCTAAACTGAAGGATTTTTTTAAAAACTGCCTAGCAAGAAAAAATAACAAAGCTCTTTAAACCATTCAAGCTTTAAGACAATTAATCAAAATGTTAAAAAACTTCAATTAATTTGATTTATATGTATACATATATATACATATAGAATCAATGAGCTAGGAACTTATTTCCTGTAATCCCATACAAATTATCATTCTGAATTAACGGATTTTGTATTCGCGGCATATTTATGAAACATAAACCCGGCGAATTAAGAGCTTTTACTATATACCTTAACAAGTAGTAACAACATACTCTCAACCTGTTGCTTTTGTACAAAGTTTCTAACCTTGGCATTATATTATCCCAGACACGTCGCAAGCATGCCCCTAAGCTATCTATCCCTAAGCTGTCTATATTTAATCGTGATAATATATATATATATATATTATCACGATTAGATAACGCGACTTTGACTAGCTAAAAATAAAGTAAACACAACTATAGTTTTTATTGACATTTTTACTGGAATAGAAGAACTATAAAAGCTAAAACATTAAAAATTTCTTAGGATTGCTGCTGCCCACAAAAACAAATTTTCAGAGATTGGGCAGTAGCGACTTGTAGGTACCACAATACCAAATTGCGATATCCAACCAACCTGCTAAATGTGGCGATTATTGTATATCATATATATGTGTATTAGTTATTCTTTTGAAATGTCTCTCTCCGTCGTTTGAGTTCATCAAAAAAATTCTATCCATGTTTTAAGTATTTTTTTAATGATAAGAAAGCTAGAGAATAAAGAATCTAATGCTGTATTAAGGATATTGTAAAATTGACCACAAAATAAACTCTCTGAGTTTGTTGTGGGCTCTTTTCGTATCAGGGCGCATTTGGAACACTAAGTAGGAGGATGCTATTATAGGGGAGTTCAGTCTTATTCTAGTTTCCATCAAATTGAGATCTTCAGGGCTTCTTTTGCTGACGAGGTAATCACTGCAAATAGTCCTATATGGATAATAATATCTATAAATAAGCATTAAACATTTGAAACTATTTTAGTAAGGAAAATAAAAACTAAAATCAAGAATATAAAAGACAGGTACAATTTTTGTATGTCCTATCAATTGATAGATTTTTTTTGTTTATTTACGTCTAGCTAAAGTAGTACATAGATGCCATTCTGCCATCGAAACCAGCCAGATACATTAAGTTAAAGAGATTTTATTACAATTTTATATATACTAATTGCGAAACGACTTGTTCCGCGATCTTTAATGTAAAAAAAAGATAGAGATAAAACACGTTTATTCAACATTGGAACTTTTAACAGAATTCTTATTGATCGTCAACTTATCGTCTACATATTTTTAAATCTATTTTATTTCTGACTCTACTCTGCTTCGCATGGTGTTATGGCTGTGGAGAAGAAGCAGGGAAAGACTCCACAGCAACACTTCTTTTAATAAAGTTTAATACAGATTTATACATACACGCGTTATTTAGGTAAAAAACAATAATCAACTTTATTTACACAGGATTTTTTACAACATTTTGAAATAACGGTGTTCACTAATAAGAGCATATACTTTTTAACTCGAACATTTTATTCAAACATAAATCTCAGCAATTTTTACACAATAATTTTGCGCGCTTTTCTACGGGTCGTATCTACTGTGTAAAAAATGTTGGGTGTATTTAGGTAACAATAGTACTAAGTTATTAAGTTCAATATAAAAATAGAGCATCGACAATTGAATATCATTACAAAAAGTAAAACATTCGTAGAACCCACACGTACGGAGGGCGTCGGGTACTTCTCCGCCCTGTTTTCAATGGGGATTCAGTGGCATTTTCGCGCCAGTCTGGGCGGCTGTCGCAGCCTGTCAACATCCCAGTGCCCGATAGAACTATCAATAAGTTCTATTTTTAGTACATCGCGTCATATTTTTAACAAAGAAACATCTGCCTATATAAGGTAACTTTTAATTTATATTTTTTATTATTGATTAACTATATTTTTCATTGAATTTATTCATTCTTTTTTTTCTCTCTGTTACTAGCTTTTGATGACGACGAATTAAATATTTAAAGTAATCGTAACTTGAACTTAATTTGTAAATAGACATGTCTCTCTTGAGTACATATAAGTATTTGTGAAAATCGAAGCCTCAATACACTAGGATCTCCTTCTTTATCGATATTATATATATTACGGAGTTATAAATATTAAATGCCAATTTCTTGCCAAGTTCTTCTCGGTATAAACAATATTCCGAACCCTGGAAGTTGAATGAGGAAAATACAGAATAATAATATCTAATAATACTCGTATTTTTTTTGTCAATGTCTTGACTTTATGAACGTGCTTAGCAGAGTCGAAAGAATAAATATAATAATTATTTGGTTCTTTCTTTCATTAAGTTTGAACAAAATTTAGTAAATGCGACGTAAAATGAACACGAACGTCCACGAAAAAAAGTGTTTTTTTTTTCTTAAAGATATCAATCGACGTTTTTCGATCTTGTGCCACACAAAGTATTCCAATTAACGGTGTAAATATGTACAAACAAAAAACAATGATACATCATATTATATCACGTAATACAAATGGACACAGCATGAGTCTTAAATTATTAATAATTATTAAGAAAAGTTTAATTTTTGAAAATTTACCAAAATTTAATTTTTTTTTAATTAATTTAAGATAGTAAATTTTAAATTAAGCCAACGTACGTAATGATATTATACTAGAAAAAACTTTTTATAAAATCCTGATTACTACTTATAACAATTAATTATTATTTACTATATATGTTTGCAGACTTTGTACGGATAGAAGTCACTGGCCTGTCGCATTGCAAAATAAATGAATATAACATATTTTAAAGTAATCACTTTATTCAGGAAGATTGAAAATACACAGCTTTGAAGCTTTTGTACTTTTAACCAATCACTCCGTAGATCTGGATCAAAATGAAATATAAAGCTTAAATGAAAATGTCGTTATCATGAAAAAATCTTCAATTAAAATTTATCGATTTTATTGGTTAAAATTAATAGCTGACATAAAATCGACTAAATTATGTAATTAATTACTTAATTAAACCTTACTATCACATTCATAGAAAAAGTAACTTGTAAAACTTTTTGCAGATATTATAAGAAAAGTTAAAATAAATTTCTAACAATGGAAGTCAACAATACGCCTCACAGGCCCGAGAGATATTTGCGAATTGTGGTGTTGCAAAGCCCTCCCAGTATCCCAGCTAACAGTCTTTCGCATTTCTGTCATCAGCAAACAAGAGTTGTTTCCACAGTACGAGTGGAGACAGTGGGGCAACAGACCATTATCCAGGTCCAGAGACAGGTTCAGGTATATACCACATGGTTCGCAATTTAAAAATGACGAAAAGCAATCGTTAATTTCAGTTTCATTTCATAACCTTGATTTTAGTTTGTCTGGATGTTGAAAATCATTTACTAATGAGAAGATAAGTTTTTTAAAATCTAAAATAAAATGAGTATCAGTCATTAATTTTGAGAATTTTAATTATGAAATTTTAAAATGGCAATACAGTAAAAAGTCATGACATTTTAATATAAGTTATTATTTTTTTAAAGATTAATGATAATAAAAAGTAACTTATATTTATTTGTTTGTGATTGAAGTTTAGTAATTTCGCTATCTATCGCTATCTTAAGTTGGCATAAAACATTATTGAAATAAATTAAATTGTCAAGTGTCAAACATCAAACGTCAAATGTCAAGTTTTGCAGAATAAGTCTTTCTTTATTTAAGGTATTTAGTTGGCTCAAAATCTTTTCAATTCTCTTCCACGGTTCAAAACCATAGACGTGTTTAGCTAAAAGCTAGTTAAATGGATCATGAGCTTTATGTTGACGATAGAGCCCTATATATTTAGATTAACTTTAAGAATGAATGTGCTTATTTTACAAGGTTACCGGGGCAATTATGATGTTGAAGCCTGTCTTAATTATAATAATTTTTACTTTATTACACTAATTTTCGGTAGTAAATAAAATATATTTTGACAAGGTTACGTACCTGATGTAATTTCGTTTTCGAACGTTTAATTTGCAAATACGGTATTACATAATTTTGATTATAGATATTATGTTCTTTAATATATATAGCCGTCTAGTTTATGACATTACAAATTGATAATCGGTTTGCTAAATTATTTCAAACTCGTATTGTAATAACAATGTTTTAGTTTTTACTTTATCATTTAAAATTTTGTATAATTAGTGTCACAACTTCTTTTTTTTTTAATTTTCTACCGCATCCATATATCTTTTTTTTTAATTTTGGAAGGTTTTTATGGTTTAAAAAAATCTTTTACATTTACAAACGGGTTCCATTTTAACATTTTTAAACGTTATTAAGTTTTGTATTTAAACTATAAAAAACTTTACAACGTCTAAAAAAAATTAATAATTTTAAATGATTTTTAAATTTAAATGTTAATTGAATATTGGATCAAATTTATAAAATATATTTTCAATTTATACGGAGTTCATTCCGCCCTCTTCACTGAATGAACTGTTCATCCCTGCGTTTTCTTTGCACGGGTAATAAGGTGAAAGGGAAAGCTCACAACAAAGGAAATGCAATCGGAAAGACCTTCAAAAACTATTCTTTTAAATAAACTTGAAGTCTTACATTCAAAAGATTAGATCAAATCTTTTATCACGAGAAAAATGAAATCTTTTATTTTTAATGTCGAGTTCGTGCTCTTTGAGATTGCAATTTGGAATAAAAACGTTTCAATAAGCTTAATTTTTTTTCTGTGTTTATCTGCAATCAGTCTTAAGCTGTCAGCAGATCTGTCTATTCCTTCATTACGTGTTAGGGGCTCCTCAACAGGAGATACCTCATCCCTCACCATCTGTCACCAAGTTTTTGCGTGACATGGAGTTTCAACAATTTTGCGCAGCTAACGGTAGCTAAGTCGTTCATTTTACAGTCGTTGTGTATATTTACTCCCTGCTACTTTTAAGTCCTCTTTAACAGTTCTTATGTTTAACGCTTCATCGATCTCTGTGTTTTTAATAAGCCATAGCGCGCTTGACACGGTTCTTAGGATAACATTTTACAGTCTTTGATTAATGTTAAGGTTGGAGTCGCTTGAGTTCAGGAATACTTTTATTTTTCATTAATTATTTTTTCTTTTTTTTCGAATCATAGGACGAACTGTATTGTTGTGTTCCATGTAAGATATTTTTTTTTTGAGAATAGAGTGGTTTTAAATTGTCTATATTCATTTTTGAAATGCTGCCTAAGTACTCGGAATGTTACTAAAATTGAAGAATAATAATTGTGAAGCGGAGTGACGTACATTATTAGTAGTAAAATATTTTTTTTAATTTGGTCCAGTAATTTCAGATCTTTGTGATATCGGATATAGTTGTTACAACAAGATATACAGATTTCCTTATCGGATATTTATAAAGAAATAAGGATGCGTTTACATTGGTGGCAAAATGTAATTGTGCTTGCTGCTTAAATAAATTAAATTTAACTATAACTATACTCACAACAAAATCATAAACGTCGAATAAAAATTTTAATAGCTGTATTGGACTTATTAATTTTCAAAGATTATAATTTTGTTTTGTGGATTACGTACAACTGATTTTTGGAACGAATTAAAAATAAATATTATACTGTTAGTTTATCTGCGCATCATTAATAAAAGAAGTCATGTGTAAAAGCATATTTAGTTTACAGTTTGAAAATCAAACGTTTTTCTTTTTTTGACCGCAAAATCGGTTTCTTAAAGATTATATAACAGATAACAACATATTACTCCTCGCTCCGGAAATATTAATTTAACTTTTAATTATTAGAGAAAAATTAAAATTAAAATGATGCTTCGTAAAATTATACCTCTGTCACTTGTTTACTGAAGTACGGTTGAAATAACACTATTTTACCTTTTTTAACAACGTCCGGGTAGTATAGTATTGTGCATTAGTATTTAAGTAATTGTTGATACTTTTAGTAATACACTAATCAAGATATTAATGTAGGTGACAGTATAAACATATATTGGGAAAGTAATGTTAAATTCGAGCCTTTGCCCATGTCCGTTTTAATTTAAAATAAATGTAAACACATATTAACCTTTTCATTACTTTAAACAATTTATTTATTACATATGCAGCAACAGTGTCTATATAGAAGCCGAAATAAGCCGATTGTCTCTTTCCAAAGTTCGATGTGCAATATTTATTGCCGGGTACTGTAATCATTTCTGATTTAAGATCTTGGCATAAAACAAAATTTTTTGCCTTTGTGGATAGTAACTTATATAGTGTACATTGTCATTAATAATTCAGTCCTTTAATTTTGTGATAATTTCAATTATCGTATTGTTTTATGATTTCCCTGATCACGATTCTTAATTGCTTATCCTTTAATTAAAAAAATATTCTCATATTTATCTTCTTTTTTTATAAATTGTATATGTTGAAAGAACATTGGCAGTACTGTTCATCTTCTGTTATTTTATGTACAATCCAGCCTATTAATACCTTTAGGAAGTAACTTGAGAAAAAATTTTCCTCTGGTTTTCTTTCCTTCTTTTTTCAAATGTTAATAGCACGCCTATAGATTACATCAATGATTCGGTAATTCGATTGAGTTGTTAATTTTAGAATAATGTATAAAATAACAATTATGAGTAAATAATAAATTATGTGTTAAACAAAAAAAAAATAAACTTTATATAATTAGCACTTTGGTTTTAGTCTGTAGAGTCTGAAACTACTGGACGGATTTTCATATTGATTGTATTTGCTAACTCATAATGTATCGAATTTATTAATGAATATTCTAGAATGTTCAGTTTTGATTGTATTATATACCGAGCAGTACTTCGACAAAGTTCCATTTTTAGGAATACATTGACATACTTTGTTCTGTTAGTTCACAGTGTGTTTAAAAAATACATTTTCTTGACACTCGCTATTTTATAGCAGTGATAAGGAATATGATTCTTTCTATATTGATAACAAAGTTATAGACATGTTAATTAGAGTTAGTTACGGTTTATTATTATTTTAATTTTCATTAAAGACTACATTGTTTATAATTTGTAAGTTATTTTTTGTTTTTCATTCATTTGTATATTTTTTATACATCGTTTTTTGTACAAATTACATTAATGGGTATACGTATTAATATTTAAAAAAAATCAATTGAAATCGATTTAGAGAAATTTAATTGACAAGGTAATTATAATTTTATTTATAATAGTTTTAGATAATTTTTTTGAAAATATACTTACAGATTAATTGAAACATTGTTATTTTTACTATTGGCATATTAAGTGTAAATAAATAAGATATATTTAGCTACTTATGTATAAGTAAATGTGTTTTAAAATGTATATTTTTGTTAATATTACAATAAACCTTGGTGTTGTGCGTCATAAGATTAAATGCGTATTTAAACTCAATGTTGATGTATATGAATGTATTTTCGAAAATAAATTTTTTTTTTTTATTAGTATAAATGTTTTTAACTAGTCCTTTATAATTATATTTTTATTTATTACATATTTCTGTTTAGACTTTATAATTTTGAATTTTATTGATGTTGTAAAACCTTACAAAATATATGTCTGTGTTAAAAAGTGGTTTTTAATTTAATACTCTTAATGTTCACATTACACCGGTAGAATGGGTGATCTTTTAACTCACTTTCTAACAAACAACCATTAAAAAGCAATTAAAAATTAAATAAAAATAAAGAACTAAAAAAAATAAAATTATAAATTAAAGTGACGAAATAGCTATGATATAAGATATGTATAAATAAATTGTTAAACAAATGATAAAAATAATAAACGTAAAAATTGTAGAACTCTAGACGTAAGTGCGAAGAAGCGAAAAAAGTGAGGCGACGTTTGGAAGGAAAGCATAGAAAGGATAAAAGATGTAGTGGAGGACGAACGATGAGTATGGAAATATATCAAAATTATTTGAAAAATAATGATGTAAATATGGACCCTGTTCACCCTTATAAGGGTTGAATAGGTCCCGAAAACGGAACCCTATAAAAAACAGACTACTATAATATGTCAACAGAAAAAGTACAAGAAGCGAGTATTCGACAAGTATACTTTGTACGTAAAAGTTTAGAATGTGGCTCAATATATTAAAAAAGACAAATACACACATACACATTTTTATACACATATAAATGTATACAGGGAGATTTGTTAAAGGTGTAGAAAAGTTTTAGAAAAGGTGAATGTATATTTCATTTGTGAGCGAATATCCTTAAAAATTATACACCTATTTACAATCAGCCGTATATAGTAATCTCTCTGAAATATGTTACATTAACTTATTTTTCTCTTCCAAGCTAATAACTCTTGGCATCACAAAACCTGCATTGATAACTAGGAAACAGTAATTAGCTTTAATATGCAGTAATTTGAATTTTGAAAACGGTTTTCAAGCATTACATTATAAACTATTTCTGAAACCATTGATTTTTAGATATGGGGTTGTCGTAGTCGTCGTTTGAGTACCTAGACGCCCGTAATAGACATAGGCCTCCGCCAGAGATAGCTAGGTGGGATATACCATAGTCGCCACGCTTTGCAGGCGAGTTGGCGATAGCAGTGTGGTGTTATAATATGGCGCAGAGGACTCTGCTGCCCATCCTTTGGAAACTTGTTTGTGAACAGCGAAAATGCCATATAATTAATGCACAAAGTGTGAAATATTAAAGATCGTATCCTGGGGATCGAACCTGCGACCAACAATTGCAAGTCTCAGCTAGGCTACCATAGCTCAATGGATAGGGTGCAGTATGTATTCATTGACACTAAATAAATGTACAGCTACATTTAAATACATAAATTTAAAGCCTTTATATCTATTGCTTATCATTCTGTATATATAATTATACATATATACTTATAATAGATACAATGTAATGTGTAATTGATTATGTATAATAACTGAGACTGAGATTTGTGAACGTAGCTCGCGACACTCATTCTTTTAAAGCTTTTTCACCTATAACTAATTACTCTGCAGATCAGTATTTTACAACCTTTTCTGTGCCCTGCCTTACTAAATTTCCTTTCGCCGTTCTAAATTCTTTACGCCCTCTAACGTAACATACATAAATTTCATATTAAAGCGTAATGCCTGAACTCGTCTCGAGTCCACTTTTCCTCTCAACAATCAAATTGCCCCCATGTGGAGCGTGGGCCGCATGTTGGGAAACACTGCTGTGGATATATTAGCACCGACATATATACTGGAGCATGTTGCGGGTGCAGGCGTGGTTATTACTGGTAGAAAAATAATTGACGACTTGTAAACTGTTTGCGTTCCGATTTAAATTGACACAATAACTGGGAACTTGATATAATAATGATAATGATAATGGTGATGGTGATGGTGATGGTGATGATGATGATGATGATGATGATGATGATGATGATGATGATGATGATGATGATGATAGATATTATCCGATCTCAAGGCACAAGACATCCCTGCCTTATCAGCCAAAAGGATGACGAGCGCTCGCACCCGGAAATAAATTCCGCTGGTGCTACTCGCCATCGAGCTCACGCCGGGGGGTAAGCAGATCTTTGATATTAAGAAAATTTGCGCCCTCTCAGGTATTTCCTTCGAAGCACTTCACAAGAAGGGCTTAATCAGGCAGTGCCACCGCTGCCAACATTACAGGCATTCTGCCCGCAACTGTTACGCACGTCCTAGGTGCGTCAAATGCCTGGGTGACCACGGCACCCAGCAATATACAAGAACTCCCGATCCAGAGGGCCCACCAGCATGCGTCCTCCGCCAAACGGCAGGCCACCCCGTCAACTATCGGGGTTATGCTATGGCACCCAAGCGACAGCCGGTAGGCCCTCCCCGCGGCGCACATGTCGAACAGGGCCGTCCGGCCGCCCCCGTCAAAGGCCCGAGGCCAACACCCCGCCCTCTTTCGCTCGCGTTGACACACGCGATATCTTTTCCTTCGCCGCGAAATTTCGCAGCCGCTAAGGGAGGCGCAAAGCTTTTGGTGCTCGCTGAATACGAGCACCTCATCAGAGCAATAGAAGTAAACTTTCCTTAAAAGCTCTCTACTCAGTAAGAAAAAAGACTAAGGGGGCGTTTAGCCCGCGCCCCTTAGTCGTCACCCTACCATCGCTGGCGGCGAGCTAAAGAGACGGATTAAGCCCTCAGCTCTAACTGTTGTCTATTTCAACATTGACGGCCTCTCCGATAAAAAGGATGAAGTGGCTCAGTTAGTGAGTGAACATAACGTCGACGTTTTGCTCATTCAGGACTCCCACTTCTAGCCCTCCAACCGCGATCCTAAAATAGCTAATTATCACCTCGTTAGAAATGATAGACTTTTCAGGAAGGGAGAAGGCACTTTGATTTATTTCAAAAGGTCTCTGCACTGTTTCCCTCTTGATTCTCCACCACTCACCAACTCTGTCTTAGTGTGTGAAATGTCTCTCACCGGTCACCCTCCACTAATATTAATATCTACATACCTCCCTGGTAACAAAGAGATATTTCGATCGGAGACATTAGGACGCTCACCTCCTTAGGACCAACACTCTTGATTGCTGGCGACTTTAACAGCAAGCACGACAGCTGGAATGCCAGCTCCAACAACGCAAACATCCGACGAACTAGGTTTAGCCATAAGGGCTCCCACATCACCCACTCGTTACCCCAATAACCTGCTGCCTCACAGGGCGTCAACTATTGACCTAGCCCTGTTTAGCAACGTCACGTTGCAACTTAATGGTATCGAGTCGCTTCACGAACTCGACTCTGACCACCGTCCTGTCCTAATGCAACTGGGCCATAGCAGCGAGTGCATGGGCGCCGGCGGCTAGGAAGCTGCTGGTCCGCAGGCAGTTGGGCGCGGTCCAGCGGGGCTTCGCGCAGAAGATCGCGAGGACCCACAGGACCGCGTCCCTGCACTCGGCCCTTATACTTGCCGGGTTGCTTCCCCTGGACCTTCGGGTCCAAGAAGCAGCCCGCTTATTTGAAATAAGAAAGGGTCATTCCCGGCAGGTGGTAAAGGACCGAGACCTGGAGGTACCGGTCAGCTACCTGAGACTACCACACCCGTCTGGTCAAGTTGGTGTGGAGTTCTCCTGTCTGGGGGAAAGTGCGGAGGAAGTCCGACTTGCCACCGCGGCTGCCGATCTGGTAATTTATACCGACGGCAGCCGCATAGAGGATAAGGTGGGTGCGGCGTTCTGCGTCAAGCGGGGCGCCGTAGAGTCATACACAAAGAAACTCAAGTTGGGCAACTTCTGCACCGTATACCAGGCAGAGCTGCTGGCTCTAGCTGAGGCAACAGGGTACGCGGCCGGCGAGTCGGCGCAAGTCTGCGCCGTACTGAGCGACTCGCGGTCCGCTCTCGAAACTGTCGCAAGATCGGACACCCTCCATCCCTTAGCGTTAAGAGTGAAGGAGAATGTGATGAAAGTGAGAGAAAAAGGGAAGGATGTAAGGTTGTATTGGGTGAAAGCGCACGCGGGGATGGAGGGGAACGAGAGGGCGGACCAGCTTGCCAAGGAAGCGGCCCTGAAGAGTAAAAGACGACCAGAATATGAGAGATGCCCTGTTTCATTCGTCAAGCGGCAACTGAGACAGGAGTCGCTCGACGAATGGAACAGGAGGTATGTAGAAGGAACGACGGCTTCGGTAACGAGGATGTTTTTCCCGGACGCCGCCTCAGCTTACCGCGTGCTCCGCAGCATCGAGGTGGACGCGGTCTCGGCCCAGCTCTTCACGGGGCACGGGGGGTTCTCTGAGTACCTTTATAGGTTTAAGCTCAAGGAGGACCCCTCGTGCTTCTGTGAACCGGGCGTGGGCCAGACCGTGATCCACCTTGTGGCCCGGTGTCCCGCATTCGGGGGACTCCGGTACGACTTCGAGTGCCGGTCTGGCGTGCAAATCAGGGAGGACTCGATTGCCTCCCTGATAGGCGGGGAATTCAAAAGTTCATTCTTAACCCTCTGTAAAGAAATAGTCAAAAAAGCTACAAGCATTAACAAAACGCAAACATAATAAACAAATAGAAAATAGAAAATAAAGTGACAAAATGAAACATAAACCTGTGATAAATGAAAAATAATTATAGAGTAAGAAATTTATTGTAAAATATTAATAAATTGTTATTATTGTAAAATAAAAAAGGTAACATAAAAACATAAAATGGAATTAGTAATAAGAAAAGAGGAAAGAATGAAAGTTGAATAGAGCAAATGAGAAAGAAAGATGAATTGTTGAATGAAAGATAGAAAACAGACTGAAAGAAATGATAATGTAAAGAAAGAAAGACGAGTAAGAAAATAAAAACGTATGTGAAAAATATTGCTGAAAAGGTCCCTGTCCCAAAAATCAGATAGGGGTACGAGAGGCCCCCAATAGCGGGGGTCATTAAAAAAAAAAAAAAAAAAAAAAAAAAAAACTGGGCCATAGCGCTACAGAGGTTCTTACAACCAAAACTAGCGTAACCGATATGCCCTCGAGTCGAGACTCAGCATCTCTCTAGTATTCCCGATAACCTCAACTCGCCTGAGGAAACCCTACAGGCAATAAACTCATTCGCTAAACACGTTCACTCAGCCACCGAAGAATCTACCCGGAGGACAGTCATTAAGCGCAAGTTTTTCGACTCTCTTCCAGACTATATTCGGCGCCCGATTAGACAAAAAAACACTGCTATGAGACTCCACGATAGGTATCGCACCGAGGAGAATAGACTGCGCCTTCCCAAACTTCAAAAGCTTGTCAAAGAACGGCTCGCGGAGCACAGAAACAAAAAATGGGACGATCTGCTTAGTGACCTCGAGCCTACAAAAGACGTCTTCTGGCGTCTGGCTCGAAGTCTCAAAGTAGACGATGCCCCCCTCTTAGAGAATCCGACTCCTCCTTAGCATTCGACGACGTTGACAAGGTTGAATGCCTGGCCGACAGCTAAAAGCAACAATGCACTGAATCTTCGCCATCCATCTGTGTACGGTCGAATCTGAGCTCCGGATCAAATCGACGCTCCCGCGGTACGGACCGGAAATCCCTTACGTTTCCTTCGAAGTGGTCTGCACCTTATAAAAGCTCTTAAAAACAAATCTGCCCCGGGACCTGATGGTATATCCAATAGAGTCCTAAAAATCCTCCCTCCTCACCTTATTCTCCTACTGGTTTCCATCTTCAGCTCCCTTACCGCCAGCTGCTCTTTTCCAGATGTCGGTAAGAAAGCGGCGGTGGTGGGGATTCCGAAGCCTAGCAAATCAAGGAATCTCCCGTCATGTTATCGCCCTATAAGTCTTCTCAACACCTTGGGGAAGCTAAACGAACGCGTCCTTCTCAAGCGGCTTAAAGTCGTCGCTCACAAGCAAAACCTCCTCCCGGACGAACAGTTCGGATTCCAAAATTACCATTCGTGCGTCCATCACACACACAGATTCACAGAATCCATACTCATCGGCTTTGCGCCAAGCAAGCCTAGTGACAAAGGCGCTATCTTGTTCGATATCGCCAAGGCTTTCGACAAAGTCTGGCACAACGGTTTATTATATAAACTGTACGCACTCAACGTGCCGGATAGACTCTTTAAGATCATACGAGCCTTCTTGTCGAACCGCACTTTCCGCTGTCGAGCGGAAGGCGTATCCTTTACTCCTCGTCCCATCCGAGCAGGTGTCCCTCAGGTATCCTGCCTCTCTCCACTACTCTTTTCGCTATTCACTAGCAATATACCTAGAGATAGCAAGATCCTACTCGCGTTCTTTGCGGACGACACCGCACTCTTCACCTCCAGCAGAGCGCGGGCATTAATTTAGCGACATTTCCACCCGCGCGCGCGTTTCAAGTCGCGGCCACCCGCCTGAGCGAGTGGTTAAGGAAATAGAGAATAAACGTTAACCCCGACAAAAGCCAGGCGATTATGTTTTCGCGTTGAATTCAGACTCCCCGGGTACGAAAGCGCAAGCGTCATGCTGACCGGGGCATCCTCTCCCTCTTCGACCGACCCATCCCTTGAAAGGATTCGGTCAAATACCTCGGGGTCACCTTCAACTCCAAACTGACATTCAACCAGCATATTCGCCAAGGAATAAAGCCTCTCACATCCTAAATAGGCATTACCCTATCATTTGCTCCTCAAGCAAACTGCCCTTAGGCACAAGCTGTACTTGAACGAGGCTTGCGTAAGACCAATTTTCTCTTACGCGAGCGTTGTATTCGCGCACGCCGCACCCACCAACATCATCATTAATTTTATGGGCGTACATCAGCTGACATAATGATTTCCGCGCCTTCCGGTCGAGGCAGAGGTTTCTCCCAAAAATCACCGCGATGACCAGTCTTGCGCTGGCTGCGTCCAGCGACTTGTCGCAGCCTTAACTATATCGAAAGAGACAAAGGGTCCTGTAGTACATTATTAATATAAGATTTAATAAATATTTTGATAACGTTGAAATCGGTGCTTAAACACCGTTTAATAAATTATAAAACATTACCAAGCTATAGAGAAGGAATGAAAGAGGTCATCCGTAACTATGAACTCTGCATCTCGCTATATGCATCTACACCTTTACAACGAAAAAGACTTTTGTACTTTACTACTGTTCAAACATATAACATTTTCGAACGTTCGTATTGAATCGATATCTCTTTCAATCGAATAAATAGCTGTAGCACTTGTTCGAAACCTGTTTTTGAAGGTAACATAAAGAAATCATTTTTTTCCTATTTCAAATCTGCGGAGAGGGAAAAAATGTATTAAGAAAATATCTAGTAATGTTTACGGAATTTGTAACTTATGTATTGTTATGATTTTAATTGGGAAAATTTATTTTCAAATTATCATTCGCTCATTTCACTTATGGATTATTTTTTGACAGTTACTTGATTTTGTCGGCCGGCCCTCTATTCTTCTGCCTTTAAGTTTAAGGTGATGGTCTTAAGTTCACATTTACTTCTGTGATGTCGAAGCGATCTATAATTTGACGTTGTCTCTATCGTAATGACGATGGATGCGTGTGTTGGTTGCAGCGTAAAAAATATATACCTCGGGGAGCGCTGTCTATTTAAATAGCACAGGATTAAACACAGGCGCACCGCGAGCTATGAAGAGCGCTACACAGGGCTGATGACCCGCTACACGACCGCTACACGACCTTCTTCTATGTTAGAAAGATCACTGTAAAGGCGCGCTTGAGTAGTATAGATTAGTAGTAGTAGTAGTAGTTTTGTGTGCACGTTCGAGGATGGGGAATCTCAAAAACTAAAAAACAAGGAACATCTCAATGGTATTGTAATGTAATATAATATTATAGTATAACGAATGAACGAAAGTTAATCAGAACTAGCGAGTTATTCAGAAAAGTAGGTGGGGTTGGGTGTAAATAAAAAATATTCAGAGAACATGGCGAGAACACGGGTGGCGTAATTAAAAGCTCAGTTAACTGACCCAAAGCTTTGAACTGTTCGCATCTGTTTACCGTGCGTCAAAGCGATGCCAAATGTAAAATAGATACGAGATATTACGACAATATTTGAATAGAATGGAAATTGCCGGGATACAAATATGCAGCGTCGAGTTACATTTGCATTTTCGTTTTATGGAAACACTTAAAAACTTTTGTCTGACGGAATATCAGTTAATGTAATACGTAACTACAACGCATACATTTTCGCCTTCCATGCAGAAGTAATAATACCCATCGCAGATCGAATATTAAAAAGGAAGTAATTACTGCCGGGCCTGACAGGGGAAGGCTTATGCCGCTGCAAGGCATAACTGACTTCCGCGAGCCCGAATCTGTCCGCCTAGTGCGGGACCTGCCCGCGCCGCGTCTGCCGGCTCATGGCCACCGCTCGAGAACCTTTCGGCCTCAAAGGCCGCCGGTGGCACGAGCGATGTGCCCCGCCCACTGATCTTCGTTCTTCTGTGACTCTCCTCATTTGTTATTCGATCTCGCAGTGAGACTCCAAGCACAACCCTCTCTATAGCTCTCTAGGTGACCTGGAGTCTTCTTATGAGGTTCGTCTTAAGCGACCACGTCTCGGATTCGTATTCCATCACTTAAATTAAAAAGTAATATGTTCTTAAGTTTAAATCAATCAAGTGATGTGATTAATCAAGTGAAGTGATTAGTTTAGTTTTTTTACTTTATAATGTACGTGAATGTAAGCACCAACACGATAAATTAGTTTGTGTGGTGCAATACTTAAATACACTTCTATTTTTTAAGAATAACAAAGTGAATTAAATGCAGATTTTTTTATACCTTTTACTAAGATATATCCGAATCATTGTAACGAATTAAAATAATCATTTTCGCTTACTCGTTTTAATAGTTCCCATATATATATATATATATACATACATACATATATATATATATATATATATATATAAATAAAGTATAATTTATAAAGAATTCAAAATTGTCAGAACGTATCAGTAGTTCATTCTAGAGCTGTATTTTTCAACTTTTTAGGTGCCATGTCCCACTTTTTTTAAATTTTTACGCGCCCTATGTAAAATATATATAATTTATGTTAAAGTGTAAGGGTTTAACCTCGTATCGAGTCCATATTCGAATTGTCCCCTTGTGGGACGTAGGCCCCACGTTGGGAAACACTGTTGTAGAGCAGAGAAGAGCGACACGCGGCCTGTTAATTCTGCATTCTTCTAATTTCTGCAGCCAGCCACGCATTTCTAAAATTGAATTTTTATTTTATCAACTTTCACTCATTAATATATATTATAGTGATAAAATTAATTATAGTAGAATGGTGGTACATTCTAGACCGAAACAGTTAGTTAATAATAATTAGATAGAAATGTAACACTACCTTGCAACTAAAGAAAAATTGGTTGGCTATAAACTTACATAACAGTATTAAAAAACAAAACAAAAAGGAATCAATAATTGCAGCTTAGAGAACATGACCCAATTAGACGAGAGGTTTCTTCACCAAAATATTGCAAATGTGTAACATGAAAATATAGATTAAAAAAGGATGTTTGGAATAACGTTATGGATAATTAATAATATTTTTGACTTGTAATTTGTAACAAGCGGAGATCGGGCCAGTTCATAAAATAGCTTTGTAAATATTAATAGATGCAGTATATACGATGTATTAATTTATAATTTCTGTACTCAATAAGAATTTACTTAATTCTTTTAACAAAATTATTCAGTAGATAAGCTCAATTTTCTTCTATTAGCATAATAATATTTTTTATAAAGAAAAATAAAATAACATAAAAAACAAAAAAAAAATTAATTGTATATGGAAAAAAATATTCCCTCTCTTTTATTAGTTACTTTTTATTTTTTAATACTGTACATTGTACGTACTATGCATTTGTCTTATACTTAACTGCGAAAAGTACTACTTTTTGGATGCAGGCGAATGACAGTATCACCTCTTTGCTTTGTACACGCGCGCGTCTGTAGAATTCGTAGTTTTCTTTTGTTTCAGGTTCTCTTTTTTCATTTTCTTCCTTCTTAGTTAACAATTTTCTCGATTTTTAATTATTATTTATTGAACCGAAATTAACATATTTACCTTCCCGTTATATATATAAGCGTTTGGTAAAATATTTCGAAATATCTTGTATAGATGATGAAAACAGTAATCGCTTCTTCACTTAATTAATGGATTCGGTTATGATTTTGGTCTTTATCATCTAAGATCGCCACGACGACCAGGACTTACCGCGACCTTTTGACTTCTACGTCGATCCGCCTCTTGTACGACGTCGCGTCTGCGGTCTCGTTGTCGCCAGTCGAGAACCTTCCGGCGCATATTTTCAATTCGGTCTTTATGACAACACATAATTTTAAACAATCAGCTAGGATCTAGGGGAGAACTGTGATTTTTATTACTGTAGATCAATCAATAGTTTGTTCTAAAAAATACTAATATTCACAGATGTTTTAAATATAATATTTTGTGTTACACCACATATGCTCTCTCTTTCTCACATCAGTTCAAAACATCGTAGGCTCATAATGTTAATGCTTGATAATACTTTACTAGTCAGACCTCTTTTTTAATGAACATCGAATGATAACGCACTATTTTAAAATTCAAATATTTAATGTTTAATTTTTATTGGCTATTTATTAAATAGAAGAGACCTTTAGTAAAGCCAAAATAAATTTAAGAGTCTTCCGCGAGAATATTGCGTCCATTATTACGTGTTGTGCCTTTGGTACCTGTAACTTACTAACACCGCTATAAGTTCTACTTATGTTAGGAGCATTTAAAGAAACATTTATCTTTTATAAAGTAACAACGGTCTTGCTCTCAAGGGCTTTTTGACTATATTAGTTTTCTAACGGTACTTTTTAAAGCATGTACAGATATTTATACTATCTATAACAATACGCTTCCATCCACTGTTTAAATATACAATAATACTTTATGAATATATAATATGTAATATTATTTGTAAATATGATATATATTTATTTGTTTATAACTATGTTAAGAAAACTCGTCGTCGAAATCGTCTGTGAATCAAAATGTAGAGTGTATATATCTGACCTAAAGCTAGAAACTGTAGTATAAATTCATTATTACTGTAACAAAGTTACAAGCTCAGCGGTCAATTAATATTTATCATATCGTAGATTTAGTCATTTTTGCCTGATAGAAAATATTTTCATAACCTATTAACAATAAAGACGTTTCTATTCATTTGTCATATTAATATTTTTAATTAAATACGAATGGATTTATTTTATTTGAAACAATTGCCAGTGATTGTACATTGTTTTTTTAATATATTTAGATTCACTTTGAAAAACTGCGCTATTTTGATATATATTGTAACTTTATACTGTTTGAATGTAGTACTATTTTACATTTTATTTATTTGCAGAGCTGTAAATACAAGACTTATTTTTTAATTTTTAGTCTTTAGATAATTTATCTTTTTATTCCTCGTTAAATGGATTGAAAGGAAAGAACATTAAATAAATGTTATAATTAAAAATGATGAAGAGGATCTGCTTCTTATTATAAAAAGCGGTTTTATCTCTTCATGGCGCTAACCTGCGTTGTTCCTTGGTACGAGCAAAATGGTCGGAAGCTTTAATTTGATTTTTATTATTTATTTATTTACGTCACTCTCAGTAAGTGAAATTATACAAAAAAGACCCAAAATTTACATAAATAATTACATATGTACCTAATATTTTGTTTCAATTTGTATGTTTATTTAAATTGTGATTTTATCGTATTTATTTCATAAAGATTTAGAGTAATTTCGAATTAAGCACCATCACTTATATATCTGTGATATCAACGTCATTAACTTTTTTTACGTAAATACTTTTTTGGATTTTCTGTAGAGTATTTCTGATTTTACTTTCATTAAAAAAGATTAACAACATTTTTAAATATCATTTTGAACAATCACCATTTAGTTCTGTGATATATAAAATATGTTTTTTGCAATATTATTTAATTAAAAATTTTCAAATAATATATTTTTAAAATGCATAAATCTACAATGTATATATCTATATGATGATTTAGATTAATAAAATTTTGTAAATAATTAACGAATGCCAAACACCACTGACATAAATATAAGTTAGTATAATATAAGAAAATGTAATTGTAGGTAATGGCGTTCCACATTTTTACAAATTTAAATTGTTTTAATATGTTTAACTTTTTTTTTAAATTGTATAATTCGACAAAAGTCGAGTAGCGAATCTAAATTGCCGATCCTAAGACTGAATCTCATAAGCCTTTGGATTATTAATTTTAGAATAAACGTTATCTATTTTTAAAATGGTGCAATAATTAAAAAATATTTATTACTAAGTATATTTTTATTATTTTATTATATAGTTGTAACATTATTTCGATTTTAACTAAAGGCATAGTAATAATATATTCAGTGTTCCATTTAAATTAATGTTTGCTTTTTCCGTAAGCTAAAAATTAAGTTAAGATTAAGATGTATATAAGTCGATTCGTAAACGAAAAGACAAAAATACCATAAATGACGAAATATAAGTAAACTGCTTAATTAGCCAATTTATAAAGTAACAAAGTTACAGATATGTTTTTACATTCGCAAGTATAACTTGGCAATCGTATTCTTAGTTTAGCATAACTTGATATGCGTGTATTGTAATAATATTGTACTGTACTGTATCTAAGGAAGTTAATGCTGTTAGCCTTGCGGCTTTTACAGCTTCGTCTGAATGAGTTCACGGAACGGAGGGGTCCGTGAACTTAAAAACTTAACAAAGTTTGAGTGTCGGAACTCGTATCAGAGCTTGGTGGATAATAATATTGCTACATAAAAGCCGCCATATGTGAAAGTTCCCGCGGACGTCGTCACAACGCTCAACCTTTTGTTCGTCTCGCCCACTCGTCTCGCTCACTCGCACGGCGTGCACGATAAGCGCTCTTGCTTGCTCTTGGCAGGTAGCCAAGGCGCAGCACGTGCGCTCGCGGCCGTTGCAGTTCTCGGTGAATCGGATTTGAACTAGGGAACGATGCGCAACCGCTCGTAGGCGCATTATTCATTTTCCGAGCACAAATTATGTTAATTATTCAATAAACGTTTTTCCACATCACAGTATAAAGTTTCTATCGCAAAGCTGAGCTCTTTACAGGTTAAGTTATAGCTAAGTTATAATTCTCTAGTAACTTTGATAAAACTTGATCTCGTTAATAAATATAAGTATATTCGCATTCAAAATGCTTACTTACGTAACATAGTTACGGATAAGTTAGTGAATAAACTGTATATACTTCTAAGTAAAACTTGGTTATATTATAATATAGTTGATATTGTAAGAAACGTAAGAATAGCGATGGAATCCAAAAAAGAAAGCAGATTTTGTAACTTACATACCTTACAACCTAATCAACCTGTATAATATATACAGGTTGATTAAGTATACGTGTAAAACCTTTAAAAGTGTAAATGTATAACTCATTTCTCAACAAAATTATTCCAAATTTTTACATCCAATTTTAATCACTTTATGAAGTGATCACTCTGAAATAAGTTACAGGTATTTATTTTTCTACATTCATTCAGACATTTCAGACATTCCAATAACTCCGGGTAGTGCAGAGTCTGCAAGAACGGATAGTAAACAATAATTAATTTTAATATGTAGCAATAAAATTTTTTTTAATTTTTTTCTCTCTGTATAATCATTACGTCATTGATCATGAAACCAAGCATTTTTGGATAGGCATACGATACGAGTACATTAATTAACAATAAATGAGCTATTCATATTTTCACGTTATTAAAGCTTTTACACATACGACCAATCACCCTGTATTTAAGTATCTTTAAATTTTAAGCCCTAATTAGACTGTAATGTTTTTAATTTTACGTTGATATTCATTTCTCTCATACCTTTTTATTGTTCGTCAAAAAATTTGACCTGAACACCATAATGATTTAATTTAAAATCGTCAATTTAGGTTTTATTCTGAGAAAATTATTTAAATTTCATTTACCACTTTTAAATAAGTCTTGTATGTCGCTTTTCTTCATTTGTTGATAAAACAATTATTGCAGAGATTTGGAAAGTTATGATTTGACTCAGATAAGGATTTCTTAAAGTAAATGATTAGGTATCAAAAAGTTTTGAGGACGTTTATTTTATACGAAATTAATATTTGTTTGAATACTAAATACTCATAGTCTTAGGTATAAAGTTGGAACAAAATTATTAGGATTATTAAGACTGTACATTACAAGTATTTTTAAGGGGCCATCAGGGACGCTATGAATTTGGATCAAATCCATGATATGTAGTCAGAATTGGTGTCGCCGTTTCCTTGGTTTAATATTTACTGTTACCTTGTTTTTGTTTAAATTAAACATTTACGTAGTTATTTTTAAAGTTTATATAATATTCTTATGTGTATATTAAAGTAAAGTGTATATTATATTCTTTTTGAAAAATGGAAAAATACGCTCATAGAGGATGAGATCTATGTTCAACAGTAAATATCTTACGGCTTAGGTAATGATACTCATAGAGTAATTGTAAATACATTGATATTATATAACACCGTTCTCGTTCTGAAGTAACAATATCTTTTCTTGTTAACTATTGTTTATGTAAGATCATATATAGCTCCAAAACATTGTTGTATAAATTGTCAACTTATGTTATATTCGTTAATGATTTTAGATCTTTAATTATTTTTTCTTTATCTTCTTTTTTTCTTTCCCTCTGTTTTAGCTAATTGAATATTTATGATTTATGAATCCTGTGTCAATATTTTGGACAAAGATGCAAATACAGTGAGCTGTGTCGTCATGAAGAGGGCATTTCAACGTTTTAATAGAACATAAATAACAAGCATTTTGTTTTGCGAACTAATAAAATCTCTTGCGAATTGAAGAATTTTATTAGCATTAATTCACAAATTATTATTGTAAATAATATATATTTATCTTAATAAATATACTAAACATTATAGTATTAATATTAAGCTGTAAATTAAAAAAAATCGATAAAGAGAGCCTAATTTGTGTAGATTGTACAAAGGGCGTGAAAGAATGGTAGTGATAATAAAAGTAGGGTTAAGTTGTAAAAGGAATGTATAACATAACCGTCCCGGGAAGTTTTGCAATATTGTTTTGCTATATTTTGAATGGAGTTTATTTAAAGTAAATCTGTTTAATATACGATATCAGAATATCGTTTTAGAGCACAGGTCGTCTTTCATGCCGTAACTTATTATAGACATTAATATGTAAGACAAAAAACATAAAAACTACAAAAATACAGATTATATATTACTATAGATAATTAATCATAAGTTTTGTAAATGTAAAACGTATTATATTAAACATTTACATAATTTTTTAAGGTTATAAACATTATGTTTATTATATAATTATTATTATTTATTGTGTTTATGTAAACAATATGAAGGTTTATGTTACGTTTTTCAAAAGATTTATAATTTTTATGTAGTTTAAATTGAATACAACAGATGATTAACTTAATTTGAAATAAATAGTGTAAAAATAACGATGAGGACCTCCTCATAATCAACTTTCAGATGTATTAGTAGACCGAGTATAAAGATACGCTTGTTATACATTTTTCTAGGCTTCGTTAAATTAGTAATACTTTTGTGAGCGTACCGTTTTATAATTCACTCTCTTGCGTCACTGAATTATCATGAAGTAAATTTAAAAATATTATTAAATAAAAACTTTAAAAAATGCTAATACAATATGAAGAATTTTATAGTGATTACAAAGCTTGGATATGAATTACTCTAAAAAAAAAAATTGCAATAAATCTGCAATAACAAAATAAAACTACATCGTTTTTACGAATGAAACTTTCTTTACCTTTAAATATATTATAGAAATAAATATATATCCTGTATGATTATTAAAAAAATGCACTCCAGCGACAGACTCCAAAGCACTTAAAAATACGTTGCTCGCTTGCCCAATGTTAATGTATGGTTTACTCTATCGAAAAATCAAATCTTTACCGTTAATAATAAATAATGCTAGTATAGTAAGTACAAGCGTCATCAAATTTTGAATTATTCCAAATTAAAATTAATAATTGTTTACCCTTTTGAAGCTTCCACTTCTTTAACAAATCACCTGTATAACTATATAAGAGTTGTGTAGCTCTTATGTTTTCTGTATTATATTGGTAATGTATTTATATTTAGTTTAAATTTAAAATTGTATTAACCCAGTTCATATTTACTCGTAAAAAGTTCTTGTGTTTTTAATTTAAGGGAGTTATTAGTGTTCTGGTATTATGAAGAACCCTCTACATCGGATTAACCATAGGTCGCAGGGATATTAGTGTAAATTCGACATCCCTCGTTTCAACCGCGGGGGCGTGTATACGAAGGGTTTTCCCCTACCGAAAACTAAAAGATTATTTTAAGTCTATTTTAATTATGTAACATTGTATTTGAAACTTAAATTAGTCAATATAATCATATAATACATAGCTTATAGTTATAAATATGTGTGTAGTAAATAAAATGTGTAGTGTACAATATGAAGAATAAGTGCGTACATTTTCATAAGTTGTTGTTTTTTAGTAATAAACGGCAAAATTACGTCTATACAAAGGTATTCGTATAATATTGCAAAGAATTAAAACATTTTGATGTTTTTTTCTGTCTCAATTTATTTTTAATAGACAATTCAAATTATGTTTGACGACACTCAAAAGAACGAAAAAAAAAAAACAGATTATTTATTAATTTGACGTCATTAATTATTAATAATTATCAATATACTTTTGAAGTATTAAAGCTATTTTATTTCTTTAGTAAATAAATTCTCGTGATGAAATATTTATTTTATTAATCTGTTTTTATGTATTTAATTTTTAATACAAACTGCACTGAGTCACTTGTTAGTTGCTCGCGACAGTTTGCGCGTTATGATAAGTCTGAACTTAATTTTAAGATTTCGATCGCTAATGATAGTATGAAACTTAAAAAAAATCGTAACAATATCTCTAATTTTATACCATAGATGTATATTTCTTTGTAATTATCAATGGTACCAAGGCTGTGTTTGTAATACTTTTATTTATAATAGAAAGTTTGTTTATAACACAGTTTTATTGGCTATTACTAAGTTATTTCAAGTACATTAATAATATAACTTTCCAATTGTATATTTTGATCATCTTTTGGCTGTGTGAAAATAATACGCTAAGCATTAAGCGAATATATTTATATATATATATATATATATGTATATATATATATATATATATATATATATATATATATATATATATATATATAAACAGTAGTGGTAGTTGCATACTCTGAAACGGATTGACGGATTTTTATTTAATTCCTTATGTATATTTAGTAGGTGTGAGAATCAGACAAAGTATATACGAAGAAAAAAAAATACCATCCTACTATTCTATTTTTAAATAGTAATATCTGTACTTCAGTAACTATAAAACCTTGGCAGTCGATAATTGTTCCCTTACCCCGGACACGATATAGCATTGAAGAAGTGATATTGTTTTTAGGTTTATTTTTGTAATTAATTAAGTATTAATATATTCTATTTCTATATTCTGCCATCAATAACAGCAGTCCATGCCTCTGTGACTTACCTACCGGATCTTCAGATGCTTACGATAGTTTATACATATATCTATAATTAAACGACCAAATATTTTTAACTACTGCGAGTAACGCTAAAAAGAAATTATATTATGTTCCACAATATTATGCGAAGCCATTAATATATTAAGAGTTTTAACACCAGCAAATTTTGTTGATTATTATTATGTCTTTTTATAATGATAACAAATGTAACACTTATATTATTATGTACATGATTTTAATAAAGGGTAATAATTGGTAAAAAGATAATTTTGTAATAAATTGTTTTTATTAAATGAAACCAATGTATACAAAAATAATTATGTACAATGTGCTCGAAGAATCGTATTATTAGTAAAAAAGAAACAATTGTAATGGTGTTTACTTATATGTATTTTTAGTGATACAATAATAACATGTCATATTTTATTAAAATTGTTCATTATAATAATAATAATAGTATGATTTTTGAGATAATGCTTGCATATATAGAGCAGTGGTAGCATAGCGGTAGAGGTTTGAGTCTTGCGATCTCAGTTTGTGGGTTCGATTGCCGTGATACAATTTTAAATAAATTATACTTTGTGTATTAATTTTTTGGGGTCACCACTGCTTACAAACAAGTTTCCAGTAGATGGGCAGCAGCGTCCTCTGCGTACCAAAATACCACACTGCGATCGCCAACCTGTCTACCAATCGTAGCGATTCGAAGGTCTTGTACATTGTAGTGGACGTCTATGGGCTAAAAATATTTAATTAATAATCAACAATTTTTTCACTTACACTTATCGGTCGATAGTTTTTCACACGTGATTCTCGCTAGGTTGTAGCTAGTTCCGGTAAATATGCAAAAGAATTTCAATATTGTAAGGATAACATTTTTGTTAGAAATTATCTATTTTTATTTATTTTACACATATATGACATTGAAATAATTATTTATAAGTTCTTAATGTATGATATTTTTTAAAACAGTCTCCAACATAAAGAAATGGTTTTCTGCTGCACGTTTCACAGAAGTATACTGTTGTTCTTCTTCCTCCAGGAAACTTACGATTCGAACATACTAAACAGTCATTGTGTTTTCCTTTAGCATAAACTTGCAAAATATGTAGTTTTCCATCTAATCTCTCCTCATTGTCTGCTGTTGATGGCGTTCTATATCCTGCAGTTTCACCGTCACGTCACGTCACGAAAATTCCCAATTAGTGACATAACTAATTTCCGAATAAAGCTTGTATGAGACATTGGTTTTTTGTTGTTATGTTTACAAGTGATATATTTGATATCGATTGATATTTGTAAAAGGTATGCTAGTAGGGAGACTATCGTCATTACTCTCGATTCCGATCCAATCATCGTCCGAACTATCAACATTTTCTATTTCTACATCACTTTCTTCTTCACTTGAATAAGTTATAGGCATAATTCTTCTTCTCTTAGAATTTTTAAAATCACTTTGAGAATTGTTTTCAAAACATTCATTGCCACCATCACTATCGAAATTCATAAAATTCTCTTTATTTGGGCTCAATATATTAAAAAATAATTAGAAAAGTAAATTGATATATAACTGGAGATGTCAATTGCTCTGTTACCGATATTTAATTAATAAGACAATAGTGCCTGCATTTCACACAGAGCGAGTTTCGACATGTTTCGTCTTGTCACCTACTACGTGACTTACGACCGCATCGACAAAGTACTGTTGTCACGTGCGTGGTGACTTACGACTGATAAGGGTTAATTATATCAAATATTTTAATTATATTTCAAACAACGGTTAAACGTCATAATGTTAATGTTCAATAATAATATTAGGAAACTTTCTACTACTTTGAGTTTTTATTTTAGCAATTTTGGTTTTAATATCAAATCTCTTTATGTTGATAGTATACCAAGATTATATTCTTTGTTTGTAAAATTGCGTGATTATTCAATTTTTAAAAATGTATATTAATTTACAAATACAATTTTGTAATAAACTGATTTCTATCTAGGATAATTATAAATAAACCAATGTAGATAAAAAGTATTCTGAAATACGTTTAAAGAATCATGTTATTAGTGAAAAGGAAATAATTGTAATGTTTACTTATATATGCTTAATGAATTTTTGCGACGTAAAATAATCTAAAAAATATTTCGTACTATGTAAAAAATGTAATATTGTCAATCTATAATTTTTTTAGTATATTTTATATTAACATGACTTAATATAAATGTGAAACTTTTTGACTATAAGTTTATAAAAGCATTTAGTTATTTTTATTTTTATTTTTATCTTATTCATTATCTATATTTACTTCAATACCTTTAATCGGAAGCCCTTCTCGGGTAAACGCCTCTTCCACCTTTTCCCAGACGTCTCTATCCAAAGCTTTCTTTTTCATTCACTTCCTGCCATTATTTTTATATTTTCTATCCATCCTTTTTTTTCATTATTCCGTTTGTTTCATTTGAGCTATGTTATATTAGTAATAATAAAAACTTATTTTCTAATATCAACTAAATATTATTGCGTCTATGACTTGCTTTATTAAGGTTATCCATTTGCTTGTGACATTTTTCGTATAAAAATATGTCTTTAAATTGCTACGTAACTTTTTTTCAATTATCTGAACTACAATTATCTATTGTAAATATGTACAAAATGTGTATTCTATTAAAATATATTGATGTTGTGTGTGTAAAAACGTCTGTTTCATTTTTTCAATTCTATTAGTATTCAATTAATTATTTACGCAACGACTGTCTTCTTTATTTATTTATTTATTTCAAATAGGCATACCTATAGCAAAACATAAGTTAACATCAGTTTAATTTAACAAAGTACAAATAAATATGTAAATAAAATAGAACTAACGGATCTCTAAATAATAATAAAAAAAAATACATGAACAATCTTATTTAGGTTAAATTAATTATAACTAAATTATACACTTTCGTAACAATGATTTTAGATAAAAAATAAAAGTGAAGTAAATCTTTTATAATAAATGGCAATAACAAATGCTATGTATAATAATATCCGATATATTCTATGCTTTTTTAGTGAGTGTAGATGTACAAACAAAACGTCCAACTTATTATGTCCAACTTCGAGAAAGAGATCACTAACCGAATTCAATTCGCAAGGACAGCGTTCGAGTAGCTCCGAAACATCTTCTCCTCCAAAATACCGCAATGCCTGAAGTCGAAGGCCTATGATCATTGTGTGTTGCTGGTGATGACTTAGGGATTCATGTTAGGACATGAGGATAATTTCGAGGTTACACAGAGAGCAATGGAGAAAGCTATGTTCAGAGTTTAGCTTCGAAACCGAATCAGAAATCGGGAGATCCACAGAAGAACTATGGTTACGTAGCTTGAAGAATTGCTCGTTTGAAGTGACAATAGGTGGAACACATTGCTCGTGGAACCGGCGGCAGTCGGGGCCGAAAGGTTCTCGAATGGCGACCACGAAGCGGTAGACGCGGCGTGCGTTTCCAAGGAGGACCGACGACACGATTAAGGTTTTAGGCAGTGCAAGTCCGGCCACCGTGGTCATCTTTGTGGGGTGACAATGCCTTGCAGTGGGCGTCTATCGGCCGAAAAGAAGAAGAAAAAGAAGGTACCGCAAACACTGCCTACGATTCTTGTACATTCTATTTTCAAACAATTTTTGATATATTACCGATTCTATGTAACAATTACAATGGCAAAGGCCGTCAAGAAAAATAGATTGTCTTATATTTAGTAATCTTTATACAAATTTATAGAAAAAACTCTGGAAAGCACTTAATACACACCTTTGAGTTATCTCTGTAGTTATATTGATAAATAAGGAAGATATTATCAAGGTCACGGGGAAACTGGATACGGGCAGAACAAGACCGGCCATCATGGCGACCTTTGGGGAAAGTTTTGCAGCGGGCTTCTACACTGTTATTGTCTTATATCCTTTTAATTCCGAACAGGACGTGCAAAATTTAAAATTTATTTATTCCAACAGATACTGGAGAAACGGTATACGAGTATACATCTATATAAAGGTGTGCTATTAAAAATATTTTGTTGATCGACTCGAGGAATATTTGGTTTTGGATTTGTGTCCAGGAGTAAATTAATAAATTAAGTTCTTCGGAAAACACCGGACGCAGGCCGCTTCAAATCAGTCTTATCGGACATCTATGTGGGAGGCTAATATCTGGCCATTGTCTAAAACTGAATAAAAAAGAATTTTTAATCTATAAACACAAATTAAAAAGTATATAATGACAACTAGGTTATATAAATAGAAATAAAAATTTCTTCCATGCCATTACGAGTAATAAAATATCTACAGATTCTATATTCAATCGACCTATTCTTAGAATTCGTTTCAATTCGGAAATCACTTCGAATATTCTTATTAGTGAACATTTTACCTTGCTTCAATATATTCAAATTAGAAGTATCTTATACGAGGAAGCCGAATCGCTTTGGAACGTTCTGAGAAAACAATTTCAATAAGTTGCTTTTATGGTTAGAAATGAGTCTGAAAATGAGGATAAAGTGAAAATAATTACATGATTTGTATACGTTTCAGAGAATTATTTATTGTCTTACAACTGTATTGACCGTTATATAAAAGCGTTATATTAGGGCGAGTAACTTTTTAGAAACAATGACTTTTAAGCCATCATTCCTTACTTTGAGATCGCTTTTTAAAAAGTAGGTAGTACACTATGTAAAAGTAGGTTTTTGTAAATTATAAAATTCAGAATAGATTTCCAATTATATACTAATTTTGGAAAAAAATATTCATTTTGCTATATAAAGATCGGTTATATTTGTACGTAATTCTACCAGAAACGGGATTGAGGAAACGTTCATAAAAGTGCGTTTTAATATAGGTTTTACGAATAAAAAACTTAACCAGAATATTTTTTTTGCATGTTTAAAATTTACAAAAAAGGATCATACATAATTACATCCGCAAGTAGTGCAGGATACGCGAAGCGGGAGATGGACAACTAATTTCTTTTTCCTTATGGTTCCAGAGATATCGCGACGAAACGGTAAATAGGTGGAATATAGATACATATTGTCCTCGACATAACGTTTGTGTATGCACCATTTAGATGATCTGTTGCATCTCATTAGGATAATATAAACATAAGCTACAGTGCTTCCAAACCGCAACATAACGATGATTACGCACTACTGTATAGCGGCCGATAGATATACTGGGATGATATATACCAAAGACTAACCAACATATTAAGATAACCATAAGGTTTTGAATTTTTTGGGGATGTAGTATTGGTGCACGAGATGGGAAATAAACTTATTTGTAGTTGTAATTTTATGATAGCAATGTAGCCTAAAATAGTGCAACCGAAACCGCTGTACCGCGCCTTAGGTATGCGCGCAGCGAGACGAGGGAAAGGAGTATCGCTAGGTCCGTTCTCCGTTTCTCGTGTCCGCCGTCAACGGCGCTCATGGTCTGTTTTACTTTTTAATATTTTTTTAAGAGTCCATATAAATAAAACTTGTGAAAAAATCCTTTAAATCTTTATTATATTTACTATTAACTTGTATTGTATCTTTTTGAAAGAAAATACAATATTCAATTACATTTTTTTATAAAGTAACATTCCAGTTTAAGTCTACATAATGAAAGTAAAGTGTTGAATGAACTTTATTTTTTAGAAATTCATTCTATTGGATAACACAAAGTGGCTTGTTGCACAAAGGCCGACCAAATACAATAAATATTTGCATCGAATCAAGCAGTTAGTGAAGACTAGCGTAACCTTATATTATATTACATAGTGCATTGAATATAACCATCGTAATATTCAATGCACTATGTAACCTCGTGGCTGTATTGGACTAAGATGTGTGTGTATTTCATTTGTATTGATTGATACAGTAGATAACATGGAGTATGTTGTATTAGTGTACACACGCCTCTATACAAATGCCTTTGAGATATAGACAGGTAACGGCAGGCATTAGAGAAATCAATAGTTTCGTCGCTTATCTTAGGTACGTATTTTAATATTCTATGTTATCATTAACATTTTATAGTAGACAGGTCTCTTATAGATAATACAATAGGGCTAGTTGTTAGTAGGGCTGTCGTCTGTTTAATTTGTAGAAACCATACTCCACGCATGTTGTTCCTGACCTCCGCTTCAGATCTTTAAACAAAGGTTCCCAATGTCACTTTAACATGCCAATCAACTGGTCTATCCCGGTTACTTCTGTTGGTCTTTGGTCTGCTCATTTCTGGTCCGCTCTATTAGAGAAATCCCGGACATAGCCTTTACTATAGCTCGCTGGGCGACTGTGAGCCCGTGAAAGAGGTCAGGATTCGAAGTAATGTGGAAACTGTGTAAATATCTTTTATTGTGTAAAATACATAAATCATATTTACGAGTATAATATTTATGATTTTTCGTTATTATTTACAATTAATTAAGAATTGTTGATAGAATTAAGAGTATGTTTTTTTAAGATAAAAATAAAAGTGTATTAACAAAAAAAGGAATAAACAAGTTAAAAAGACTCTGTAGGTATAACGTTTAACATAATTAACTAAATCGTAGTTGGAAAATTTAAATTTAAATAAAATTTATTATTTTTTAAGTGCCTTATTTTTATTCAAACGAATTACATATAGTAATATAATAAGTGTTATATGAATTAAATGACGTCGCATATCTTCAAGCTTTTTATATGAATATAACATGATTAAAGTAGGGCGCATTAACATTGGCCTTCCTTCAGTTTCACCTTTCACGTAGCTTGTCAAGATGTCACGAGCTTGTTCACTGTGTTGTGTACCTATTTCACAGAATTTATCTCGCTAGTGAAAATCCCCCTTTAAACCTTGCTGTCATATTAATTATTATTTAACACATTTGATTCAGTGGCAGTCTAGAGAGCAGAGATCTGCGACCGTAGGTCGCGGGTTCGGGTCCCGGGATAGTATATTATATAACTCACTGCCCACAAACAAGTTTCCAGAGGATGGGCAGCGGGGTTCTCTGCGTACCATTATACTACACTACATTGGGCGTCTATGGATTCAAACGACAACATTTGTTTCAATATCATTATCATTTGGAAGTACGTCCACAATTGGACACAGATCCATTTCATAGTTTATTTTTTATTTTTGATTGATTTGATATTCTAAATACTGCCACTAATACGCAAACTTTATATTGTTCAATGTAATTAGCCAATCGCATACCAAAAAAATAGGTCGTTTTTCAGTTATGAACAACGATTTTTTGTAAAAATATGTATTCTATTTCGTACATTACATAATCGGTATTAATGTGAGTAGTTGGTGATAAATGTGTAAGATTATATTTTCATTATAATGTACACGATAGCCTTCTTCATCTTAACATGCCTTTGTTTGGTTTCGATTGACGGGTGTTTTGTTTTAGTCTGTGTTTTAAACAGGCTGATGTTTTCTTTATAGTTTTTCTTTTTTTTTCTCTCCTCAATCTTTCTTGTGTCTTAAATAATAACGCGAATGAAACAGTGAGCCTAATTGGTCAAGACATCGGGTTTTGCGCTTAACAACACATTTAATGATTTATTTTTATTTATATATAGATTACGTACAAACGGCGAATGCAACTCGAGAAAACATCGGAGGATATTAAAAGATTTATTTTTAATATTAACAGAGAAATACAAGGATATTTAACCGTAATTTCGTAAGGAAATGAATGTGATTATAATGTGAACTTGTTTATTTTCATCATCATCATCATTTCAACCGTAGAACGTTTCCTTTTGTACATAAGCTTCCGCATATATTTCTAATATGTCCGGTCTGAATACAGCGTCTTCCGACGACTTTTATGTTACTATGTTTCTGCACAGCTTTTATATTTTACGATCTAATCTTGTTAAGGTCGTCTGTTGCTTTTGTGATTGTTCTTCACTGAGTTTACCGGACTGGTGATTGTAGAGGGCATTAATATTACTAGAGTTAAAGATGTTCAAATGCTGCTACTTTTTCAAAAAGATCGCAAAGTACAATTGATATATATTTTTTTCTATAATTTTTTTAATCAGTTCACAACATTGGAGTCCAATTACCTTACTTGTTTGATTTTCAGATATCTTTGCGATAGTTGTCGAAAACATCGTCTATTCACTAAGCAATAACCTATGCAAGAACATTCTAAATCATAGATTAAAAATAAATTAATCTTATTCATATGCCTAGTTATATGCTAAACAAGAAAAATGTATGTAAAATATAGAAAGCGAATCCGTACAATGTAAATGGCAGAGGTGTGTAAATGCATTATTACTAGCCTATGTCCGGCGAATATTGTACAGTTCTGGAGTCCATTACGATATAGTGTTACACAGTATTTTTACGTAGGTGTTTGTCACTGAAACATGAGTGACAAAAAACCTCCTTTACCTCGGTACTCCCACGCAACATGTCACTCAAAAGACCAGTGTAACTTGGACTCTCTCCTCGTTGAAATTGTACAGTTTTATGGCGCAGTACAGGCTTTGACCTTTCCAAGTGTGATAGCGAAGATATAATTTAAATAATGTTTTATAAGAGACCTATTCAACTGTACATGAGGACGGTGTTTTGATGAAATGGTAGCGTTATAACAATTATTATTTTTATTATTTTTTTTTATTATCAACATAATTATTTTAGCCGTACAGTGTCCACTTGTGAGCTTATGCCTTCGTTATGGAGCATTTTCCGGCGATATGAACACGGCCGTCTTTCTACTTTGTTGATGGATGTCCTACGCTGTCGTTCCGTGGGTTTTACTCCAGAACTTTAAGGTCAGTTTTTCCTTCGTTTTCAAAAACTCCTCATTCCTGGTTCGATCTACCTGTTCCAAGTGGACTCATCAATTAATTACTAATATGGTATCTCTATATTTTATTATATACTTGTTATTTAGAGTCACTCAATTTTTATGTAATAGGTAGTTTCAGCGCATATCGCTTTACTTTTATTTTGTAGAATAGGCTGACTACTAATATTATTTATATCAACTTTGTCAATAAACATGTCGTTAACAACTTCTAATATACATATTAAGAGTCGTAAATTCTTTAATTGCATAAACCATCAACAAAAGAGTGACGGATTTCAAAATAATTATGCCGTGTCTGTTACTTACGCTGTTTTACTCAAAAGTGGTGTAAGCGGATCTTCGTAAGATCTATTTCTTTTGTTTATTTTTACTGTGTTTATATTTCGAAACGCCCTAGGTGAACGTTAGAAGTTATATTGTAATTCTTGTTTTTGTTTAAATCCTTAGCAGAATACGATACTTCGATTTTATAAATTGAATTTATAAGGTAAATGTCTTGCTGGTGTTGGCAACATATGTTTACTGTAAGTAGAGATGAAACTGGTTCTTAGCAGATTTTTTGCCATAAATCATAAAAAAACAACTTTAAAAAAAACTTTACAAATCATAGTCTAGCCTGACATCAACTCCTCGCACGCGGTGACGTAAATACGTATAGTAATTAGCAAAAAAAACTAAAATTTTTTTTACGTATACATAGTGAACGAAATGACTATCTAATTTGACTAATTAAACACTTTTTAGCAACTATTTCAAAATTCAAATCAACATTGATGTTATTTAATCTCTTAAATAATATATATCTTAAATATATATATTATTTAAGAGATTTAAATAACATCAATATTAATTAATATAGTTACACAGTAGAAAAGTAAATACGAGAAAAATACAAAGGGTTCGTTTAGTTTATTGAGCCAAAGAGATTATAATGAAAAAAATTCTAATGACAATAACTTTTCTATTTATCATCATTATAAGACAAATATCGTCGAATCAGCCTATGTATAAATATTATACATGTAAATGTACATGCTATTGTAATAACTACACAGAATATGTCAATCGTCTTGGCAAATATCGAATATTTTCTCAGTTTTGGAGAAGAAGCTTTATGAAACAAAGACGTGTAGAACAGCGGGGGCTGTTCTGTATGAGCCAACGACTTCGAGAAATATAATAAATAAAATAACATTTCGCAAAACAAACATTTATTATCACGAAATATAATACAACAAAATATTTGTAAACTCAATTTTACTGCTTAAACATAACAAGCTATCACATAACAGATAAAGGAAACATATTGTAATTTATAGAAACTACAGATAAAACCAACCAGTTTCATTGTTTATAAATTATTACATAGGTAACTGGTAATAAAAATATCATAACAAAACTGTAAACTCCCAGAAATTATAAAAAGTAGTTTATATTTTGAATAAATTATGTAGTTCGTATCACGATCTCGTGCTGTTTTTACTTATTTTAATATGAACTGGTTAAGCTAAACACTATATAATTACTAAACTCGATTCGAGCTTAAAGTTTTTAATAATTTTTCTATCCTTTATAACTGTCACATAGACCAATAAAATACTATACAATTTTTGAAACAAATCAAAAATAAGTATTTAATATTACACTATATGAGTTTGAAAGACAATAACTTAAGCTATTTTTGTGATAGGAGCACGTTGGACGTTCTCTCGGAAAGGATATATGCCAGTCCACGCCGCCGATTCATTCGTAAACAACAAATTGATATTTAGCGAGATGTTTTAAAAATGAATTATTTCTAGGCTAACGCATTTTACCATCGCAGGCTATTACTAACAAAATTAATTATATGAGAACCAAAACAATTCTTAATTTTATGTTAATTTAATGATACCTAATCTACGTCATTGTCTTAACCTGGGAATGATATGTATGGGTCAAGATGAGCAAATGTTATTGAATGTATTACACGAAGAGTGGTAAAACAATTTACAAAGTTACCGAGTTAATTGTACATATATTAAGAAGCAAAAATTTGCATAGGAACCGAATGAACTTAATTATATGCAAACGTATGAACGAAGAACAAATACAATTAAAAGAATAATAGGTCGATTTATTTCATTTTATTAAATAACTCCCTTATAAAAGTAAAGTATAAATAGAAATGAATGTGAAAGGAAAAGGAAAAGGATATTTTTAATTCTAAATTTATTATACAATCACTAATGATATGAATTATATTTATATCATTAGTGATATATTTTTTGGCCAGCCGATAGACGCCCACTGCAAGACATAGCCCCCCCCCCCTCCTTAAATATGGCGCCGATGGCCGGTCTTGCGCTGCCCGCATCCAGCGACTTCCTACAACCTTAAGCCTGTCGTCGGCCTACCTAGTGGGGGGCCTACCTACGCCGCGTCTACCGGCTCGTGGTCACCACGCGAGAATCTTTCGACCCTATGCAACTATGTAATTTGTATATCTTTGTGGGTAAGAATTAGTATAAACTACAGAGTAGAAATAAATTTAAATTAAATGTATCAAATCAATTTTAAAAACTATATTTTAGTCTATATGATTCTTAGTAAATTTTGTTGCATTCTAGACGTTAACATAACAAACATCCCAAGCACATGTGAATGATCATAAACGAAATGAATGAATGCGTTTAATATATATGTACAATGTTTTAATCAATAATTAATCAAAATATTTAATAGATTCAGGCGTTACCTTGCGGAAGTTAATTATAAACAACTGAGATGTAACAACCGAGTCAATCGAGGACTCGGTGGTTGGCACTGGTCGGTGTAACATGTCCTGAGGATGCCCCGTGGAGGGGTGAAGCACGTGTAGAGTGAATTAAGGGTGGCAGTTGTGTTTCGCATTGTTTGCCGCACGCGCATTTATCAGCGGGCTGGCGGGCGGTGCACTTCATTGCACGACTACTGCCGCATAGCGGAAGTAGCTATATATTAGTCCCTTTCTAAATTAGTCATAAAATTAATGACTAATTATCAAAATAAATTACACTACTTCCGAGCTATATTCCAATATATGTACAAAATTCGGAATTCATTTCCTCTTAACAATTACGTGGCACTGTTACTTCTTCGACGTTTGTACATACTCCTTAAAACTATGTCTACAAATTATCTATAGTAATGTATAACTAAAATAACTCTGATGAACGAACCGTCATTTTACAAACTGGACATTGTTAGAACTGGACATCGTTAAAAATAAACAAGACACCAATGATTTAAAAAAAATAATCGTGGTAGTTAATTGACTTCAACTTAGTTTTAAATGGTTTATGATGTAAGTCTTTTAATCTGTTTCCTAAAATAGATCAAGTGGCTTAGTAAACAATGAGACATGCAAAACGTAAGCAAAAAAAATCTTTTTTCGGAAATATTAAACGTCAAATAAAGACACGGACGCTAATGTTTGTGAGATATAGACACTAGTGATAAAAAAAATACTGTTACGTATATCATGGTATACTATGAAACACATCACTTACCATCATATATACCTAGCTCTGGATCATATGGAGCTTCTTGTGTTATTAAAAAACATCTTTTAAAGAAGTTAATATGTTAATAATTGGTTTTATTTTATTTTTCTATTCGTTTAAATAAAAAAATGAAATTAAGTACGTTAAGAAATAAAGTTTACTTTTGCCGGTTAAAATGATAAATTAATACAAATTATATTATGATTGAGTCATTAACAATTCAATGACAATGACAAATAAAAATAAAAACTTAAAAATAAAATTAAAGAAAACTTTTAACGTGTGCCGTTGTTATATTGATCTAGATCAGAGTTCCCCCCCGTGTGGAGTTGCCAGACCTTCCATCGGGCGCGTCCCCCGGGTGGCGGATAGGGGAACGCCACCCAGATATGGGTGGTATCGGACATGTTCCGGCGTGGACCAAAACTGGCAGGGTTAGGGGCGTACCATCGGTTCTTTCCAGAACCGAGAAACGGCCAAGAACTGCACAGTCCCAGAGACGAGCCGCTCAGGCTTGAGGTAGCATCCCGTGCCCATCTTTAAGAGATGGGACAGAGGATGTGACCAGTGCGGTGATGTGCCAGCTGCACTCGGCTTCTGCCGACACCGGACAACCCGTAATCCCAGTTGGGACCGGGGGCTCCGTACCTGTACGGAGCTGCGAGGAAGAAAACCTCTTCAAAAATAACCCTTATCCCAAGGTTGGACCGTGCCGATGGGATGAATGGCTAGAAGAGACTTCAGCCCACAAGCAAAAAAAAAATGGACGCAGTTAAACAAACTAATTTTGCCCAGGGTGGTACCAGCGATGCTGGGGAATCCACCCCTGGGCTTTGCCCAGGCAGCCCCGCCGTATCTGGGGGGGGGGGGCAAAAACTTGCGTCGCGGCGACGCTTCAGCGTCTGCCGCTGGGCCGTTAACATCCGGGGCCCAAAACTTAAAAGAGCCGGAGGTGCCGGGCCGTCCATCAGGCCCGGTACGTGATAAGCGCGGGCGATCTATGCGCTCCGCCGATTTGGCGATGAGTACGGCCGGAGAAAGCGAGGGCGGATCAGACGCCTCTCGCGCATCGGTCGGCCCTGGCGCGCCCTCAAGGGCCAGTAACAGAAAATCCAAGCCTCCGAGCCCTGGTGCTGTGGCCGCAAAATACGCGGCTGCTTCTGCCCAGGAGACCGAGGGCACGGAAACGGTCAGCGGAACCGACAGTAAGGAGGAGGGACTCTTCGACCCCTCTGTGCAGCCATCGCGCACTAGGTCGAAGAAAGGGCTCCCGAGTCAGGAGCAGTTGGCTCGCGAAATGCGAGCATGTGCTGATCCCCGGCAATATGCAGAGGCCAACCTCCCGGCTATCGAGAAGATGACGGACCGGTCCAGTAACCTCAAGGGCACATACGTGCGTAGCCTGAGGCTCGTTGCGCGGAACGTCAAGGCAGCATTGGAGGAGATGTCGCGCAGGACGGCGAGCGACTCCACCGTCGAGAAGTTAGAGCAAGAGAACGCAGAATTGCGTTCTCATCTTTCCAGCCTTTCCGCGAAAGTGGAAAGCCTCACGGTGGAACTTCGTCGCGTCCGTAGTGCTACAACGGAGCAGGCCAAGGCAGCTGCCCCTCCGCCTCCGCAGGCCCGGCCGGCACCAGTGTCAAGGACGTCCGCGTCTACCGAAGAGGGGCTCATGCATCGCATTGGAGCCCTCATCGAATCGAAACTGGCTGCCTTCGAGGCCAAACTGTTCCCCGACAGGGCAATAAGGCCGCCGTTGGCCGCCAGTAGGACTGGACCGCGTCCGACTCAGTCGGCCGTCCCTCCCGAGCCGCTCGCACCGCCGCAGCCTCCACAAGGACCGCCGGCATCGCAGCCGCCGCGACCACGGCGGTCTGGGCGCCCCAGGAGAAAGACTGCGCCTCCTCCTGTGCCGGAACTGCCTCCAGTGACAGCACCGCTTCCGGCAGCGTCGGCGACCACGACTCAGGGCACCTGGATTGAGGTCGCCCGAAAACCCAGGACGGCATCACGGCCCGCGCCTAGTCCGAGTGCTAAACCGCCTGCCGCACCCAGGAGCCGCGGGACCAAGAAGGCGAAACGAGCTCCCACTACGGCGGCCGTGACGGTGACGCTGCCGGAAGGCTCCAGCTCCACCTACGCAGAGGTAGTAAGGGCGGCGAAGGCCAAGATAAGGCTGGCGGACCTCGGCATCGAGGCTCTGCGCCAAAAACGTGCCGTGACTGGAGCGCTCCTCTTAGAGATCAGTGGAGAGGATTGTGGCCCAAAAGTAGACGACCTCGCGGCGAATATGCGTGAGGTCCTTCGCGATGTGGCGGTCAAGATCAGCCGCCCCGTCAAGACGAGCGAAATCCGCTTGAGGGACCTCGATGACGCCGTCAGTCCGGGCGAGGTCGCGGAAGCAGTGGCAGAGGCGGGCGGCTGTTCGGTGGACGACGTCAAGGTCGGGGACGTCCATGCTCTGGTGAATGCGGGGAGCGTGCGTGTGGGCTGGGGTTCGGTGAGGGTGGCACCCCTGGAACCCAGACCCATGCACTACTTCCGGTGCCTGGAGAAGGGACAGGTCGGCACCAGGTGTCCCAACTCTGTAAACCGGAGTACGCAGTGCTTCGCATGTGGCGAGTCTAGGCACAAGGCAAGAGAGTGCGTGTCATCCGCACTCAAATGCCCTCTGTGCTCAGACCTTGGGTTGCCCTCTAACCACCGGCTGGGTAAGAGGTGCGGCCTAACGCCGGGTAAAGGCAGAAGGAGTAAAAAGTCTCCGCCTGCGACCACCAGCACGGCCGCCGCAGCGGCACCGACCGCAGCGCCGGGCGTAAGCTCGGACATGGAGGTCGCTTAGACCTCTATTCCCGCCCTTCAGAGTCCTCCAAGGTAACCTGAACCATTGCCGGAATGCTCAGCACTTGCTGATGCAGACCGTCGACGAGTTTCGGGTTGCCTTGTCAGTTGTAGCGGAGCCCTATAACGTGCCTGACCACCCTCGTTGGTTCGGCGACGACTCAGGGTCCGTAGCTTTCTACTGGAGGGGCGGAGAGGGTACCCCACCCTGCACCTTATTATCTAAGGGACAGGGCTATGTCGCCGTTAAATGGAGTCCCTTGGCCATGATAGGCTACTACGTGTCTCCCAGCAGGTCTCGCGCCGACTACGAGGAGTACCTGGATAGGGTGGCGGACTGCGCTGCGGCCTGCCTCCCCTGTCCGTTGATCTTCCTTGGAGACTTCAACGCCCACAGCAGGGCGTGGGGGAATACTAAGGACGATCCGAAGGGAGACACCGTCTTGGAGTGGGCGGCCGGACTGGATCTCCGACTTGTCAACAGGGGATCCGTCAGCACATGCGTGTGCTGGCAGGAGGAGTCGGTCGTGGACTTAACATGGGTGACTCCCGCTGCAATGCGTATGCTATCGGGCTGGCGGGTTGCAGAGGAGGTGGTCACTCTTTCTGACAATCGCCACATCGTATTCGATGTTGCGATCCGCAGGCCCGTCGCTGACTTCAGCGGCCGTGATGGCAGCACTACGCGATGCTGGTTTTTGAAGCGGCTAGACAAAGACCGGCTAGAGGCCGCCGCCTGCGTCGCCGATTGGCCGAACGCCGAAGAGGTTCTGTCCGAACCGGAGAGGGGAGCGAACTGGTTCCGGGAGACACGGACGCAAATTTGCGACGTCTCGATGCCCCGGGCCGGTCGTCCCAAGCGCGAGGCGGTGCACTGGTGGTCGGCGGAAATTGCGGAACTCCGCAAGGTCTGCTTGCTGAGCCGCCGCCGGTACACCCGAGCCCGAAGGAGGCGAAGGCGAGCTCCGGAGGAGGAGATGGCCAGACTGTACAGGGAGTACCGGGCGGTTACAAAGGCGCTGCAGAAGGCAGTAGCGAGCGCCAAGGCTCGGTCCTGGGCCGAGCTCCTGCAGGGACTCGACTGGCATCCGTGGGGGCGTCCATACCGAATGGTGTGGGAAAACTCCGGCCCTGGATGCCCCCGACGACGGAGACCTTAGAACCGGTCTTTCTGAGGAGGGTAGTAGATACTCTCTTTCCGGATGATCGGTCAAGTCCCTCCGCGCGCTCCCCGGCACAGCCGTGGGAGTGGACGAATGAGACGAGGGTAACGGCGCAGGAGCTGGATCGAGCCGTGAGCCGCCTCAGAGCGCGAAACATCGCGCCGGGGTCCGATGGAATACCGGGTCGAGTCTGGGTACTCAGTCTGGCGTCTTTGGGGGGTAAGCAGGCGGAGCTTTTCACGAGCTGTCTCCGCCGAGCCACGTTCCCCACGCCTTGGAAGTAGGCACGATTGGTCCTCTTGAGGAAAGAAGCCAGGGCCGCAGAATCTCTCTCTGCGTACCGTCCCATATGCCTGCTGGACGAGTGCGGCAAGCTGTTCGAAAGGATACTTGCCGCCCGTATCGGCGAGCATCTGTCTCGTGTCGGTCCCGATCTCGCCGACTGCCAGTTTGGCTTCCGTCGAGGGCGTTCGACCGTCGACGCGATCATGCGCGTCCGGTCCTTGTCGAAGCAGGCCGTTTGTCGGGGTGGTGTAGCGTTGGTGATAAGCCTCGACATCGTCAACGCTTTCAACACACTGCCCTGGGATGCGATAAGGGAGGGACTAATCCAGCACGAGGTCCCTCCCTGCCTGCGAGGCGTCAGCGGCGACTACTTGCGAGACAGGTACATCGTGTACATGGACCAAGACGGAAGGAGGAACCGGAGGGAGATCAAGTGCGGGGTGCCGCAGGGGTCGGTCCTAGGACCACTCTTGTGGAACGAAGTCGAAGTCGTCGTCGCTAAAATACGCGGGCTGGGGTTGGAAATAGCGCCAAACAAGACCGAGGCGCTATGGTTCCACCGGTTGCCTCGAACGAGGGAACCTCTCGACTCGCGCGTTCGCGTCGGTGGGCACGATGTCACGGTGGGGCGGTACATGAAGTACCTCGGCCTTACTTTGGACAGTCGCTGGGGCTTTGAAGAGCACTTCGATCGCCTCGTCCCCCGGATTGAGAGGATAGCGGGTGCCATGCACAGACTGCTGCCTAATCTCGGGGGACCCACGGAGGAAGTCCGCCGCCTCTATGCAGGGGTCGTACGGTCCGTAGCCTTGTACGGGGCGCCCGTCTGGGCAAAAAGGCTGGCGATTCGACGCTGTAGAACTAAGATCTACAGCGTCCAGCGGAGGATGGCCAAACGGATCATACGCGGATATCGCACGATATCGTTCGAGGCGGCGACAGTCCTGGCGCGCTTTCCGCCCCTGGACATTCTGGCGGAGTCGGATGCGAGGGTCTACGACCGAGTCCGCACCCTCCGCCGAGACGGCGGTGGCGAGCCGGATCGTGTGCTCGAAGCGGTCAGACGGCAGGAACGGCGCAAGGCGCTCGCGACGTGGCGCGCTAAGCTCTCGGTAGAGCGCTAAGCGCGCAGACGCGTCGTTGGAGCGATCCTGCCCGTCTCCGGCCGCCCAGGATTCCGCCTCGCACACGTTCGCGGTCTGCCCGGCGTGGCAGTCGGAGCGGCGGATTCTGGCGGACGAGATCGGACAGGACCTTTCCTTGCCAGCAGTCGTGTCGGCGATGCTGAGCGGGTCTTCGGCGTGGAGGGTCGTGGCCTCTGTTTGTGAGACCGTCATGGTCCAGAAGGAGGCGGCCGAACGGGATCGGCAGAGGACAGATCCCGCTCGGAGATGACGCCATCAGCGCAGAGACGTGCCTCGCGACGGCCCTCCGGTGAATGGTGGTGAATTCGACGTGGTCTCGAACCATCGTGATAGCACCACGAGGGTATCGGAGGTAGCGTATCCACGCATACACCGGGACGGGCTATCGAAAAATAGCACGGCGCGAGGGAAGACCGCGTAGCGATCCCTGACCGGGAGATACCGCGGTCCCCCGTTTAGCGCAGAGGGCGACCACCGGGGGGGGGGGGTTAGTGGGTAAGAATCCCACATACATACATAACATGTATCTGTTAGGTAAAATATACGTAACATTAAATAAACATAAAATAATCTATAAATAAAATAACATAAGCAATAAGTCAATATTTTTAGTGAGAAGGATGAACCTGATGCTTTAATAATAAATTATCAACATTTGGCGTCAATTTTGTAAGGGTTAATCTCCTCGGCTAATGATGTCCAGTCTGTGGACCCCCATTTTCATTTCATGGACCCCCAAATTTTTTTTCGCTGACGTAGACCCCTTGCATGTTGAAAAGTGGTCTATATCGACCCCCAGGGGTCGATATAGACCACTTTGGGAATCACTGATCTAGATAAATGTTAATAACATTCAAATATTTTGCCGAAATAGAATAGAACATTACAAAAAAAGAGTTTCAGTTGAATTAACTAAAAATGAAATCGTGTGTCATTAAAATAAGTATTTAAGATATTAGAGCTTATTTAGAAGAATAATAATTTTGGTATACATAATACTCGTAATATAATAATTTCAAAATTATGATATGAAACTTAAAAAATATGAATAGGAATGCAGAAATAGAACTGAAATAAACATTTCCGTAAAAGAATAATAAATGAAAAGAGAATAAACGTTGTAAAACATAAAGAAAAAATTTAGAATATGTTTTGGTATACAAACAATGGTTTAATTAGCAAAACTTTCTAGTAATTTAAATAAAATAACATTTTTATAAAACCTTACTATCAAACGAATTATTTTTTATCTTTTTAACTTATTTACCTAAATTTTCGATTTTATAGGGCACATGCAATATTTTCACTTAATCAATTTACGTTGAACAATAATATAAAGTAATAATTATGAAATTAAATGATTAAAAAAGTAAATTGTGGAATAAATAAGGTAGTTTCCGGACCTTTAAAGTTATATGTATGGACACGGAAATAAATTGTAACTTAATTATAATTATCTGTAAGTCAAGTTGTTCGTAGAATTTATGTACAGAACTAAGCAACGTCTATTTAGTTGTTAGATATTAAGGTGTATTAAAAACAAAATATAAAGTAAAATGAATTGTATGTAAGTATTCATTTAGACAACTCGAACTAAACTTATGCATGATTTAAAAGTGGGAAAGTTAAAATTAAAAAAATTAAAAATCAAAATTACAACAAAACATTGGCAAATGCATGTGATGTCTGTAATGTATCATATTTGAGTGTTTTACCTAGAATTTGAACCTGCACTACTGTCGATGTACATTATTTCGAGAAAAAAATTATGGCTAACACAAAAAGGTAAAAAGAAGTTGGTCGAACTTTATCGGTTTGTTATTGTTGTTTTAGAGATATGGTGATCCGAAAAGTGACAAAAAATAATATAATTGAAAGTTGACAGTAATCATAATAATCAAAGTAAATAACAGTAGATAGCCTTAATCTATATCTAACCTATACTAAATCCGTGGTATATGAATAGTATTTACAGTCCTCGGAATTATCAAGTGCTTAATTCTATTGGTTAGACTTCCCGTGTTATTAATGTTATAAATGTACATGATCTTACAACTAAATACCTATTCTAAAACTATTAACATACGAAATTACGTAAAACTGTTTGTACAAACTTAAAAAAAAAAAACTAAAATAAAAATATTCAAAATAAAAAAATGTTCTCATTTTGAAATTGAAAGAGATGCTAATGAATTTTTACCAACAATATTTTTTCTAATTTAAATTATAACGGAACAAATGAAAAATGGGGGTCTACGTATTATATTATTCTTATTATAGAATATTAAAAAATACTTGTTGGAAAAAATAATTTAAAAAATAAGTAAATTAATATATCAATTGAATTAGAAGTAACATCTAATTACCTAACCCTAAACTATTCTTTAAAATTCTTAACTATGCATAAAGCGATAAACTATAAATTTCGTAGATGCTACAAGAAGTGCTACGAAGTTAACATAGTGGATGCAATTATTGTCGAAGCAGCTGTATGTTTGAGCGGTGTAGGTTTTGACGGCTAACTCTACGGCATAGAGACTGGTTTTGTGTTTTTATAGTGTAATGATGGAGACGAAATTACCAACACTTATTTACATGTATATCCTAATAATATTATAAAATTAAACGTGTTCTTTGTAAAGCTTTAAAAAATACCTTAGACAAAGTATTCAATAATTGAATTAATACTACGTAAATAAATACAATAATTCTAATTATTTATATAATAAGCAATTCGAATTTTGAAAACGCTATTTATTATTTCTAAAACAATTGATTTTTATACAGGTGTACCATATATTAATTGACATGTAAAGACCCATACGTTCATCATTTTAAAGCTCTTACACACATAACCAATCATCCTGTATGTTCAAAACAAGTAATTTTACCAGCTTATAAACTAAAAGCAACAGATCCGAGAAGCGCGGGGGTATGTCATCCGATCGTTTGCCTTTGGAAAGTTTAGTCGCTACGGAGCGCTCTTCGGTAATGGATGTATGTTGTATAATCGTGATTTCTTTAATTTTACGATTACTTTTAATAAAATTAATTTTTTTTAATATCTATGTTTAAAAAATACTAACTTCTAAGTTGGTTGGTTTGCATTAAATTGGCTGTTATTTCTATTGTGTGTTAAATAAGATGAAAATTTAAATAAATTAAAATAGTGACTATTGCTTCTCAATACTTGTATGAAATTTATTTTTATATTCACAAAAACATTAACCACTTTCACACATAAATTATTACCAAGATCTAAATAAAATTTTTATTTTATTTAATTTTTATTTTAATTAGGACTCAATTTCGTCGAGTGAATGAATTTTTCTAAAGGATATGTATACGCTTTTACCATAGTATAAGGGTGGCCCAACTTCGGATCGCGAGCCACATGCGGCTATTTGAACGATTATTTTTGGCTCCGATTACTTCAGTATTTAAGCTTACATACCCTATGTCAGCTCCTGGGAAGTCGAAACAGAATAATAATTATTATTCCACCAAAAAATTAGCGATATCCAAAAACCGGTCATAATTAAATAACCGGCATCTATAGTATTATCAGGAGTGCTGTCATATACGTGTGCCATATCTAACTTCAATACGCATATTTTCTACTTTTGTCATATAATTTCAATAGATATAATTTTTGTAAAACGAGTATTCGTTTGTGTGTTTTTAATGCGTAACAAATTGCGGCTCGCAAAAAATTTCAAATTTCTATTTATGGCTCGAACTATCAAAGAGCTTGGCCGCCTTAGTAGCCACCCCCATAGTATCTCAGATAATGTTAAAATATTAAAAGAAGTTTTGTGTTTTAGCGTTACAATACTGTAAATAAGTTTATGGCAGATAGTACACCTTGAGAATTATGTGTTTACCTTAGGCTCTTTTAATGTTAATTAAATATGTAATTCTATATATTTAAAAAATATATATTCATAGTTCCGCTAAATTTCTTTCGTTTGTTCTTCTCGGGTCTGAAGTACTTATTATCCGAACAGGTGGAAGACTTACCTTAACTTCAATAAGAGATGTAACCCATTTTATGTTTAGCTTCACTTAAATTACGTCACGTTAGACCTATGCTAACAGCATTATGACCTTGTTTATAGATTAATGCTATTCTCCTGTTCTTAATTAATAATGATATTTATATAGTCCTTTATTCAAATCTTGCAAAAAATAACATTTCTCGAGCTTGCTATGCTTGCTCGATTCCGCCTATTTACGTTTTGTAGGTCTGTTTACCAGTCGGCAAAGGCCTCCTCCAAAAGCTTCCGCTTCCATTTTTGATAAGTAACTATACCGAGTGAACATTATGTTTTGTTATTATGTATGCGTCTATTAAAAACGCTATTTTTTTCTTCCTCTTTTCAGCTGACGGTCGACCTCTGCAAGGCATAGCCACCGCCAAATATTGCCAATATACTCTAATTATTATTTTTCGAAAAAAAGATGCTTCGTAAAAGTTGAAAAGCGTTTAATGGTACGGTTTAACGAAGTCAAGCCTGTGTCTCGTATCCCGGGGCTTTAATACACCGATTGGAGTTAGTAGGGTTGATAGCTAGTATTTTGTGAAGGGTTGCAACAATATTCTGAACACGTTTTAAGGGCTGGCGCAAAAAATTAAACTTTCTTTCGAATAAAAACTTACTTGAACGTCTGATATCTTTTTAATCTAATTTGAGGTAATTAAACTTATGGTCTTATAATAACCCTGAATGAAGACCGTCTTTAATCTTTTTTTTATGTCTAGCAGTGATAACCGTACTATCAAAAAAATTATGATGAAATATTATAAAAACGAATATATGCACAATTTTGTAATAGATACTCAATCTTGCCATCAATATTGTTCAAAGAAAATCAACAATTTGTATTATATATTGTACATAACAGTTATTACTATTACAAAATTTTATATAAATACATTAAGATCTCCGTTGGCTGCAATGCAGTCTTTTAAACGTTGAGGCCAGCTATCAAAAGCAGCACGCACTCTTTCCGTAGAAAAATTCTTAACTGCCAAACGTATGGATTCTTTTAGGGACTCCAAATTATCATGACGTGTAGAGCAAGCCTTACTCTCTAAGACTGGTGAAATCAAAGTTCAGTGGATTAATATCAAGACAAGATGATGGCCAAACTTCCTGACCTGGCGCTAATTCTATCTGAAAGAAATGTTTCGTTACGGAAAATGGTACTGTTAAGGGGTTTAACTTTCTGCTTAATAATGGTATCTTGATACACTTTTTCCGATGTTTGATACATTTTTCACGAAAATATTGCTGATATTCCTTCATAGCTAATACCACACTAAACTCGCACTGAAGTGATAAAACCTACATTGTACTCTGTTGACTAATTGAGAAGCTTCTTTAAAACTGTCACTTTAGATGCGGTCATTTAGTTTTATTGCAAAATTTAAAAAAAAATCGAATCCATAAACAAAATTTTTATGTGGCCTTCCTTTGTGTACCACTTAAGTAGTTGTTTTTTTTATCACCCCCTTATTTTTTAAATTATCAATTAACAAATTACCTGTGCGCCTCTTATAGGTTACAAGTCCTAAGTCATCTTTTAATATTCGCGACATAGTACTAAGCGCTATTTCCTTTGATAATTTTTTTTTCTTATGGACAGGATTTCATCAAATTCTTCTCCATACTGCTTTGATCGTCGGTTTTGTACGAACACTACGTGGATGGCGAAATCTTTTCCTGACACCGATATTTGACTTGTATCGAACGTATACAGGATTTTAAAATTTTGTGTTTGGCACCATTCCTACTTTATGTAATGCAATGACAGCGATTCGGTTCTTTTATCGCCCCACTCCATTTTAATATCAAAAAATATTTTACAGTATAAAGGTACGGAAATAAAAAGATAACACAATAAACAACCATACAAAAATCTCCCTGATGAGATTCCGAATTCAAAGGTAATGTTTTGTTTATTTGTAATTATTACAGTATTTATGGCTAGACTGAGTATATACATAAATAGCGACGACTGACGACTCGGTTTCGTCTCAAGATTATGATTCAAGATGTGATTTCGTACTAAGTTAAAATTGGTTAAAAAATTACAAAAGTCTATATAATACCATATTTATATGGTTTACTATCGTTTCCGATCTGAAACGCTATCTAGACTTCGTCACTTCTTGGTAAAGAATAATATAAAAAAATAGTCATTTACTCTTTTTTTAAAGAAAGTCATATGTTTAGCAAAATACGTATTATTGATTTATTTTTTGGCCAAAGAGCTCGTGAACGTCATAACTTATTTCAAAGCAGAAAATTGCTATGAACATACTGTCAAGATATACAATGTTAGTAACGGGTGTTTGTAATCATAGGTGCATAAAATGATAAAAAAATTTCTCAAATTTTTAATAGGACCGGTAAAAAGCGACCGGCATCTAGCGTCTTTTGAAGAACTTACCAAACAAAGTCTTCTGTTCTTTTTTGTTTCTTCCTGCGCTGCATTTGCTGATCCCTTGCCTGAACTTCTGACCCTTAAGGCACTACCGGCCATCTATTCTATGCACTATAATAATATGCCTGCACATTGCTACTTCAATTGAGCTATGTGGTTTATTAATAAAATAAAGATTACTTAGTGCTCATGGACTCTTGTTTCTTTTTATTCAAAAATTGATTTGTATATCTGCTTTTAAGACCAAAAATCCTATTAGATACAGAGTCTTATGTTCCGCATTTAGTAATGCATATGAAGGCACAGATATAAAATTTATATATGCTACAGATAAATAAACACTGCAGATAATTACCTCAAAGGATGAAAACGATTAAGTAAAGATAACATAAAGGTGAATGAAAAATACTTATTTTTTCATACTATTCCAATGTTTTAACAGCGGTATTACATTTCAAATAACTTGTTACTGAAAGAATATTTCCAGACCGTATTTCCGACGAATGCATGGAAAACTATTATTTATTCTTATCCTGTGCGCTTTCAAAAAGCATTGGTGAAAATCTCGTAAGCGTTACACTGAGCTAGCTGCCTGTGCACTGAGAATTCAGAGGTCAATTTGTTAATTCATTCTTTGTTATTTCGTTGTACTTCAGACAGGATTACGAGTTTCATTACATCCTCAAAATACGCGAAACGAATTGGTTGCATTATACAATTTCTTACTTAGCTAATTAAATTAAAATACGAAATTTGTAAAAATTTCGTATTTAGAAATACTAACCTTTATTTCTTGTCAGCAAATGAAATCTATATCTATATAATGTTATAAAGGGTGATTGTTTATAGTTAAACCTTTGAAGTGGTCAATATATAGCTTATTTTCTATCAATTGATAAATAGTGCACTCTATCTATAAATCCATGGTTACTGAAATAATTAATAACATATTGATAATATAGTCATAAAAAGCCTTATCAAAATTATGATTAATGCATAATCAATTATTGTTTACTATCTATCCCTACACACTTCGTACAGCTATAATAGCCTGACGCTTTCTAATAGAAAAAAAAATTAAATATTTTAGAGTCATCGTTTAACATTGTTTGATAGAAAATAGGTGTAAAAGCTTAAAACGTTTTTGATGACAACTGAGTTATACATCAAAGCCTTGAAAGCTTTCACACTTATCGTAAATGAAATATCTTTTTGCAATACGGGATCGGCTATTGCCATTAATCTGAAATTCCTGCAAATAACTCGAAATAAAATAATTAAAGTATTGTGTAAATACCATAACCGCACACCGACCACACAATTTTATTAAAAAGCTAAAATACACAATTACTAACTTTACGCATAATATACTTTATGCAAAAACACAGCATGTTTATAATTTAAAATTTAAACAGAGATAAACTACAATGAATTATTGTCAGAATAAACTATGAAAATAAAACTTTATTATTTGAAGAGATACAGTTATACCATAACATACCCAATGATTTGAAGAAATGTAATCATATTGTAATATTTAAAAAAGAACTTTAAAAACATGTGTGCATAGATTATGTATCCGCCCAGTTTTAAAAATATTTGATATAATGTAACATAGTATAAAATTATCATGTATAGTATTGAGTAACATGGATCTGGCATTTTATTGTAAGGATGAATAATTATTTAACAACATATTCTTCTTTCATTCAAACATTTGTTCCGCTCGAAGACGGCGTCTGCTTTATTTTTTTACCGATTTCACAAATCTTTCTTTACAAATTAATCGTAGTTTCAGCTAGTTATTTAACAATATAAAATTTGACAACAATGTAAGATGTAGTGGTGTGAAGGATTTTTAAGTAATTATAAAGGTTGGGAATGAATCGCTCTACTAATATATTAAAGAACAAGATCGAGTAAATGTGAGAACATTTACTTGATCTTGTTCCTTAATATAATACACAAGAACCAGTCTAGTTTTTGTAGGCTCTTCTCAAATCAGCGAGCGATTGAAATCCACGTGGCTATGAGTTGAAGTATGCTATAGTGAAGCTCAATCTGATTGCAGTTTCTTTTAAAATGAGCCTCTGACATATTTCGCCTTTTTAAAAAATTACTGTATTAAGTCCCTTGTGCAATGTTTTAATATGTTATAAGATTGTAGCTGCCATACTTGAAGCTGTAATTAAAATTGCTAACCCATGAGTACCGACTGACGTGTCACACTATGAAATAAAAACAATCGTTTTTTTGATAGGCATCGTTCATGGTAACACCTAAATTGCAACATTATACCGCGTTGACGAACGAACGAACGCGGATGACCTTAAGTTATACCCTGAGGTCACCTGTTTGAATGACTTAAATTTAATACAGGATGATTTCGACAGACTTGATGCATACTGTAAACGCATAACTTATACCAGAAAGGTTAATGTAATACAGGCTGATTTTCACATAGGTCGTAACTATCTTGCTTCTGATAACACCATACGGGATTTGGGGCTGTATCTGGACACAAAACATACTCTCGACAGACACATTGACGAAGTTATTAATAAATCTTACCGCATGCTGGGTTTTGTTACACGTATAACAAAATCCTTCAGAGCGCAGAGATACTTTCATCTATCTTTATCAATCTCTAGTAAGATCTCACTTAGAGTATCTATCCCCCGTTTGGAATCCACTGTATGCAGTCTACGAAAATAAAATTGAAAGAGTACAAAAAAAATCCTTTGTATTCTGAACTACCGAATGCATTGCCCCCGGGATTCTTATAAGATGTTTTTAAACAGATACCGAATGTTATCATTGAAGGATCGACGTTCTCTAATGGACGCCACTACACTTAAAAATATTTGTGGTGGCAATGGTAACTGTTCGGAACTGTTGTCCGAGGTAAATTTTCGAATTCCTGCAGCAAGAACGCGTTCTAGATCTCTCTTTTTTATCAACTGCTAGAATAAATATCAATTAACGTACACCAGTGCGGTGGTTACACAGAATGTGTGACCACCGCAATTCATATATTAGTGATATTGATATATTCCCGTGATCTCTCGTATCTTTTAAAAGACAATTTCATTCGAAATTATTGAATATACACAATATAATTTAAACCTCATTGGAACGTGACGGCTAGCTGTGACTCGTAATTATTACTGTCTGTTCTGCAGAATGCGCTGCATCTTTGATCCCTGTTTGGTGATGTTTTTCTTTGTTTATTTATTGTTTGACTTTGATTCATTAGGTGTTCTTAGTGAGATAGTTATAAGGTAACAATTGTAACTAATTTTATATTCCTAAGTTTGTACCTTCTTACTGCCTTTTGTTACTGTTTATCACCAATAAAGTAAATAAATGAATAAACATCAATTGATTTTCAGAAATAATTTTGTATTTTATTTTCAGGGCGGTGGTGTATTCCGCGACCACTGTGGCTCCCTAAAGACAATTAAACGGTTTTTCAGTTTCTGCGCCGAAAAAACGTTTATCTTGCCTACTTTCAAATTCTTCAATAAAAAATCTTTATTATGGTTTGTTACAAGAATTAGTTGAAGATAATTTGTTTTGACTTTGAAATACAATGACTCGTTTTATTCATCCAATGGTTTCCAAACTCATATCTATATTATTAAAGAAGACAATCCATTATCACGAGCAGAAGATATATAGTATGGACATGGAAGACAGCGATAAATCATAATTAAGTTACTCTTGGAACACACCTCAAAAAATGTTTATAGTCTCTGGGAAAATACGTATATTTCAACCAAACCCAATTCTTACCATTCCATAAAACAATTTAAAAATTTTATCACGATATTTATTAAGTATTTAATGTAATTTGTCTCAATAGTTACAGCACCTTCAAAGGTTAGATATAAGCTTATACAGTTAGTCCCATGCTGTGTTTTTGTAAAATTTATAAACTAAGGTGCTTCCAACTTTTTTAAACTTTTTGCACAGCCGTCATAATGGCATAATGTATAAAATAGGTTTAATTATTAATTTTTTATACTTTTTAATACCTTATATTTTTAATTACATTTGTTCTATTTTCAACATAAATGGTACATTAATGTTTTATTGTGTATAATTAGTAATTTAAATACATATTTTTTTTTTATTTTTAGGAGTATAATTATTACAATCACTAAAAACATTCTGTCTAATTAAGCTATTTAATTAAAACTTAGTTCGATTTATTTTATTCATGCCTTTATTCTTTTTTCAATTTTGTTTCTGTTTTGTGGACGATAAATGCATGATTATTTTTGTATGAATAATAATATTTTTATAATGATAATTGTTATTGTATATTGTATATTTCTTGATTACATAGAAGATCTTCTTATGATACAAGTGTAGGAAATTTTTATTCTTACGTTACACTTTTTAAACGTTTCTTAGTTTTGAACTCATTGTCGTATTGTAAATTTTAAGTAAGACTTTTCGGAACATAACAATAATACTTAACATGTAAATTATATCGACTATCGTCATATAAGAATCTCCTATATTTAAATCCTGAAAAAGAACTAAAGAGGTTAATTTATTTTATAACAAAAATACCAGACAGATTAACACTTTTCAAAAAGGGCAAATAACTTGAAACCTGTAGAGAAGTAAAAAAGTTTAAACTTAATCCATAACATCATCATCATTCTAAAACTGAACTTTAAAGATATAACTATATTTTTAATGTACGTAATAATTTAATTTTAATTATACATAAATAGTACTAGGCTATGATAATGTTAGTTGTATATATTAGATATAATTGTACAAACAAACGAAAGTCCGTAAAGTGAATTTACTTAACATTAGGCATAAAACTACTCCGAGATTTGTAAATATAGTATTTTTGTTTTTATTACTTACATTAGTTGCATGATTATTGGGTGAAAGGAAAACCAATTCGGCATTAAGCTTGTTCTTAAATATTCTTAGGTATTTGTGTTGAATGATTGGTTCGCCATTTTCTAATCAAAACAATATTCAATAGAGTTCTGTTTTATTATGAACTCGTGGGAGAATGCGACGCAAATGCAAATTTGTGATTAATTTTATAATGAAAAGAAAATGTTATTTTTAATAAAACGGCTGACATTTTTCTTCTTCATTTCCAAAGTTAACTACATTTATGAAGTGCATTTTTTCCTTTACTGGTATTTCCTTGTGAGAATTTTTTTTGATTGTAAAAACTACTTCTCGGCATACATTGTAAGTTAATTATCATAATTTAGCAAAGCTAATGACCTTAAGCTGTACAACCAAACAAAACAAAATGATTTGACACATAGTTATGGAGAACAATGTACCCATGGACTGTACCATATATAAATAGACCTTGGATTAAACGGAAGTTAGATTTAGGACAATATTTAATTTATTTGATAATGTTATTATATTTTTTCTCCTACCTCCTACAATCTCCTTGTACAGAATTTTATTTTTAGTTTTTTTATGTACAAGTAATATCGCGCTTATTTAACTATTTATTTACGAATATGATTTATCACCGTACACAAAATTGATTAACTAGAAAGCAAATTAAAAAAAGTTTTTTTTTACGTTTTACTTATTTCAGATTCCATGTTTTTATTTCGTACATTTTTTTTTTGTACTTCACTATTCTTTTTATTTTAATGAAAATTTCAGGGTTAAATACATTTTCAATTACTTAGGTAAATCCACCATCAACACCATTTCACCCCTTCGTATTGTTCAGGATAAAATCATCAGATAATTTAACACTATTTTCACATTTATTGCTACACCACGAACCAACCAATATCCTAAATGAAAAAGCTATGACGGAACTGATACCCACAAAACAATAAGTTTTTGATTTAATTCTAAGAGCTATATTGAAGTTGCTAACGAATAAAAACACTTTAAAGGGACGTTCAAGCAACACGCTTCAAAATAATAGGCAACTCTGATCTTCAGTGCTAGAATTTCAGAATTTAACCTTATTTGATACTCCATAAAACTCTTTTTCCATTTTGTGAACTGATGTTAAGTGGTTGAGATTTTTGATAAGTTTTAGATATAACAATATTAGGTAGACACTTACTTTCAAAGTGTACATGATTCAAAGACGACGCAAAACGGTGGGGGTGGGTCAAGTATTATACATTAAGCTCAAATCGAGTCAGAGGATTGTACATATATTTGAATATACCTCGGACATAGAGTAAGTTAGTTATAACTTTATAATAGTTTCAAGTTTTTAAGAGGAAATTTTCGGCTATAGGATTTTTTTGGCGAATTTGCTTGATATTTCCTCATACCTAATTTTTATTTGTAAGTCGAATTATTGTTTTAATTTAAATCAAAAATTTTTATTCATTCATACAGTTAAATCAATTATTAATCATTTTATGTAAGTATATATGTTTATGTATAAATAAATAGCACATTTTATGGTTCTTGTTCGATCACTTATGCATAGTTTATAATTCAAGTTTAAATAATTTTGGATTTTTTAACAGAAATGTAAAAAAATGATTTTTGTATTTAATTTTGGTGTGATATGATTCGATTGATTTCGATTGATTCGAATGATTTTATCAACTATTCAGTTAAATTATTGTTACGATTTATAAATATATTTTTAAATTATAATATTTTATTCGAGATTAGGTTAATTTGAATAATATCACCATCTTGTTATATTTCCGTCAACATTTTTTTTCGAAACGTGTTTTATTCATAGCATATTACATAAGTATGCAAGTTATATATGTTACGGTTTTATAATTTTATTTTAAGGGCTTTTGATTAAATCTGGGCCCTTTTTTATTTTTTGCATATATTAAAATTAGTATATGTATGTAACTATACGTAAATAGATAATACATAAAAGCATAGCTTTTTTAAGGTAAATAGGCAAAAAGCTAATAGTTTATCTATGTAGTTAGCTATTAGTATTTTTTGTAAATAGCGTACAAGCATAGCTTCGAATTAGCATAGATAAAGCTTAAAACTATAAACATAGGCTATATATATAAAATTATTTTACTCGCAGTAGATCTTTTAAGATCTTTTAATTAGTTAGGAAGTATTTTCTTCACAATTATTCACAATATATTCACTAATTAAGTTTTTTTCCTGTTCCCCTGTTCCTGTTTCCTCTCGCGAGGAACTGCGAATTTATCCAAGTTAATTATTTATTGTTGTATTTATTACCGTGTATTTTAATATATTTATTTTTGGTATATAAATAAATATATGTATATGAGTAAATGTTGATGTCTTGCTACTTAACCTTTTGTTTCTATCCTTTGTTCGTTTGTAAGAAATTGCCTTAAGTAAGACCTCCCATTGTAACGTTTTAGTAAGTTATTAACTTTAAGTTTTTATTACTGTTACGTGTTGGAAAAAAGAGTATTAAATTACATCATCAAAGCTACATACCGTGTTAATCGATAGGAAATCTGTTGTACAAGATTTAATGATTCGATCAATGAGGTTTGTATCTGTACTGTTTTCGTTGAACAGAATTAATATGGCTTTCTTTCGATAGCACTTTTAATTTGTAACGCACCCTCTTTAGGAAAGTTAAACTTTATAATTGACAACTCACGACTTGAAACAGATCGACTCTTTACTTTTCTCTACGTATGGTATAAAAAGGGGTAACGTAAATAATGTTATCATTCATGATATTTATTATTAGACATGAAAAAAAAATATTAATTATTTTTTTCGGCTAATATAAACTAATTTAGTTTTAATTTTAGCTCATTGAAAAAAAATATTAGAACGCTTATACGAGGTAATAGGAAATAGATGTAAAAGCTTTAAAAAGGTCAATGTAGAGCGCATTTGTCAGCAAATAAATAGCTTTAAAGCTTTTTTCCAATACCCTGATCATTCCGGGTCAATATTTTTTTTAATTCGAATGTGATTGGTCAGTATCTTCTGACAGTACAAAGTCTGCAGGAACAGATAGTAAATGATGATTAAGTAAGTAGTCCATATTTTAAAAAAAGCTTTTTCTCACTATATTATCATTATGTTATTTATTATTTTTTAGAACCATTGATTTTTTGATAGGGTGAATTTATACATTCAATTTATATTTTTATGTTTATATATGTATATTTTTATCAACAATTACTCTGTTTATTTCCCCTTAATTATGATTTCATACTAAATAGCACGGAACGTATGAGTATTATAATATAAATATAAATATTTGTAATGGCTACCAATAATAATATTTAAATTTTAATATTTTGAGTAAATTTAACTAGGTGGCAACACTGTGTATGAATTTCATTGTAACTGCGTTGTTCTTGCTGTATCTGTTATACTTTAATAAAAAGTTCTATTTGAAATCATTACTATTGTTTAATAAATAAATATTCTATAACCATATACTTTAGTGATTTAACTCTACTGACAAAACCAAGCTTTTTATCAATTCAATTGTAGACGGGAAACGCTTAACGATGTGTGGTTCTCTTCCTACTTTGTTGTTAACAGTCAGTGTTAGATAATATTTCCCTAAGGAATACTCATGTATACATTACAGTTTAGTCAATAAATAGATTACAGTTCTACTGAACAGAAGGAAACAGACCTAAAGTTAGATCATAGACATGTCTTATAACCTTAATTTATAAAAATCAATACATTTGGGATGAGTATTGGCAATCAACCTTTTAATGTAATAATGTGACTCTTGAACGACAATTTTAGCTCACTTTTTCATCATAGTATATCATTATAAATTAATTAATTTTATTAAATTATCAACTACATTGTATAAGTATAATAAATGTTTCAATCTGATATATTGTTTCATTTGAATCCTATATTCTTTCTAGATATGATGAGTTTTGATGCAGGTCGCTTCCTACCGGTGTGATTGGATACATAGATTATATAGAGTCCTATGTCTAGAAGTGCTTCGTTTCGGTTGAAATTGATGCTGTTAGCCCGGGGGCTTTCACAGCTTCATCTGAACTGAGTTCACGAAACAGAAGGGTCCGTGAACTTAAAAGCCAGACGCATTCCAGATGTACGATGACGTTCGCACGTAATAAAGCGCTCTACCCGAGTAGAGCTGTGTAGTGTTTGTGTTATGGCTTGGTATGGCAGCGCGGACCACTTGGCGAGCCAAGGAGGGATCCGGATCCAACCGCGGTTCGCTCACGCTGTTCGCGGTAAGGGAGCGGGCGGCCGCCCTTCCAGCAGTAGACGTCCTACGAAATGAAACTGCAAGAAACGAAAAACAATGAAAACGTTACATCGAGCCTTGGATAACGCCAAGCCTGGTTTACTGTATTAGGCACAAGGACAAGTTAAAAAAGTGAAATATAATCCAAGTACTTCAATACTTTTGTTAACGTACAAAATTTTTTGTCAATTTCTGGACCAATCTTCTAGAAAGGTTAAAATTCCTAAGAATTTCTAAAAAATTGTAATTCTCAATCAACCTACGATTCCTCCCTTTGAATTACTTAAAATTTATGACGCATTAAAGTCCTTCATTATCATCATTTCAGCCGATAGACGCCTACTGCAGGGCATAGGCCTTCCCCAAAGATCGCCACGATGACCGGTCTTGCGCTGCCCGCATCCAGCGGCAACCCGCGACTTTAACTATTGGGTTGGTCTACCTACATATACTCTTGAGAGACCTACTCACGCCGCGTCTGCCTGCTTGCGGTCAAAGTCCTTGAACTTAATTAGCTAGCGACTTAGTTACTCTGTCATTTAGCTAATTTTGTTGCTACTCTCACTAGTAGTCCGACGTAAACATCTAAATAGATATTTTTACATAAGAAGTTACTATTCATCTTCGACCTTGAACGACCCAAGGGCATTATTTGATAGATATCTTAAGGAAAATGAGGTTAATATTACAAATTTCAAAACGATTCCGCCACGGCATTGGCAACATACCAACTAGAGTTATTGAAGAGTCCAACAATATAACCATTTATATTAGGAATTACGCCAGTGTCCTAAAATTTTTATTTATTTTGTTAACACTTTATTGTATACCACAACTAAAGAAGAAACAATTTATATAGAAGTACAAGAGGCGGTGTTATCGCTCGAGGCGATCTCTACCAGACAACCTTTGAATAGAGGTGAGAGACATGAAGGAGAGGGCAGTTTAGGGCATAAAAACATGCAAGTATATACATTACTACACAGACATACATATATTACATAAACACGAATAAATATCAATTGCTATACGATATCCTATTTTAGAGGCCAAGGAAGAAAGTGCTCTTTTACCATCTTTTTAAATACTGACAGCGATTTAGCGCATCTTATTGTTTCTGGTAATTGATTACATAAATTACCAGCGACATATGGAAAGATTTCTCCATAAATGTAGTAAAATGAACATGCATGAATTTTACTATAAAACATACATAAATCCTATGATATTAGTACTTATAAGGTTTACATACGTTGTAAATATAAGATGATTATATTTATAATAAACTTGTGGAGAACTTTAAAGTACAGGAAATAGAAAAAATGTTGGACAAAGCATTTGAGAGGGTAAATATTATTATTGGACTATCTTCCTTGCTAGATTTGCATAAGCAGTGTTATTTCTATCAGGTAGCGGTAATATATAGATATTATTATAATTCGCTTTAAAGAATGTCTTTAGTGTTTAGACCAGTGATTCCCAAAGTGGTCTATATCGACCCCTAGGGGTCTATGACACCCTGCAAGGGGTCTACGTCAGCGAAAAAAAATTTGGGGTTCCATGAAATGAAAATGGGGGTCCACGATAATGGATCTCAACACATACACTGATAGTACCTATTTACTTACATCATACTATCTTATAATATCAAAACATTTACATTATTTATAAAAGTACCTATGAAGTAAAAAAAAATATTATATATGTTTATAAAATTGTGTAAGTTGTAGGATGTTGGTATTCGCTTTGTGGTCGCAATACATTTTGAACTTGCAAAAACCTGAGAGTCGCAGTCTCAGAGCTTCGCTACCTTGCGCTGACTTGTTCAATTCGTCACTCTATAAATACGAATGTGGGACAAATACGTTTATTCGTTTCCTGAATCTTGAAAAGAAAAGTGCTAAGAAAATATTTAAAAAAATATAAACAGATAGTATATTCTACAAATTATAGTGAGTCAGTGTTATTTTGTTTGAGAGTGCTGAAGAAAAGTAAGTACATTATTTTTTTATTAAATTTTAGTTTTGTACTCGTAGTTAGCAAAGATAGATAAATTACGCCAATCATGACTTTAGTTATTAGTAGTTTAATATTCAATCATGCAAAATTACCCGAGTACTTCTCAATAGTTTCTTTTTGATAGTTTTATTAATCGATATTATAATTACAGTGCAATCTTCGTAATTCGAGCTAATTGTTGCAAGAAGATGTTCGAATTATGGAATGTTTTCGGAAAAATCAAAAAAATATTTTTAATATACAGCTGCTGGATTTTCTGCCTTATTTAAATAATTTAATTTTGCCCACAGATGACTGATGCCATGTCCGAATCTAATAAAAAATGTAGACAGTACAGTGTTGATTGTTTGAAATTTGGCTTCATTCCATCATTGCCGGACAAACAATTGCCTATGTGCCTTTTATGCAACAAAGTTTTGAGCAATGACGCTATGAAACCATCTAAACTGCAAGATTATCTGAGAAGATGCCACCCTGATAAAACAGAGAAAGATTTGAAATACTTTCAAACACTCAAAGATAAACTAAAGAAGAGACCTACACTGGACAGAATGTTCGCTTCGACGTCACAAAGAAATGATGATGGTTTGCGGGCGTCTTACAATATCTCGTTACTTATAGCAAAATCCGGAAAACCGTATACTATCGGAGAGAAGTTAATTTTGCCAGCCGTTGAAGAGGTTTTAAATACTGTTTTACACAAACCTGCATCTGATATCATTAAAAGAATTCCCTTAAGCAACAATACTGTTGATAGACGTATTGATGAAATGAGTTCTGATATTGAAAGCTTCTTATGTAATTATTTGCAAACGACCCATTTCTCTATACAACTGGACGAGTCAACTTTACCTGATAATGCAGCATTATTATTGACATTTATTCGTTTTATTATGAATCAAGAAATCTTCGAAGAACTGCTCTTCGCAAGAACTTTGACAACCGACACTGAAGGTGAATCAATATTTCATGTTTCGATTACTTCATTGAAAAAGCAATTCCTTTATCAAATATAATATCAGTAGTTACAGATGGAGCACCTGCCATGGTTGGACGTTATCGTGGATTTATAAGCTATTTAAAACAAAATGTGTCAGGGGTGTTGTCAACATTTAGTTGCTAAAAATTTGAGTGTTAGATTGCATGAATCACTTCATTTAGTCATTGATGCAGTAAACCGAATCCGAAGCAACGCGTTGAATACGCGGTTATTTGCGCAGTTGTGTGAAGAAAATGACGAACACTTTCATCAATTACTCCTTCACACTGAAGTACGCTGGCTGTCGAAAGGCTTATGTTTGACAAATTTTTTTCCACTTTTTGACTCTTTTAGAATTTCTGGATACTAAAGATAAAATTTTAAAAGAAAACTTAATGAAGAGGAAAACAGACATCGCCTATTTAACAGATTTGTTTACAAAATTTAATATGGTTAATTTGCAATTACAAGACGACAGTTTAAATTTGATTAAAACAAAATCCATCTTATCAGCGTTTCTTGCCAGAGTTAAACTAATGAAGCAAGATATTGGACGGGGCGAATTTTCTCAGTTCCCCAATTTGTCATAGACAAGCTGCCAGGAAGACGACGTTTCAACTTACGTTCAACATTTAAATGCCCTCTACTACTACTACTTCATTTAGTCATTGATGCAGTAAACCGAATCCGAAGCAACGCGTTCAATACGCGGTTATTTGCGCAGTTGTGTGAAGAAAATGACGAACACTTTCTGGTATTGGTAATACTACCGTGGATAATTAATCCATATGGTGACATAGGAGAAACGAATGTCATAATACAAGAGGAACTGACTGAACTAAGTACAAACGAAGAACTTAAGGTTCAGTTTAAAAATATCAGCAATTCTGGCTGCAAAACAACATACCCGTTACTTATCTCGTATTATGGAATATAGCAAGGAAATTTTTAATTCCCTTTCCATCGTCATACCTAGTGGAAAGGGGGTTCAGCGCTGTTACCAATCTCCTAACGAAAAAAAGAAACAGACTGGACATCATTAGCCGAGGAGATTTAAGATTAACCCTTACAAAATTGACGCCAAATGTTGATAATTTATTATTAAAGCATCAGGCTCATTCTTCTCACTAAAAATATTGACTTATTGCTTATGTTATTTTATTTATAGTTTATTTTATGTTTATTCAATGTTACGTATATTTTACATAACAGATACAAAATTTAATTTTGAGTAGTTTTAATTTAAATTCAATTAATAAAGGTATAAATTAACATGTGTTTTTACTTTAAGTTTTTAACACTAAACTTCACTACAGTTAGAAATTTACAGGAAATCAATATCAGGTAAGTAGGGGGTCTACCCAACACGGAAAAACATGGCAAGGGGTCTACGACACAAAAAAGTTTGGGGAACTCTGATTTATATTTTACCAATTGTACGAGCGGACTTATCGGCCAAAAACATACGATGGCTGTGATAAGTGTAAACCCTGTGCATATAGAAGAGAAAAAGATAAAGAAAGATATAAATAAAGAAAGGAAGATACAATAAATATAAAAATATACACATACATGTCGTGTCGTTGTCGAGTATTCTTTGTTAGTGATGATTACCGCGCGGTGCCTATTTTATACGTTTAGGCGGGAAACTACTGACGCCATCTGTCGACGCCGGCCGTAACTACAGAGTTTGCTCACTTCTCTTTAGTTCTTACGTTATTTTCGTTCTAAAAATCAACTTCCAATGACTCATAAAACACATTTTTATCGCAAAAGTTTCGTATGTTTAAAGTTATACCGTCGTGTATTTTTTTTGTAAATTCAGTGTAAAAGGTAAAGAAATGACTTACAGGAATCTGTGTCGGATGATTCGCGAACTGTCTGCCCGGCCGCCTTTCTGCGCTCCCAATCTCCACACGAAAGACGACGACACCTCGGTAAGTGTCTAAATGGGTGGAGCTAAAATAATTTTTTGCTTATTTTTACAAAATTACGACATTTTTATCATAGTTTATTTACATTTTGACATCTCATCACTATTTCTTCAATAAAAATTTAAAACATCAATTTTATTGTTTCAATCACTCATTACGGCGGACAGAAAAGTATTAAGATATCGTTCACAAAGTTTTCTTCACATTATTTAATCTAAATATTTTTTGTTGGTGACTTTTACATGAAGAAGCTTACTTTTAAATTATGAATTCTTATCCGAACTTACATTAAACATGCATAAACTATTTCTAAAAATATTTATTGAACTGATAATTTTTTGAACATAATTATCTTTATTCAATAATATGTAATTTCTCAACAGTATATAGGTATATGATGGTTGTAACATGCTTTACGGTTGGCTCCGTAAAGCAGGCCGTGCCGGTAAAGCGCTCACAGGTGCTTGATTTTCCTTTCCGTTTACAATGTTCCTTTATATGTTTTTTATTAAACCTTTCGTAACTCGACTGTTCAAACCTGCTATGATACGAAACGCAAAATACGAAAGTGACCTGCAACATTGACCAGGACACTCAAACGTCTCAAGTGCAGTGTTAGCTCTCTCTTCTCAAGTATAACAATATACCTTAAATTAAGCTAGATCGTGCCTTTTCTCAGTTTAAAACGGTCTCTCTGAAGCAAACGAGTGCTCTTTGTTGTCGGTATAATCACATGATATACAAAGTGAAATTTTGCTTATTTTGACAAAAAAAAACAATCTTAACTTCTCTGGTGCGACAGTTGGACGATACCAATCGTCATTTCTCCTCCCCAATTTTTAGACCATCAAACAAAGTGTCGTTTCTTGGATTCCCTGGCTTGTCTTCCTGCTCCTGATACGTTTCCATTTCAATTTTGTCCAGTTGCGGTTCGATGAGATTAAATTTTTTTTTTGGATTATGTTTAAACAATTTATTCTCGTAAAACTTCTGCTAAGTTATTAAAAATGAGACAAATAATATTAAATTGCATTAACCATGTTTATAACATGTTCTTTTTTGAAGTTTTTCTTTCAAAGAATATAATATCTTTACATTTCTTCCAATCACGGGATAGGCTATTGTACAACTTTACTCCTGCAAACGATATTGTTTTCTTTCTTTAAATTATAACTATAGCGTGTTGTAAAATTAATATGACAATGAATGGATTTTAAGTTATTACTTTTAATATTAATATGGTATATAGATATGATTGTGTTGTTGGTGTGCGATAGTGGTATATAAGGTTATATACACCACTATCGATTATTTATATGTAAATTATTATTATTTCGAGTTCTTTGCAAGGAGTTTGAATTAATAGCAACAGCCAATCCGTGGGGATTTCAACGAAACATTTTGGATGAGTCCATATGCAATTAATGTATTGTATATGATAGGTCGGACTTTGGATGGAATACAGTTTAATAGTTTCCGTAAAGCCCTCAATATTGTCATAAGTTTTGTTTTGTCATGATTGATGTCTACTTCCCATATTAACCTTTCGTTGCCCTATATCCTATAATCTAAAGCTTTCTTCTAGATTGGAATGTTGTGACGCCTGATTGTTCATAGTGAGTGGTGTAAAGCTTAATTATACTATTTTTTAAAACATTTTTGTTTTTTCGTAAAAAATCATAAGAAATGTTTCAGTGATGTTAACTTATCATTAGTAAATTGTATTCAAACTACTCTTTGAGCAAGTTTAAGTCCTTTTGTGCACCTATTATCTATTATGTGTCTCAACGGGATTAACGCTAACGTCTTCTATAGTGGCAGTAACGTAAACTAGGTAATAGCAGCCGACCAAGTCGAGGTTCGGCACCCTCGGGCGCTCTTGAGTCGGAATGCTAAACGGGTATTATCGACGAGTGACAGCCCAAGCCGAGGTACCCTCGTGGGGACCCTTCAGCCTAGTCACTCCATGGACCGTCTGCCGAAGCGACCTAGGATCTCGGCGGACTTTCAATCTGATGAAATTGTAGTAAGCAGCGGCTCGAGCTGAGATGTCCCAGGGACCCTCGAGCTTTGCCACCTTAAAAGAGATTTAAGGCTAAGCGCTCTCTGCGCTCAGCCCCCTCGCACCCGCGAAATGTGATAACGCCACTTAGACAGCAAAGTCAGTCTCGTAAAAAATCTTTATTCATATGGTACAAGTGTAGTATTTTATTACCTAAAACACTCAGTGTTAACATTAACCTTTTTTTTATTCAGCACTGATTGACGAGAATTAATAAAGTTATAAAACGTGTTGCAAATGATGGTGCTACCCGTGGTTACTCCTGAATTTGACAATAGTCTTGCAACATTACTGCTGTGGGGTACTTAATTAACCAGTTTGACTACTACTACTAATGAAAGAAGTAAATTTGGTAGATTTTGAGTACCATTTCCTTCTTACCTACTACCTTCCTGTGTAGGAACGGACTCCATGCGCTAATGTTGATGCCACAGGCCTTGTCGCCTGAAACTGATAGCTTGAAGTCACAGTTGTGGATATTCCGAACTGCACCCGCCTTTCTACTGTCACGTCTGAACAACATAAATCACACTACGAGTGATCGTATTAGGTTAACGGTTAAGCCCATGTCGCATATGTTGTGTGCAACGTCAGGCAACGAACTGCCGATCTTGCAGCACACCAATCAGCGGGACGCAGGCGAGTATTGGGTGATTATTCGGGGCGCTTCTCCACTGGCGCCAACACTAGTAGATGCTGCGGTCGATAAGTTTTTGTGTCGAACTAATGTTTGTGTTATTACGTAGTATATTATTGATATTATTAATATTATATATAATCCTGCAATCTCCCTCGACCGATCGATGGGCTCGTTCTCCCGGAAGGAGTCGAGATAGACGTTCGCGACTTATAAAAGAGTTTTCGCATTTCCTCACGCGACCACCGAACAAAATCTGACATTTGAGAAATTCAAGATGGCGGCCGCACCGCGGATACTGAAGAAATACTCAGAAAATATCCCAAAGGCTTTGCCCCTTTGGCATCATTTCTCGATATCGGTGTTATTTTCGGATAATCGGGGAACGCTTTATACGGTGAAAGTCCAGTGAGTCGAAAAAACTAGATGCCACATACACTCACGCTATTCTCCCGTTTTAAGGGCATCAGCACGAACACCATATTAGATTAGCTGTAATTAACAAACCACTTAAAACAGTAGATCATTTTAAGTGTCAATTTATCAATCGTAAACATAAGATTTTTCTATCTCCATCTTCACTATTTCTTCTTAGTATAATAATAAATGAAATGTTTGATACATACTAATGTCTCTATTTTCATAATACTACATGTAGCACCATCTATTGCTTATTTAAGCACCTTACCGATACTGATACCGTAAAAGTAATTTTAAGGTAAATTAAACTAAAATTAGTGCTATCTTAGAATATTACCACCAGAAAGAGCTTCATCATTACAACTATAAGATTTTTTAGTTTTTTTAAAATAATTTTCCCCACTATTTTAATATTCATTTTTATTTCATGGCTACCTGAAAACCCCTTTGGGAAGAGGTCCCAGACAAATTAAAATTTCTACGTTTTAGTCATATCAATATATTAAACCTATTTGCAATATCAAAATCGCCTCGTTGTTTTTATTTATTCCGTTTATTTTCACGGCAGCTCATAAAGTTATTGACAAAACATCCATTTTACTAAAATGACACAAAAATAACCTCAAAAGCAACTCAACAACGACGCGCTTTGCGACTCTACAATTTCTTTGGCTGTTAAATGAATGTGTATGTGTGCCCAAGTTGAGTTATTTCTGTTTACAACAGCCTTGTTCATCCAGCACTCAGAAATTTATTCCCGAATCTGCACAGGTCAAGTAAAGTGAACTGTTAAAGAAATATAGGTGCCGATCGGGGCGGCCCACTTGTACGACGTGGTGACGCTGTGGGCCCGCGCCGTCACTGCAACGGCCAGCTACGACCTGCCACATACAGATGCCGCCGCACTCATCAAGCTGTTGCGGCCCACTACCTACATGCTGCTTTTAGAAAACCAGAAAAAGACGAGACGGTCCCTCTCCTGATGGTAAGTGACCGCAGTTTTCTCGGCGTTTGAAAACGTCATTCCGGGTTGACCAGCAAGTGAAAGTAACCTGACATCATCACTAACTGACACCTTTTAAAAGTGTGGTTATCAGCTCATTTGTGGAAATGTATAATTCACCCCTTTTAAGATAATTCCAATCATTCTGTATAATGACGTTTTTGACCCGATTTTACTCCTTAGTACTATTACAGCAATGCCAGTGGATTAGTTTCTTTAGGACTATAAGAAAAGATGAAGACTAAAAACTCTGTGTTTGTGTTTTAATCGCTTGCACGGTGACAGAAGACCCACTTTGTATGGAACAGCGCATGCTATGGCGGGCACCCGATCTCCTGCGGGACCCGAACGCACCATCGCGCGGCACCCAGGAAGGAGACATATATTCGTTTGGAGTTATACTGTACGAGCTTCTCAGAATGGAAGGTCCTTGGGGTCAGACTGACTTACTTTAGAAATTATAAAGAAACAGAGAAAGAAAAATAAATAAATTAACGGATAAATAATCATAGGTCTAGTAAAAAGTTCTTAACTATTTTCTTTAAAATAAGTAGTGACTTAGCACCTCTTATATTCAGTAGTAAATCATTCTATAATCGAACGGCCTGTGTGATAAAAGATTTGTCCATAAACGAAGAAGAATGTGCCGGAATTTTTAATTTAAAATTCTCTAATGATCTCAAAGGCCTCTCGTGTGTATCATGAGGAAATTGAAACCTTGATTTGTGGATAAAAGGAAGTCAGCGGATTGAAAAGAATTTTATAGAGTAGATAAAGAATGTGAGCATTCCGGCAAACCCTTATGGGTAACCAATTGACCTTAGCGCGAAATTCCGAAATATTATCTTATTTTCAGAATCGAAATATGAAACAAATATAGAAGTTTTTAAAGCGCTCAAGTTCATTCAGTTGGTTTTCAGTGAGGTCGAGATAGCTGACATCTGCATAATCAAGGAACAAGTGACTGTGTAAGAGAAATTTTAGTTGTAGTAGGTAAAAATGTAGCTAAGACGTCGCCAAGACCCTGCCGTTGCAAATAGTTTACGACTAATTTCCCGAACCCGTAGACACCACGAAAACAGTTTATCGAAATGAATACCTAGATTTTTTTGTGTCTCGTTGAACGAAATGACTGTGCCGTTACAAGCTGCTGATGGCAGTAACGCCCAGTTTAGTTTTGATTGCATCCCACTGCTGCCGATCACAATAGCATGTGTTTTAGATGGATTGACGGCTAATATGATGGCCATAGGCCTTGCTCCATTCGCAAATGCTGTCAATATCACAGTGTATGTCAGTACTAACTACCGCGTTCTTATCCAATTGTCCTTGAGAATAATTTTGAAGATAATATGCATGAAGGTGGCAGGCAGAACGTACTTGTTGGGAAATTGTATTAATAAATAGAGCAAACATAAGAGGAGATGGAACGCCGCCCTGTGGAATCCTGGCAGTTGCAGCTCAATAAGACGAAAAATTGTCGTTAACGCTAACTCGCTGTCGGCGTCCAAACATGTAACTGCGAAACCACGTGACTGAAACTATTGGAGATATGTTAAAAGAACTCAATATGCCGAGCAGGACATTAAAATCAATAGTGTTGAAGGCATTAATAAAATGAAGGAGAGCAAGAACTGTTAATTTCCCCCTCTCCATACTTTGTCTCTTGTCATCTGCAATATAAACTAGAGTAGGGGTAGTGCTGCGACCGGGTCGAAAGCTGAATTGAAGGGGATTAAGGACCTTATTTTTAGTCAGGATTTTATACAGTACTTAACTGTATAAATTCCTGACTGATGTATTAAGCGTTCCAAAACCTTGAATAGAAATGACACGATTGATATAGGTCGTAAGTCCGACAACGTAGAAGGGTGAGACTTTTTAGGAATGGGCGTGATTTGAGCATTTTTCCAAACTTTTTTATTTTATTAATTTTAATTTGTATCGCTAGTGTTTTTTTTTACAATATTTATTTTTCGCTCAAACTAAACGCAGACAGTTGGGAGAGGGTTGCCGCTATTTGATACGGATCTCTCTTCTTCCAGCTGCGCGGCACGACAGCGTTTTATAATTTTTTACAATTTTTCTTACACAATTTTCTCTTATGGGTAAATACAGCTAAAATTTATATATATTAACAATACAATTTGGAATACTCAATTACATATTAGTTGCTACATTATTTTATTTCAAGTCGCTGCCAAAGCGCTACAGACCGTTAAATGCCTTGAGATTTAGGACAATGTGCCGGGCCAACTCATCAAAAGGTTCTGCTGTAGATTTTTTCTTGAGAAGGTCCGGTAAGCTGAACGGAGGTATATTACGGTTTTCACATAAGGTCACGTAGTTACGTCTTTTGGATGCGAATCGGGAGCAGTGTCTGCTGAGTAAGTGATCAAAAGTCTGTACTGTGGAGTCGCCACATGGGCAAGTCTCATTATCGATTATTTTAAAATGGTGCAGGTACTGCTTGCAGTACCCGTGCCCGCTTAGTAGTTGTATGAGATGGAAAGATATCTTGATGAGTTTTCGCAGTTTGTTTATGTCGGTGAGTTTTGAAAGGAGTCCTACGGTATGTCGACCCTAAACCGAGCTCTCGTATCTAGCCTGCCAAATGCGGTTGTGTTCAGCGCGGATTGCGCTCTTCACGAAACTCATTGGGAAGTAGACATAAGCCAGTGTAGAGTGCATTGCGGCCGCGCTCTTTGTTGCCAAGTCGGCTGCCTCGTTACCGACGACGCCTGTGTGGCTTTTGACCCTGGTAAAGTGTAATGTAGGTGACGCGTGTGCGTGTATCAGAGTGTGAATTTGTGTGACGATGGGGTGGGTGTTGCTTCTATTCTCCAGTGCGGCGATGACCGATTGTGAGTCCGTGTGAATAATTGTGTATGTGTTCGGGTATGTTGAACTGGCCCACGAGCAGGCTTTCAAAATGGCGAGATGCTCGGCTTGAAAGACCGAGCAAAACGAGTGAAGTCTGTATTTTTTGGAAGCGGTCTGGCGACCTTCCAGGAAAGCAACGAATGCCGCTCCCACGGAGGAGTCCTCCAGCTTGCTCCCATCAGTGTATATATTCAAAGCATGGGGATAGGTTGGAGTGTAATTACGATCTTTAGAGGGGGAAAGAACAGAAATGGATACTCTGGTAGCAGGGTGCAGTAATTTGTGTAGTGGTGTAGGGCACTCTAGAATTGTATCACAAGGTAAAAGGTGAGAGACGCCGGTAAGTTTTGTGAGTTCCAGTGCCTGCACCTTCCGAACTTTGAGGTCGAGTGGGGTGAGTTCTGCGAGTGCTAGAGCGGCTGTGGTGGATATGGTCTTGAACGCCCGTGTGATCCTGATGGCAAAGCCTCGTTGCATACTTAACAACCGCCTTATTATTCCTTTTTTTAGAGCCGCTTGCCCCCTTATGCCAGCAGCATATGTCATAATTGGCGCAATAACACTGATGTAGATTGTCCTGATATTCTCGGAATGTGCCTCCCATGTTGGTCTACAGAAAAGACAAAGTCTGTTGAATATGCGCGAGGCTTTTTTGATAGTGTGCTGAACATGTTTATTAAATAGTAATTTCTCGTCAATGATGACTCCCAGAAGTTTGAAGTCGTGTATAAACGGAAGGCAGTATTGGCCCATTCTTATTGAGCATTTTTTGGCTGTGGGTGTGAATGCAATAACTTGTGTTTTTTCGGGGCCAAAGATTAGCTTAACACTTTCACCCTACTCAACAATTTTACCAAGCGCGGAGTTGGTTAATTCTTGGAGGTCATCAGCGCGAGTGTGGTGTGTAATGAGCAAGACGTTGTCGGCGAACGCTTGCAAGTGGCATCCATCAGGCGGATCTATTTCGAGAAGCTCGTCCAGGGTAATGTTCCACATAATCGGGCCACATGCCGAACCCTGAACGCAGCCCTTAGTTAGCATCTTGGTAACTCGTTCCCCGGCGTAATCTAAAACCACTTCCCTGTCTTGAACATAGTTTTCGATAATTGAAAAAATGTTTCGAGGGCAGCCGATCCACCTGAGGCCCTCGAATAAAGCTGGCCACCAGGCGTTATTAAATGCCGCCTTGATGTCATGGGAGACGGCGATGACGGCCTCTCTAGCTCGTTTGGCCGAGCGAACAACATCGAGAGTCGAAGAGATCGCCATGGTTGTATTGGTTTGCTCCTTGAAACCAAATTGTTGACCGTTGAGCTTGCCTGCAATCGTGGCTACAAAGGTCACCCTTTTGATCAGGAGCTTTTCCAACAGCTTCCCGAAAACAGGAATGAGGCCAATCGGTCTGTGAGAATCGAGGGTACTGTAATCAGATTTACCAGGCTTCGGTATGATCTTGACGTATGCCTGCTTCCACTGGCGAGGAAAGTGATGAAATTTTAAACATCTATTTAATAAATCTGTTATTAGCTGTGGGTAAGCCTGTGTAAATTGTGTGCATATATACGCCTCAGAAGTATCCTGTCTGTGATGGCGAAGATGCTTGTGTCGGGCTGAAAAGTCCGGAGAATCGTCGGGATAGAAATGGTTTAAGAGGGCTGTGGCGCTTTGTTGGGCGTCATTTGTGTGCCCTGTGTCTATCTTCAAAGTGGTAGGGGGTTGTCGCCGAGTCGAGTGTTTGAGGAGGCGATTAGTCACTGACCATACATTCTCCTTATTAGGTTATTTATCTCCTTATCAGATTATTATTAGGTTGCAGAATGTGCGGAAATCGGCCGTCGAAGTCTCTCTAAGCTTTCGAGCGTATTCAGTGCGTTTAAAGATAAAATCCTCGCATAATCGGTCGAATATCGTGTCTGAAGGCGCGTGATGTCGTTTAACGGCATGTAATCGATGGTGTAGATGAACGAACTCAGATTTAAGTCGCTCCAGGTCTGTTGTCCACCAAGGAGGTTTGGAGCGCGTCCCAGCACCCCAGGTTGGCATAAAACTTTACACGCTGCGTGTATGGTGTCAGTGATTTGGTCTATAAAGACATCTTAGTCGCCCGCGTTCAAATCGAATATTTTTGTGTCTAATAAGTTAGAGTTCGTCACGATAGTGTGGAGTTCAGTCTTGAAGCTTGCCCGGTTAGCTTTTTCGCTTTTATATTTGAATGTGGACGTGATGTTTCCCGTTTGGGAGGTTTTGTCGTGGCGTGTACTAATCGAGAAGTCTATAGCGTTATGTTGTGAAATTGGGCATGCTTCTAGATTGACTCTCCAGTCACTGATATCGTCTATGGTCGATGCGGAAGCCAATGTTAAGTCGATTATAGAAGACCGCGGCCGTCCGTGAGCGATGCTTTCAAACGTCGGGATATCGTTTACGTTGCAAAAGAAGAAGTCATGTCCGTGTGCAATGTCAGTAATCATGTGTCCGCGAGCGTTCGCTCTCGCGCTGCCCCATATGGGATGCCATCCGTTAAAGTCGCCCCCAATGACGCAGCGAGATTCTCCGATGCTGCCGAGAAAGTAGTCTAAGCGGTCCAGTGTCCCTAAGTTGTCTTGGCCAAGTGCGACGTGAGCTGACGCGACGTAGAGTTTTGTCGGTCCGCAATCGTGTCTCACGACCGCTAAGTTGCCTGTCGAGTACTGTGTCAGTCCTAAAGGATTAGGACACCGCGTTCCGTCCTTTATGAATATGCATGCTTTGACTCTGCCTGTAGGAGAAGGGAATAGGAAGATTTTTATGCCTGGGATATTATTAACAAAGTTAGCTGAGCATACATATGGCTCGGACACTAAAGCAATGGAATACTCGTCGGCCACAAAGTAGCGAGTGAATTCCAGGAGCGCTCCCTTCCCGAATGCTACGCAGTCCTATCGCGTGCTCCGCAAAGTCGGGGTGGACGCGGCCTTGGCCCAGCTCTTCACGGGGCACGGGGGGTTCTCTGAGTACCTTCACAGGTTCAAGCTCAAGGAGGACCCTTCGTGCTACTGCGAACCGAGCTTGGACCAGACCGTGGCCCACCTTGTGGCCAATTGTCCCGCACATGCAGGGATGCGCAGTGCCCTGGAAACGTTGACTAAAATGAAAATAGATACGGAAAGCATCGCCTTAATGATGGGCGACGACAACCTTCGCCCATCATTTCTGTCGTTTGCTCGCATGGTGGTAAGCAATGCAATAAAAAATAACAAAACCAAATAAAAAAACTTGAACCAAAATGAATAATATGCACATGTAAAACAACTTAATAAATAATAATAGAATGTAAGACAAGACTCTAATGTATTAAAAAGTCTAATCTAAACAAACCTGTGATATTAAAAGATAAGGATAGAAAATGTAAGAATAAAATAAAGATTAGAAATAAAATTGTACCTAGCCACCTAAGAGTAAAAAAGATGATGAAAGGAAGGCGATGAGAGCAAGAAGAAATAAAAGAACAAAAAAAATGCAAGATATTGTGAAGGATAAAAGGAAAGAATAAAAGAAATTGAGAAGAATGAAAGTGAGTGTAGAATAAACATAAAACCCTGAAAAAATTATTTCTAAATAAAGTCCCTGTCCCAAACAAAATAGAGGTACGAGAGGCTCCCAATAGCGGGGACCATAAAAAAAAAGGAGCGCTCTTTTACAGCGGTCTAAATTGCACTGGATTGCTTTGATAGAGTTGCGTTTATCCATAGTCGATCCTGGAAGTCACTCGTCTCTTCACGATGGTAACTATTGGACAGGATGTGGAAGTGGCCTTATGTGCAATGCAGTCCGCGGTGTTAAACTTAATTTTACGAGCGGCACAGTTGTAACACTTGGGTGCGCTTTCCTTATGCAGACACTCAGTCTCAGTGTGCGAGCAGTCCGAGCAATGCGCACAACGCTTCGCTCCACCTGTGCATTGAGCCTTAAGGTGCCCGAACTGTAAGCACGCATGGCATTGGATGAACGGAGAGAAGTCATCGCAGTGGACCCTCTGGTGATCTACTCGGACTCTCCCCATCGCGTTAAAAATTTTCCACAGCCCGGGACTAAGAACGAATACTGCGTTATACAATTTGCAGTTACGGTTGTTACGCTTAAATTTAAAACGAATGTCGGCATTCGTAAAAGCCTTCATTTCCGGATTTTGATGCAACAGTATGGACGTTAATTCATTGCTTGGAGTGTCTATGGATATACCTTTAAGGATGCACATGGGTCTGAGTTTCTGTGCCTTCTCCGCTGTCACTTACGATGAACCAGATTTTGAAAGACGCTGTAAGGCGTCTTCGCAGTCTTGGGCAGTGTCGAACTCGACACGCAGTTTGCTGTTCGATAACGGAACTACCTTAATAGGAGCATAATTGGACTGTCGGAAGGAAATACTTTTCCGGAAAGCTTCGACCGCCGCCTGCTTGGTGCTGGCTGGCGTCTTCGAGGCCACGATGATGGCTGGGCGCGGTGTCGGTGGAGGTGCGGGTTTGTTGGTTGCGGGCGTCATACTTGTGTTCGCCGGAAGCCTGGCCATTGCCGCGTAGGATGGCGCGGTAGAGACCGGGGCAATGACCGCGGCTGAGGTCGACGTTGTGTGCACGGCGCGAGTAAAATCTTTTTTCATTTTCGCCATTTCTTCCCGCACGCAGGCGAGAATCTCCTGGCGCAGACTATCGCCTCCGTTGCCTGAGCGCATGTCAGCAGAGATGTCGCGGCTCCCGGACGCCGCAGCCACGCGGCCGTACGCGGCCATAGCTCGACGACTCTCCTCAGCGGCGAGGACAATGAGCCTTTTGTTCGCTGCAGTTACACTTTTTCCCTCGCTGACGGCTACTACGATAGATGTGGAGAGCGTGTTTATTACTGCGGTCAGGGAGGCTAGGTCGGAGACTTGATCCGCTGTAGCCGGCAGCGCGTGCGCCGTTGGAGGCGCGCACGCTGTGGTTGAGATCTTTGGAGCGGCGCGCTCTGCGGGCGATGCGCTGGCGCGCCGGCGGCCGTGCTTGCCTGTCGGCATATCGCACTGAATAACGCCTGGTGAATTCTTAATATCCACCGGGATTTCGGCTATAGTTGCTATCTTACGTTTTACTCATGAGCAGATAAGGCAATTACAGAATAGAAAAAAATAATTAAAAAAAGGTTGCGGGTCACGACGCAAACCACTTGACAAACGCAATCCACACCGTCGCCGAGCGCGCGCCGTCGTCCGTAGGGTCCCGACGAAATATAAAACAAAACACTTGTGACTTCAGTTTAAATGAACAATGTCCGTGTTAGGCAGTTTTTCGACAATAACAGGTTCAATTATGCTCTGATTTTACTAGTTTGCGCGTCTTTTGATGTATAATGCATCGAGATCGGAGAACTTTTTTTCGCAACTACGATTTTTCGTACGCGGAGCCGCTCGAAAGCGTGACGTTCGGTCCGGATGTTGTCGCGCGAGTCCCGATCTGCGTACATTTGCAACGAAAATGTAGGTTTGTCAACTGACTTACAATTATCTAATTTTTCTAAAAAATTGTTAGATGTTGTATCTTGTAATCCAGATAATATTTTCATAATTGTGGGTGATTTTAATCAACCATACATACTATGGAATAAATTAAATAATAGCCTTGACCTTACCCCATCTAACTTTGTTGGTGTTATTCAATGTGATTTCATTGATACTATGAATTCATGTGACTTGTCCCAATACAACTACGCAAGTAACTGCAATGACCGTATACTCGATTTAGTCCTATCCAATAGCCACATGTCTGTCAATTCGTGTTCTAATCCGTTGGTACCCGAGGATCAACACCATAGATCACTTCAAATTAGTTTTAGTATAACTCGGTGTATTGAATGTAAGCCGTCAACCCATAAAAATTCTTTTATAACTCTGGGGATTATAATAGTATCCACATGAAACTTGACGACATAGACTGCCCAGTCTTATCTGAAGGTCAACAATGTTCAGCATTGCGTTGATCTTTTTTACCGTAAATTAAATAGCCTCATTTCTGAGCATGTCCCGTCTAAAATAATAGGTAATAATAAGTCACCTACTTAGTACTCACGCAATTTAAAGAAAGTACTTAAGGAAAAAGCTAAATATTTACACAAATACAGAAAATATGGTAATTAACTAGATCGGCAAACGTTTGAATTCTTATCAAAAAGAGCTGAAAAGCTCGAGGCTATCTGCTACAATGATTACTTAAATGATATTGATATAATGCTATACCATCCAATCCTAAATCTTTTTGGTCATTCACAAGCTCTGAAACCAAAACTTATGCTCTTCCACCTACAATTACCGACGGCGATCAAACTGCGAGCTCTGGTGAAGGTATTTGCAACTGTTTCTCCGATCACTTCCAATCTCAGTTCCTTACTGCTATCGATGAGAGTAGTAGCACTGCTGAATATCCTACTATAGCGGATTCTCAACGTGACCCAGCTATAACTATATCTCACATTAGAACGATTAAAATAAATGAGGCGGATGTGCTTGAACATCTCAAATCGTTAGACATTACCAAATCAGCTGGGCCTGACAATATATCGCCAATATTTATCACTAATTGTGCCACAAGTCTTGCATACCCATTAACACTAATATACCAGACATTCATTCACAGCGGAATAGTCCCTGACCTGTGGAAATCTGCATTTATAACACCGGTTTATTAAAATGGTTTAAAAAACGTAATTAAAAACTATCGGCCAATATCAAAGTTGTGCATATTTGCGAAGGTCTTTGAGCGAATTGTCTACAGTCATACGTACTCTGCATTATCACCGTGCTTCTCCGAGAACCAGCATGGTTTCCTGAAAGGTAGGTCAACAATATCTAATCTCGTACTCTTCAATTAATTCATATCGAAGTGTATGGATGGTGTAGGCCAGGTGGACTGTATGTATATTGATTACAGCAAAGCCTTTGATCGAATAAACCATGCTGTTCTTCTTGAGAAACTGTATAAAGCTGGCATCTATGGTGACTTGTACAGACGGTACTCCTCGTATACCACAAATAGGTCACAAGCAGTTGTCGTCAACAGTTATTCATCCGGATGGCGCCTAATCCCATCAGGACTACCACAAGGATCTTTGTTAGGACCATTGCTGTTTTTTATATTTATAAACGATATTCAGGTAGACACTCTAAAATATTTCTTTTTGCGGATGGAAATAGTTACCAATGCAGATGCTACCTACCTCTCCTCCGATGTTAACCGCCTAGTTAACTATTATAAAATCAATAAACTTGATCTAAACATAGCTAAGTGCTGGATTATGTCATACAATCGTTAGCCATTACCACTAATAGCTAACTGTAATGACCAACTAATTAGTAGAGTTGATGCCACTAGAGATTTAGGCGTAATCTATGATGAAAAGCTTGTATTCGACAAACATATAGATTTTATTGCATCGAAAGCCAGCTAAGCGCTCGGTTTCGTCATTATAACTTCATCTAACTTTAAGCAGGTAAAAACAATTAAAGTTTTATACTGTTCTTTCGTACGGAGTATCGTAGAATATGGATCTCAGGTTTGGACTCCTAAGTACTTAATAGCTTTGTCGACAGGATCGAACGCATTCAACGCCGATTCCTACACCTTCAATATAAATGTGATTTACATGACAGTGGTTATCTCAATCGATGTAGGCGTCACCATCTACTGCCCTTGGTGAAGCGCAGGGGGTTGGCAGATATCATGTATCTAGCCAAAATTTTAAATGGTTCTGTCTATTGCCCCGAGCTCGTTAGTTCTATATTTATACATGTTCCATCTTATCAGCAGAGAAATCTTAAACCACTCTTTGTTTCTAATGGTCGCAGTAACTATCAAAATAACTCATTTTTGTTGAGTGCTCCGCGTAGGTTGAATGAATTAGTCGAAGAATTAGAATTTGACGCTTTTAGTGTCAATCCTCCATCCAATCCAATATGCATTAAGGCGCAAATACATGAACGATTTCTTTGGTTCTCGAATTTAAAATAACAACTTTTTTATTTATTTGTACATTGTGTGCATATGTGTATGTGCATGCACGTGCATAGATGCATACATGCATGTGTATGTGAGTATATGTTTGTATGTATCTTGTAGGACTTCCTTATCCTGTATGTGCTATAGAGTTTATTGAGTAACTTTTGTCTATATAGGATTATGATCCTTTTGCACGTCCTCACAATGTATGTAATAATGCTAAAGGCGGAAACTTATAATGACCCTTTGATGTACAAGTGGCCTGTTAAAATGTGTCTAGTTTTTAAGTTTCCTGAAGGAGTAAAAAAAAATTAGGTAAATCAAACGGACTGGTCACTAGGGACCTAGAAATGACACTAATAATTCGGTGCTACAAAGAATTTCGATATAATGTAGATTGTACGGCTACTATCTTTGTTTACGCTGGTATAAACATTTTTTGATAGCAATAACTAGCAACGTGAGTGATGGCAAGTAAAACTTGCAGAGTGCGTTAAGATTATTTAAATATAACATCTCGTAGGACCACTAGCATGACGACGTGATGTTTTTTTGACGAATTCATATGATAAAGACAGGTTGACATTTTTCACGATACAGGATGTTTTAATTCATGATGAATCAATTTTTTAACCATGATTTTTATTATACAGGTAATTTTGTTCATTTATTTTTGTTAATGTTTTATTTTTTAAGTAGTTATTACATATACGTTTAGAATTTCAATTTAAGTTGATATTTAGATAATCTAACTTTTTAAAGGCATTTTAAAGAAAAGTTGATACATAAATATTTAAAATCGTGTGCAATTAGTTGTTTCGCATTACATGCAGAGATATTTTCGTATATACTAATTATATATTATGTTGGACTTTAAACATAAAAAAAACTTACCCACGAGCTGTTTCGTGTTGAAAACTTTAAACAATTTTAAAAATTAAGAGAGAAAATAGTTTTCACATCACTCAGTTTTGCCTCTTAATTAACATTTTTTTCTTGGTTTTAATGTATACATTCGCGAAGTTATAATTAAACTACGCGTCGCGCACGTCCGCGCTCTATAAAGCTTCTACCAGACTGAATCTGAAACGTTACCGCCCTTTTGGAGATCCCAACGACCTATGCGTAGACACGCCCACAACTAATTGTATTCAATTAAAAATCCAAAAAAATATTTTATCGTGTACCACGTACGAAACGCCATCCTTCATCCTCCAGCCTTTGGGATTATTGCCTAATGACAGTTAGTTTTGCTTCAAAAATGTCAGTTTATGTGCTAGAGATTTACTGCAGTTGTAATTTTTTTGGATTTTAACAGCGCCGTACCTAATAGCGTTTAGGAAGGTTTTCTCTAAACTAACGGCTTATTTGGGAACTAGAAATGTCACTCTTAGTTAAAGAACGGAGGGACCAGGGGTTTGCTTTACGGGTGTGTTGTCACTCGATACGTACTTAGCATTTCATCGGAGCACAGGCTATGTGACGAAAGACACTCCAACAACGCTTCTGTCATTAATAAAGCTAAAGAGGCATGTGGTCTCGCTACAAGTAACATTTTGTTTTATGGGTTTTCTTAAAATAACTCAGTTAACTAATTCTAATTCTTCGTCCGGTCCGTGTCGGTCCGCAAAGGTATTGTTTTCAATGTGTTGAAAATGTTAGTCTGCACTGGTGTCTGGTGGGTTTTATTTCAGTTAATTTAACGTTTGCTGTACACTGCTCGTGTGATATTGGTCAATAATGAAAAACCTGAATCAGAGAATAAGTTAGCTGGTCTAGGCTTGAGACAAAAGAATCCTTATGAAATTGTTTGTTTTTTTATACTCTCGTCGTTTCAGCCCACAGATGCCCTTTGCAAAAGCATACGCCTCCCTCATAGATATCCATGGGAGGATATACCATAATCGCACGCTTGGCAATTGGGTAGGCGATAGCAGTGTTGTATTATGGTACGCAAAGGACGCTGCTGCCCATTCACTAAGAACTAATTTATGAGCAGTGGCTGTCACTGCTCTTATGACAGTATGGTTTATTAATGCTATAGGTATGTGTTTGTTTACACATAAACACTATTAAAATGTGTAAATTGTTCTAAATGAGCTTCATTGAGTTTAATACAGTTCTTTAATCTTTAAGGCCAGTTGTCAAAAGGGACATGCACTCTTTTAATGGGAAAATTCTTCATTCACGGTGTTAAGGATTGTTTCAAGTATTATATTATCAACTTTAAAACTGTTCATATAAGACCGGGAGTAGATGACGGCTAGTCCTTAACTCTAACGAACTTTGAAACGTTGATTTCCACCTTGCTTGTGTGGATCGTGCTGTATAGCTCGGTGCTATGTCTGACTAAAAAAGGACAATTTTTGACTGTAGAACATGGTGTTATTAAAAGGTTTAACCACTTTTTCAAGAATCGTATCCACGTTGTACTCAGCTGACTAAGTGGGAAATTCATAAATATATATTTGTATATATACATATATTGTATATATATATATATATATATATATTTATATATATATAGAGCTTAAAGTTGGTCATTTGCGCAATTTTAAAAGACCCAACACTAAATTTCAAAAACGACTTCGATACGAGCGTCGACTACACTCGATAGCCATAAGTCAATGTGCGCAGCCGGTTCTTACCTGTCGCGACAAGCGGGTATTACTCGCAGTGTGATTACGACAGCGATTGATTTCATTTCGGTGTATCGAGGTGCGGTAGTAATAAGCTCTTTCAGGCTCTTGGCCGGTCGCACTTCACACAAATTTTTACTTGTAACTGTACCTGCCCGTCACACCTGACTGCAGCCACAACTGCAAGTAATTGTGTATGTTTTGGTTAGTTAATTATAAAAACTGACGAACAAGGGCTGTAGAGCGTTCATCGAAATTTGATAAAGAAAGTGGTTTTTTTCCTTTAGATAAATAGAGTGCCGTCCGCGCCGAAAGAATAGCAACCACTGCGGAATAAATAAAGACACAATATCATCCCGATATGACATATAACGTTCGCCTAATATAATTATTATATCACAAACTGTAATTGCAGAGATAGATTAAAATTTCTGGGTCTAAAGACTAAAGTCGACGCTCGGCTGTGGGTAAGGTTTTGAGGCCGACGAGCACCGTACTTAAGTGGTTAAAAAAATTATAATTGGGGTGTCCGATGCCAGAATTTTTTTTAAATGATGTTTTTTCTGTAACCATTAAGCGGTAGAGTAAGATTCGGGCAGCGTTAGCTTTGTTATTTATGCGGATTCAGTTATGACGTTGCGTTAGATAGGATAAAAACGCACTTTTGCAATCGAAGCGTATTCAAAGGCACACAAATCTCGTGTGGATGGTAGTGTGCAGACCATCCACACGAGATTTGTGTGCAATTGCGCGTTGACAGTTTTGTTCTCTAATGCGGCAAGTAAAGAGCAAGAGTAAGAGGTTCAACAACAAACAATCCGCGGCCGGAGCCTAGCCGAACTGAGACCTGTGTTTCTTATTGTCAAATGAACGATTATTTCATGCTTTTATTAAGAAAACATTCTGCGTTTAGTTAGCATACGTGGTTTCAAGAATATGATGTCACACCTAACGCGTCTAGAGAAACCATTGCAATTCTTTGTGATTTCTTCCCTGAAAAATGGATAAGTCTTATTAGTGACATCCCTTGGCCACCCAGGTCACTCAATTTTACCTCCATGGACATCACTCTATACAATATTAATCACTCTGAAATATGTTTCAAAAATATTTTTTTTTTGTTAGAATACAACAGGGCTAATAACTTCTAAGAGTAAAAATTATACAGGGATCAACTGTAAACAATGATTGATTTAATTATGTACTAATCGGAGTTCTGAAAACGCTTTTTTACTGTTTTCACTTTATTTATTATTTCTGAAATCATTGATTTTTGGATAGGTCGTCGTAATTAATTGTTAGAAAATGAACTATACATTCATTCTTTTGAAGTTTTAACGTCTCCAGACAAGAACCTGTAATAAATAGCTTTTGGAGATATTTTAAGAGATGGCAGAGTGCAGAGTAAAACGCTAAAATCAACAATGTTAAATATGTCACTAAAGTCAAGTAAAGTTCACACAGCTACATTAAAGGAATAATTGATGGGAATCCTCCACGGCAGATCCGATATCTTCCGGAACGTTATTTGGGCAGATAGTAGTGCTGTGACCGGAGCGGAAAACGAATCGAAACAGTTTTTAGAGTCGCTTTATGTAGAAGAGTTAGCAGGGAGAGGGTAACCAATCGCGGATTTTTAAACAGTAATTTGAAATAGTTATAATTAGAATCTGGTAAAATTGAATAGACGTATTAGACATGTTGTGGTCGCAGAGTAATTGCAGCAATGAATAATTGTGTGTTTCCCGTTAAAAGTTTTACAAAGTGATACCAATTGGAAAGCGAAAAGTAAAGCCAAAATTAATGTTTTCAAACTTAAATAAAAAATTTCATATTCGACACATAGGTATAAATAATAATAAAAAAAAAATGCTGTTTCAATTTTTTAAAGACTACGTCATCTTTCCTTCAAATTGCACACGCTGTCCGAAACAGAGCCTAATGTACTGCGCCACACGCTGCAGAAAAATTGGTTCAATTGAGCAGAACGCTCAACATTCATTTTCTTTCAAATTCACAAGAGTTCGGAGATTGTTTTCGTCAAGTCTCTCTTTGAGGTAGCTTCATCAAAATCATTGAAGTTAAGTCGAGTGACGTCGGATAACCAAGAGATATCCCCAAACCGACCGAACAGATTTTGGGAGAAAGCTTCCCGAAGCAAATTCATCGAAGCTCTAGCCATTTGTGCGCTTGCACCATTCTGTTGAAATCATTTGTATGACGAGTACAATAGTTAAGCTCGCGGGTTAGAAAAAAAAATCCGTTGCGTGGATAATACTCAATATGGTCTTTCATCGCCTGGCTTCGAGCATTTTCAAAAAAAAAATGTTCCATTTATCTCATTCGTAGATAAAGCACACCAAACAGTTACCCAGCGACTATGCAATGGTTTTTCATGTTTGAATCGAGGATCGCATGTTCTTGGAGAACAGTAACTACAGTTTTGCTTGTTGACGTGGCCGTTCAAGTGATGTGTGGTAAAATGCTGCAACCTCGTTTGATAAAAATGTTTGCGTAAAAAAAGTTATTTTCTTTCATTTCCTGAACAATTTGGAATTTTAAAAAAATAGAAATTTAGATCCTTTCTTGAAATATTATGAGTAATCGCACGAGGAAGTCGCAGTGAGGCTGATCTCTACCGTTTTGATTATTTGATTATGCGATACTGCTTTCAACCAGTTCAATGTTTTCGGCACTCCTCGAAGATCAATTGGGCCCTTGCGAGAGGTATTCACAGCCGAAGTAATTGCGCGGAATCTCTGCACCCAGGAACGAATTCAATTTACGCTCGGTCCATCAATAATCTGTCCTATACCGAAATGTGAAAATTGTTGGTGTGCAGTTATGTACGAACTCTTAAAAATGCCTCGACGGCGAGCGCGCAACGTTCACTCGACTACTACAACATCGAAAGCGCACGCGGGGATAGAGAGGAATGAGAGCGCGGATCAGGTGGACGATAGCGCGGCCACAGTAGGCGGTCTGAATATTAGAGATGCCCCGTTCCGTTTGTCAAGCAACAGCTGTCCCGTGTTCAAGCCAACTGAAACAAAATATGTGATATAGAAATAAGATGTGATAAGAATAAGGAAACGTAAGAATATTTCAAAAATGATTTTAAGATTAACATAATATTTTAAGTTTTCAAAATTTAACCATAAATAAAAACGTTGAAAACTATATCAAATCGGGTGACAATGTATAAAAGGATGGAAAGGAAGGGAAAAAATTCTAATGAAAATGTAGTATTCTATGAAATGCGGCGAAGGACGGAAGACGATGCATGGAAAGTATGTTTAAGAACGTCTTAGAATGAGAGAATATGTGAAGGACGAAACAAAGAACGGAATGGTAGAAAATGAGAAGTATGAAAGATGAGTATGTTAATAAAAATTAATGTGAATATGTATGTGAAAAAAAATATTGTACTTAAGGTGCTGTACTTTGTCCTGTACAATGATAGGGGAACGAGAGGCCCCTATAACGGGGCCAAATAAAATCAAACTAGCGAGAGCTATTCAAGATGGCGCTGAATGTGGGCGGGCTATATAGAGATATTATATAATGAGCGCACGGTATCGATACTAGTAACGTCATTAAAAACTCTGTTAACGAGCACAAAACTTTGTCCTGTTCGCAACCGTTTTCCGTGCGTCAAAGCGACGTCAGTAACGTAAACGAGTAAAGTAGACAAACCGGAAATTGCCCGGCTTTGAGCGAGCAGCGTAGAATTGCATTTTTCTTTTATTTTATAATATGTGATAAGTTTAGTCTTATGATACAGGTAGCTATGTGAGTCGACGCCTGATGTTTCGACTTTTGCATTACGTGTTGTTTGCACCACTCTCGCGCAGGACGATCATCAAATGGAACGTGGTAGTTGATGAGAAGTTGAAACAATGCGTACGTTTGACGCCAGTGAATTTTACAAGCAGGTAGAGCTATGCCAGCTATGGACGAGGCGGTGACAATTTCTCTCGACTATGTAGGTACATGCTTCAAAACAATAACAATAATGCGTTGCTCTGTTTTCAGAACAACGCGTTTTTTTTTGAAACATATGCCTACATAGACGAGAGAAATTGTCTTATAAAACGACAATTATCATTTAAATTGTCGATTCCTTTTAAAAGTTTATTCTGCAATTATTTAAATTATCATTATTAACAAGGCCATCTATAAAGTGTCAAGGTTAAACAGTCAGTTTTATCGACATTAAATAAGCGCTCCACAATACAAAATAGGATTATTAAAGAACCCAGTTTCTTAATATATTTATAAAAGGTGTTTTTATGCTTTCGCTCCAAACTTAATTTTACCTTTTTTTTTGCTTTATGCAAGTAATATCATAAAGCAAAAAAAAGTTTTCACCTATCTTTATTAATTCATCTCTGCACCGCCTAACGGTTAACTGGTAGAGAATGCATTCGGCATTAAGTTCGCCGTTATACATAAAATGTGTAAAAAAGTATTTTAAATAGATAAATAAATAATGACTGTAACAATATCAATACAACAAATACCAAATAAAATAACTGATTAGACATTTGAGAGGGATTTTCGAGAGGAGCGCTCTTACTCGAGATTATTCGTGTATTTTAAGTGTTCATAAAAGTCCTGTGCCGATATGGTCGATGTTATGCAAATAATATCCATCCCATACCAACAGAGATGGGAGAAAATGGAATTTTTAATAAGCAAGCATCTTTGATCAACTTTTATAAGCAACGTTGTAGTTAATGACCACAGTACATCAACACTTATTTCGTAGCCATTATTTTTAAAATTACAGCTTTCTACGAAACACGCTGAATGAGTATTTCTTGCAAAATACAATGTGCAAACTCGAAGGTGTATGGTTACTTAATTTAAATAAGTAAACAATAACTTGACATTAAAATAATTATGTGAAAGCTAATATAAATAAAACAAAATGATTAACCTGCGTTTATAATGCAGTCCTTTTCTTTATCGAAATTGGGCGTACCCGTAAACCGCAATTCCATCGCGTCACTCCAAAAACTATGTCGGATCTACATACGAGCATCTCCCGCGTCCCGCTACACAAAGAAGAGGCCACGACCCGCTATCGCTCGGTAATAGCCATCAGTCATCTGCCGACGTTTGACAAAACACGCTAATATTTATAATTGCACCGTCCGACGAGAGGAGCCTATAAAAAGTCATTGGAACCGTTAACTAACCATGTTGATAACTCAACGATACGATTTTGTTAAACTTATGGTCATTAGATGACCGAAGATTACGATTTTTAAGGCAATAATAAGGAATCTTTAGATTTGATTTCTTTCTGTACTCTTAATTGATTTTGATAAACTTTGTGGATTGGGTCTTGTTTGCATTACTACATCCATGTATTTTAATCGCGCGCATTCGAAACAATTTAGAACCTTATCGTCGGCTCTTAAAGTCACAAACACCCTGCTATCAAATTTCGATACAGTCCGCGTGCCTACATCGATCGATTTTACAACATGATTTGTCGTCATAGTGACAAGTTTATAGTTTTTGATTCTAATAAGTTTATTGATTAATGATATTGCCACATGAAATAATATGAATTTAAACTTAGTGTCGACAAAGGCCTTGTTTTATATAATTAGTTAACCAAAACATACAAGGTTTTTCCTGCAAAGAACTAGAGATATAATTGGTTTTAAAATAATTTAACATCGATTTCTAATGTTTTACTGAGCACTGGCTGCAGGATTCAAAAGTATTCATTAATCATAGTAACTATAGTATTGCCAGTTATTTTTGCAGAAAAACAACTATTAATTGAGGGTCTCTAATTACAGCCAAAAACATTTTAAATTTTAAAAATCGCTCAGACATTGTGCCCTTTCAGAAGACCGTGTCATTGAAATCTCGTATATTGAGTTAAAGCGTCATATTAGTGTGTTTACCGACTCCCTATAGCGGATTATAACAACTTCAAGATTATTATGTAAGATATGTTAAGACGCTTTACAGTAATATAAAAAAAAATTGATTGTCTGTGGCGATTTCAGTATTAACACAATGGAAAGCTCCCCTTATCAAGTAGATTATTATATTTATTTAACTCGTTCATTTTACGTAATCGTTTTAACGAAGCCATTAGAATTACGTCAACGTATAAATATGCTCTAAAAGTAGATGGTAATATTGTTTAATCTGAGGTTGACGTGGCGAATGCTTTTGAAAACTACTTCACTAAATACCAATAGCAACGACGGCAGAGTTGAATTCCTCGCATCATATTGCTGAAATGTATCTTAAAAATAATGTTAACAAGTGCAACAGAAATTATAAATTTTAAAGACGTCATCAAAACCTTTAAAACTGTTCGCATTAAAATCATCGCCTAAAATGATTAATTTTATAAATGATATCATAGCATGTATATTTAACAGGCGTGTTAGGTCTGGTAGAGTTCCTGACCTTCTCAAAAATAGTAAAATTAAATCCCTATTCAAAACAGGATCAAAGGGTGAGTGTTCGTTCGAATTACAAGCCAATTGCTTTACTACCATCGCTTAGTAAAATATTTGAAAAAGTTATATTTAATCAGTGACTAGAACACTTCAACTGTAAGTATTTATTCCATAGCCCTTAATTTGGATTTATAAAGGAAAAATCTACCACTAGCGCAGGTGTCTTTTTGTTACAATTTATATATGAAACATGGGAGCACATTCACATGGATGCGATTAGTATTTTTTGCGACCCTTCCAAAGCATTCGATTGCGCCTATCACGACATTTTAGTATATAAATTTGAACATTACGGAGTAAAAGATAATGCACCGGAGCTGATAAAATCATTCTTAAACAACAGGTTATAAATTTTGCAAATTGTTTTAATTTTGACAACGTGATCAAAGCTCTTTCGCGAATATTGAATTGGTTTACGATTAGTAACTTAGTTTTAAATTCTGCAAAAACTAACTGCATCAAACTTTTTTTACCGAATGTTAAGTCAAACATCTCTAATAACATAACAATAAATGGTGATATTTTAAACTATGTAGATTATCCGGTAATCCTGCGTGTCACAATCGATTCTGAACTTGGAGGCCTCACAATGAATCTCTTGCAGTTAGGCCTAGTACTGCAGCTTATGCCGTTCGGAAGATAAAACACTACTCTGACATTGATACTGCTAGGATAGTGTATTTTGGTTATTTCTACAGCATTGTTGATTGATGCTTTGAGGTAGAGGCGCGGATATTGAAAGTATATTTGTTTTACTAACGTGAGCCATCCGAGGTATTTACACCTTAGGGCCGCGAATCTCCTTGAAAAATCGCTTTAAAGCGGTCAATATTCTGGCCTCCAAAGTTGCAATTGAGTATAATTTAATATTTTCTGTTTTATTTTGCCTCCTGTAACCTCTGCCGTCAGTAGGCAGTCTCTTACGTAAGGTAATAAGTTCTTTATATATTTTTTTTACTATATTAATTTTATTTTTAGTTTTCACTTTTTATTTCAGGTTGGAGCGACCGGTTCTTGATCATATTTACATTGTATTATGTCTATCTATTATGTTATATAAAATGAAAGAGTTTGTCAAACTTGCGTCTACCAAGAAGTAGAATATCCGCAACCACCAGCTTTTACTTCTTCTTCCGACGGCATACGTCCCCTTCACTTGGTCGAAACGATCGACACCGCCCATTCTTTTAGTGTATTCTTTCACAACCATAGGACAATGTACAGCCTCCCTGGTGCCATTTTTTTGCGTTCTTTGTACAGAAGTTACTTCTACTTTAGGATGAAATGCAGTTGTCAACAATAAAACCTCTTTAGTATCTTGCCACACAGTAAATGCCACACAGTAAAAATCTTGTTTAGTTCTCCACTTGAACTCACCTTTTTTCAACTTTAGGCTTTTGTTTCTGCCGTTTCTATTTGTATTATTTTTTTTTATGTTAGGTAAAATTGCTCTATTTCTTCTCACTGTTCCAGTGGCATAAATATTTTTTTCATACAAGTACTGCATGAAAGAAAAGTCGCAAAAAAAATTATCAAATGTAACGTGAGTCTTGAAATCTTCTTGAGCTAATTTACTTGACAATTTCTTTACGACATTAGCTCCTAGACCCTCTTCTGTTCCTTGTCCTGTTTTGCCTGTATAAATTTCATAGTTATATCAGTACCCTGTGCTGCTATCACAACAGCACCACACTTTATAGCCCTTTTTTATGGGCTTTAGCGGCATGTACTGCTTCAAACTGGACCTTCCTTTGAATAGTATCATGCTCTCATCGATACTTTAGGAAGAAGAATTAAAGGCATTGTTTTGAAATTTATGACTAAGTAAGGATATAAGATGACGAATTTTATATAATTTATCAAAATTTACATCTTCTCTACTTGATTGTTGACTATTATCGTTCAAATGCAAAGTCTCTAAAAATTTTTTGAAGCGTTTTACTGGCATAATTTTAGCATTTAATTCACACGAAATCCAGGATCCGATGACCAATATAAATCGATATGTGGAAGAATATGATAATCCATTATAATGAGAATGCCCAAAAAAGCACTAATTTCCTGTTCGTCAACAGGCTGTTTTTTTATATTTTGCTGCTCCGCATACAAGTTTGTCTAAGTAACAATCAAATCGAAGACTTCATCACTAAAAAACTTTTTGAAATGCGCTACCGGACGTGCTCTCCTGTTCAATAAATACGAGGTTTTATTGTCACCTTATCAAATTCATCGGGATCTGGCCTGGATGTCCAGAAATCCTTCCCCCAGGACTCATCTTCACTTTCAGATCCATCAGTCAATTCTTGTTCTAAGGGTGATGACGATTGTACTATCAAAGGCTCTTCTGGCTGCGAGTTATCTAATTGTGAACATAGTGCTATTGTAGATGTACCTGACTCTGAACTATTATTAGGGGTAGAATTCAAATGAGCAGGAGAATTTCGTAAAAGGTTACTTGAATCATCATCTGTTTCAAGTAACCGTTGTATTGCATTCACTTTGAACACTTCTGCCTCATCAGACTCAAATCCGTCTTCTGAGCCATCATCGGGAATGCCGAAAACCTGCTTCAATGTCTTTTCAATATCATTTTCATTTAAATAGCGAGGCATTTTTCATGAAAATCTGAGAAAAGAAGGAACTAGTTCAACAAGTGTACATAACACGCCATGGGCAGCGGGAATATTTTTCCCGCCAAGTAAAAAGTCCTCTCACATCTAAATACGATAGTAACTAAGGTATAGCAAAAAACTTGAAGATCAAAAATAAATACATAACAAAAAAACAGATTCTTACCTCTTTTCAAATAAAAAATATGAAGATTCACGGAGTAACAAATTTTCTTTCAAAATTGGCGCAATTTTTTGACAGCTAGTGGCGCCAAGAAATGATATGTCACACAAACGTCATCGTCGTTGCCAGCGCAACAAATTAGGACTCCTTTGATAACTCACATAGAAAGATAAGCAAAATTTTTGTTGGTGGTAAATATATCGCCACTTCCTTAAAAAGGGTTAATCTAAACTTACTTCGCCTTGCCTGTTATTTACTGGTAAATACTGACCACAGCATCGTAACTATTAATATTAATATATATATATATATATATATATATATATATATATATATATATATATATATAGTAGCATAAAATAACTTCTTTTCAAAATTTACCACTCTTCAATGTTAATCTTCTAATTTCTGAATAGCATGCAGCAAATTCCACAGGTTCGTACATTTACAATTATACGGTGTATATTAATTTTAATCTCGAACAGCGAACTTAACAGTGTTATAGTAACTCGTGAATACGCATTCATTAGTCAGTAAATCATATTTAACAATAACAATGTCTGATGACGAAGGTCTTTCACTACTGTGTGTTACCAGTGATGACTTAAGAGTCTGAGACGTGGTCGTTTACGATGGGTCAAGATCACCCAGAGAGCAACAGAGAAGGCTATGCTCAGAGCTTCGCTGCGGGATCGAATCATGTATCACGTAAGTAAAATCCGCAGAAAATTGCTCATTTGACAGTAGGTAGGGCCATATCTCCTCTTGCAACCGACGGCCGTTGGGTTCGAAAGGTTGTCACGTGGCAACACGTGCCGGCAGACGCAGCGTCAGTAAGCCCCCAATGGTTGGACCGACGTCATAGTTATTTATTTATTCTTTACATTAGATTCTTGATTTTCATTTAATAAGCGCGTCTGTATTCTTATATCTGTCATAGTTTACGCAACTCGTATTATTGTACTTTGTCATAATAAGGTACATTTCAAGACTAATTTCAAGTCATAGTAAGTAGAAACAAGTTTTTGATTTCAAATCGGCAATGAAACAAAAGTGAATATCTAATATCAGCGAATAAATTATTAGACAACGTCAACTTGTCAGTGACATTTAATTACTTTGCCGTCGCAACATTCGGCAAACAGAGCGGGTTCGTTTAAAAGAAAACATTGTGTTGCACAAAAGACGTATGTGGCTATGAGCATGGGTTTATCACGCGGGCGGACTCACGCGATTTTAAAGCTTATTTCGTTTTACACCTTATCTTTAATTAAATTATGTCAAATTTAGTTTACGACGAGTACCTTTATTCCCTCTCAAAAATCAAAAGTTACGTGGATTTCCACCAATGCCCACCGAGTCTGAATTATTATGGCCGGTCACGGTCTTGTTCAGTCACTCGTAACGTTATGCACTTATAGGAAATGAACAACGATAGCTAAGTATGTACTTGTTGCCGAAAATCGTTATCAAAAACAAGCTCGCTTGTTGGATCAAAGAACCAGACCAGTTGTAGTAATTTTCAGCGTCGTCAACATTAAATGATGCGTGTAGTCATAAAACATACAATGCTAGTACTAATACCTCAGACAATACTACAAATGTGGGGCCTTGAACCTTTGCAGCAGGCTATCTACTATCTGCGTGTAAGGCTCCATGGCTCCGCGTTGCCGTGTTCACTTGCTGAACTAAGAAAGGTCGTTCAAGATACGGTCTAATCGCTATGCGTGCTAGCGAGATGTTTCCGAACGACATTCGCTAGCTATCAGCCGGCTTGTAACGTACACAGCGGCACATATTTGACTTATTTTTAAAAATACATCACGCAACGCCCCGCGACCAAAGCCGCCACCCGCCGACAACATAAGTACAGTTTACAGGGTGATAAAGGGGGAATGCAACGGACTGATACAACTTTATGAGTTTTGAAGTTAAGTTCCGCCGCTTGCAAGGAAATGATGAAACGCCCGGTTACAAGGTAAACAGGCAATAAAATATTTTCTCTCGAGATTAGGGTGACCGTGACACGCGGTATTTGTCGAACGATCTATTTAATGCGAATGTGCTTTAGAACAGAACACCGGGATCTGATAAAGCGTATTGAAACACGTATCAAATGAAAAAGTCCTTTTTATACCATGTCTGATTTCAGTATATACTTTCTTTTTCTTACGAGTTAATAAACTCCGATTAGCACTACGTCAGTATAAAAGGCTACGAGGGTAAAGGCGAGCAGAATGCTTTATTGAGAAACAATAAAGCATTCTGCTCGCCTTAGCAATTACCGGTACAAACACTTGTAGGATAACACCTACACAGGACAAGAGAATACACGACGATAATGGACGCGCTCTTTCGATCCAATGAGCCACTTTACAGAAGCAAACCAAAAGTACCCTAAATTACTAAAGACAATAAATATCCTATTATTTCTTGATTCATAATTTAACATAATTTTTTATCAGTCTTGTCTATTTTCTCTTATTTAATGGTCACCCTAAGCGGAACCAAGGAAATTTTCAATCAAAGGCACGCTTCACAATATTTTGTATCACGACGGGCAATTCTCGTGAAGGATATTTGCCTGAAGCAAACGTCTTGAGAAAGTGGCGTAAACACTGTTATTTTCTATCAACATTTCTCGTTACATAATAGATAAATTCTGTCAAACACATAAGACTTACAGCCGAGTAAAAGAATATATATTCATTTTTTAATATATTTAATTGATGTGCGGGAACCAACTGATTCGAGGGATCAGCCGCCATGTTACAAAGGGGGCGGTACATGAAGAACCTCCGCTTCATTCTGGATAGTCGTGGGACTTCGAATAACGAATAAACATATTTAATTTGTTTGCTCTGTAATGTAACATTGTTGTTATTTATATATTCACTATCAAAGATAAATGACCAAATACATATGATTTTTCGTTGTTGCTGGCACATCGCTTCTGTTGCATATTAAATCGATTTATGAAAAATAAATAAATTAAGGAAGTTTAACTAATTACTATTGATACAAACCGTATATTTAGTCCTTAGCTACCCGAGACTTCCACACACGTCTGGTCAGTTTGGTGTGGAATGCTCCTGCCTGGAGGAAGGTGAGGAGACTTCCCGACTTGCCACCGCGGCTGCCGATCTGGTTATTTATACTGACGGCAGCCGCATAAAGGATAAGGTGGCGTTCTGCATTATTCGGGACGTTATAGCATTAAGAGTGAAAGAGAACATAATGAAAGTAAAAGAAACAGGGAAGGATTTCATGCTATACTAGGTGAAAGCGCACGCGGGGACAGGGAATGTGAGAGCGGATCTACTGGTCAAGGAGGCGGCCCTGAAATGCAAAAGGAGGAGGAGGAAACTATGAGAAATGCCCCATGTCATTCGTTAAGCAACAGCTTAGGCTGGGAACGCTTAAGGAATGGAATAGAAGGTATATGGAAGGTACGACGGCATCAACAACACGGAAATTCTTCCCGGATGCCATCTCCACGTACCGCGTGCTCCGCAGCATTGAGGTGAACGCGGTCTTGGTCCAGCTCTTCACGGGGTACGGGGAATTATCCGAGTACCTTCAACGGTTTAAGCTCAGGGGGAGTCCCTCGTGCTTCTGTGAACCGGGCTTGGACCAGACCGTCATCCACCTGGTAGCCGATTGCCTCGCGTTCGGAGGACTTCGAGTCGACTCCGAATGCTGGTTAGGTATAAAGATTAGCAAGGACTCTTTGACCTCGCTAATTAAGGATGATAAAACGCGACTAACGCTACTTAGCTCCGTAAAATAATTGCGGCAAATGCAATAAACAGAAATAAGAGTTAAGATGTTAAAGTAGAAATTGGAAATTATAATATCGTAAAATACAGATAAAAACAAATATAACAGTAAAAACCAGTTGTAAAAAAAATGTAAAATGCAGAAAAGACCTAAACCGAAAAATGGAACAAAAATGAAGAACTGAAATAATTTAAAAGAAGAAAGAATGGTCGAATATAAGGCAAAAGTTATATGAAAGGGAAAAGTAGAAGATATGTAAAAAGCAAGGAAAAGAATGAAAGACCATAAGAAGAATGAAAGAAGTGAGAAGAGTGCGAAAATAAAAAATGTATGTGAAAAATCATTAAAAGAAAATAAAAAGTCCCTGTCTTAATAAAGATAGGGGTACGAGAGGTCCCCAATAGCGGGAATATAATAAAATAGCACTACTACTACTTCGGAAAGCGTTATTGCTGGGAGAAGAAGTGGCGGAAGAAACTCCAGCAACGCTTCTATCTAGTATGATCAAGTTGACGTCCACTGTGATTTATAGTCCGTCTTCGTTTGCGTCGAGACCGGTTTGTTATCGAATGGCGACGATGACGGTGTACAGTGTCTGTGGCTTATCTTATAGTCGTCGTGTCGTCCGGAAACTCGACGTGTCTCGGTCTCGAGGCGGCGCGACGTTTGAATGCACCGGATGCAACAGTAATGTAGGTGGTGTACTCGTTGCCCTATGCATAAACCTATTCTGTATTACCTGGAGTCTGTGAATGACGCACGAATTAGCATGCACGAAGCACGTGCTCGCGTAAGTTAGGCGGATGTGATCACAGCTTTATATAGTGTCACTTTATTCGACAGTGACATTTTACTTCCGCTGTTTAGTAAGGGATATAGGGGGACGCGTACGCGAAAGCTGCCTTTTTTCGTGCGCTTTAGAATTGAGTTTGTCATTCAGGACGACACCTGATTGCGGGTTTGAATAATCTATGGCACGGAACTGCACATTAGTTTGATCAAAGTCGGTAGACGGGAGCGGCTGCGGTTCGAAAAGAGCATTGCTGCGCTTTTGAAGAAATCTATTTGAATCCTCCATTTCCGGAACCGTCGTCCCAGGACATTGGCTGCGGTCTGGAGGCGTTTGGTAATGGCGCCGGTTGCGACACCAGAAGTGTATATGTATAGAATGTAGGTGTCATCTGCGAATAAGGCGAGCTCTACGCATTTGACACGAGGGTTGTCATTGGTGTAAAGCGCGTATAACACCGGTCCAAAGACTGATCCTTGGGATACGCCCGCTCGGCGTAGTCGGAAGCAGACTCCCTCGACGCGATACTGAAACGTTCTGTCGCTCATAAAGTCTCGTATTATGCATACGAAACGGTCCGATATACCGGCGTCGTATAGCTTGTATACGAGTCCATTATGCCAGCCTTTGTCGAACGCTTTAGTCACTTCGAGAAAGATGGCTTCTGTGTCGAATCCTTTCATTCTCTTGGCGAGTATGTGATTCGTGATGCGATGCACTTAATGAGTGCAGGAGTGCTTGACGCGAATACCTGTTCAGGAATAGGGATTTCTTCCGCCTCCATTTCCTAATTCAAGCAAGGATGTCTTTCGTAGATTTTCCCAAAAGTCCTTAGTAGACTTCAAGGGCTTCAAGAACCCTGTGGTTTCTGTACTCTTCCACGGTTTTAGGAAAAATCGGTTGATCATAGACACGTTATAAGCAAGGAATAGAACCTGAATGATATCGGTCGGGAGGAGTTGGCCACCTTATTAATAAATCTATCGGAACGCGGCGCTTTACGCGAGTGTTAATTGTGGATGACTTCATGACCGTATCTATGGAATCTAGTAAGGGCTCCCGAGAGTGCCTTTCGTTTTGGCGGTTCACCTTAACGAGGTGGTTCGGATTCACGGGTAGGAGGCTCGGAGAGCGTTGCTCCTCCAGGCTGTCCGCTAGGCATTCAGCTTTTTACTCGTCCAGCAGGGTCGGAGTCGGATTGTTTGGGTGCGAGAGGGATGGCATGGTTGAGTATGTCTCCCCTTGGTGAGATTTGGCAATCTCCAGAAGGCGTAATGGGACGGTTTGATTTCTGAGATGGTGTCATTCCATCTCTCGTTCCGAATCTCTCCCCCCACGTAACGTACGTTCGTGGTTCCTGGAGAAGTGGACTCAAAGCGTCAACTCTATCACACATGGACACGCGACCTGTGCTCATCACCCACCTCAGGTCAGCTGCTCTCGATGATATCATTTTTTGTCCAGTCCGTAATAAACGAGCACGCTTGTTATCAAGTAGCGATGATAGTAACAAAATTGATTTTAGCTCCTGGTTTCAATTTTTTTTTCTATAAAAAAATTAATTGTTTTCTTTTTATTAAACACTTCTATAATGTACATTTCATTATTCATTCTTTTGCACGGTTTTGTAGGAAAACATGTGGAATTTTGACATATTACACGATTTTTAAAAGTTGTGGATCATGTGCCCAAATTTACCATAGGTCGCAAAAATTTTTATACAATTTTTTTGCGTGTTTTCCAAGGAACATATTCACCGTGAAAATATTTTATGATTACACACTATTTCAAAAACCAAAACTATACTCAATTCGAAATAAAGTAACAGGTAATCTCAACCTACTCGCGAATATAACTTGCACACAGGCACGCACGTGAGAGGCAGCGAGGCGCGTTGCCGTCGCGACGGCCCGGGCGGATAGCGTTCAATTACGGCTGCAGCGATGGCTGACTAATTGATTTACTTCCAATAAAAAAACAAGCGTCTGTCGTGCGCATATGGAAAACGCAGCTATAAAGTTGAAATTTGTGCAAACGTAATGTACGTAGAATGGCTCTTTGTAAGTAAATATAACATTAAAAAGCACTACGGCGTGCTGGTGCGTTGGCTTTCGGGCTCCTTGATATGGGCGGCTATATAATACTGCATATAATTGGCATTTGTCAAAATAGTAATATTGTCAACCACGATAACAATAATAACAAATGTTATGTTAATAATTGTTATTGATTTCGAACAACACTGATCTATAGGGGTTAGTAGCATTAATAGTTTAAAAATGTAGCATAAAAGTCCTTTCGCGTTATAACTCTAAATTATCTATATAATGATACATTTATGAAGTTATTCAAACAAAAACTTCGCATAAAATCTAGTCATAGTGTGAAGAACTTTTCAAGTTATAATTGAGCCTGGTAATGAATTGCTTCAATTGTTTAATTTTAATGATATTGTGAGATTGAGCAGTGGTAGCCCAGCGGTAGACTGAGACTTGTGGCGCTAGGTCGCGGGTTCGACTTCTCGGATACAATCTTATACAAGTCACACTTTGTGCATTATATAAAGGGCTGACACTGCTCACACATAAAATTCCAGAGAACGGGCAGCAGCATCCTCAGGGTACCATAAGATCACACTGCGATCGCCAACCGATTATGGTCGGAAACCACGACGAATGATATAATTAAAGTTAACCAAAAAAAAAAACATTTCTGACCTGATTCGGTCTTCTTTTTTGTGTCGGCTCGTATATAACAGGGGTCACCGACCCGCGATCATTCTAGATAGAAGCGTTGCTGCAGTTTCTTCCACGCCTTCTTCTCTAGCGCTAACGCTTTTCGAAGTGCTATGCTACGTTAGCCAGGTAATAGCACCGCGTGGCGATCCCTGACCGGGAGATACCGCGGTCCCCCGTTTAGCGCAGAGGGCGACCACCGGGGGGGGTTTTAGTGGGTAGGAATCCCACATACCCCTGTCCTCCCCCCAGAGGCAGAGCAGGGCATCTTGAATACCAGAAGATTTCCCCAACCGAAAAAAAAAAAAAAAAGCCAGGTAATAGCAACCGACCGAGTTGAGGTTCGGCCCCTTATGCGCCTTGTCCCCTCAACAGCAGTGTAAGTCAAGTTAAAAAAGACACCTTTTCGGAAGTCAAGCGGGTACGCGACTAACAATAACGACACAAAATGGAGTGTTTGTAACACTTTGAATTAAGTAAATTAAGTCCTTCATTTAAAAAAATAACTGGAGACTAAATCCCTCTGTGAGGAAGACCCATGTCCAAGATTGAACATACTCTAGTGCTCTAAAATTCATAAGTTTACGATTGAGTGGAATGGTTTGATTTACTGATTCATCGATTAGTACTTTTTTCCTTTAAGTGTTCAGTAATGACTCAAAAATTATCTCAACGTAAATGTTTTTTTTGTATTCAGACGAGGTTCTTAACACGGTTTATCGAATGGCAAGTGGTATCGTAAAACGATCACTTTCGACAACGGACATTCTTTGGGATGCCCGATGCGGTTATCCGGAAGTATGGCGTCGTTTGTACTATTGCCTTGTGACACAAAACGTGATATGGACTTGACGGCATCTCGGTAAGTCTACAACTATGTTCTTTTTGACACATTAAGCGAGTTGAAGATCTTAGTAACTCTTAGTCTCTCGAGGAACATTATTCGGTTCAGATGCCCTTTGCCGACGAGTTTCTGGGTTCAGTAAGATGCTTAATAAATACAAGGCTATTTATGAAGGGTAGTATGTATTTATGAAGGGGAGTATCGGAAGAATAATCTATTCAAAATTTATAGCGAATTTCTTGTAAATTTTTTATGTTTATTATGAGTATTCATTTCATCCCCTTTACTGTAATCTGCATTAAATGTACCAACGTTTTTTTATAATCCTCCAAGCACTTCTTATAAAATTTTCTTGTGTTTTTGTTCGGCTCCCCCTTCGATACCGTCTTTACCTACTGAAACATAGCAATGAAAATAACACACATGCATTAGTGTGTATATTACACAGACCAAAGATTTGCACACTCGCACAAATACAAGGGCCGTTCAATATTTTTCCGTTTAGGGATGATATACTAAAGACAAGGATAATAAAACAGAAACTGTTGCGCCTCAGGCCGTATTTGACACAGGCGATTTCACTTAATTTATTGGACTAAGTGTGACACGCGATGATTGGTCTCAAAAGAAACTCGCAGGACGATACAACAACAAAATTGTCAAACCACTTACAAGATTGCGAGAAATCCTCTTGGCTGAAGTTAGTTATCGATAATTTACTATTTTCTGTTTAATTCTATCGAAAATATTTAGTATACATCCATGTTTAAGATAAAAATTGAAACTGAGCAAACACTGCATTTAGCTTTTTACAATTTCGTCGTAATAGTCATCTTTAGCAAGTATTAAGGAGCTCAGCGAATATCTTGCAGATCTAACTAACAACAGCCTGGCAAAGTCAGCAACACAATCTAGTTTTAATAATAGTTTAAATTATACATGGTTTTATTTAAAAATATGAAATAATATTTTTAAATTAACCCAAGCATTTAAAAATTTGAACTTTTTTGTGAGTAATTTGTAATATTACTGATAATTATATATTAATTACAATAATTGTTTCCATAACATAATTTCCATAACATCAGAATTACAAAATAAATTTATTAATGTCGATTATAATAGACCTATGTTTCAACAAAATAAATCATCAATCTGTTTATAAAAAGTCTTTCATTACACCCCTCATCAAGGATGATGTTCGATATCATGTAAATAACTATTGACCGATTTCAGTTCTAACTTCACTGTCAAAGGTTTGAAAAAGGCATTAAATATTCGTTTGATTTAAGACATATTATTCCTTCAGAAAACCACAATGGTTCTAACTATAGTAAACAAATGCAATGTAGCTTAAAATGTATATATTTCTTATAAGTTAAGTACCAACATTTGGGAAACGTTTGGGAGCCGTTGCGCCGATGTTTATGATTTTCTAATACCTCTTAGAACCGGAAAAAAATTCATAACTGGTTATTTTAACTTAACTGGCTATTAAAATATAGACGTTCACGGCAAAAATCCTATACGTTTCTCTCAATATTAAATAGACACTTATAAAAAAATGATGAAGAAAGATGTTTTTAAAAGAAAATTGCTCGAGAACGTTACTCTCCTCATTATGAGCATTTTTAAGGTGAAATACATTGTTTAATATCGGACGTATTAGCAAAACTATCGTAACTTGCTTTCTAAGGTCCGCTATTTATTGTACTATCTTAGGCCTGTGTGGCGAGAGGTTGTCTAGGCTAAACAGTGGAGTTATTACTGAACCAATGCTTCAAGACGTTAAGCGCAGATGTGGGAAAACAGACGGGCCGTTACTACCACTACACGATAATTTTATAAAAGAAAGTACGTAAATTTCCAGCCGGAAGTTAATAGAGAGTTAAATATTAATTAATAAATCGCCGCTCTAAATCCACGTAGGATTTAAAGCGGCGATTCAAAAAGTAATATGTATACCTTGAATTCAAAACTGACTCGAGAGACTTCTTCAACATTAGTCGTACTCGACTTTTTTGTCCTAGAGGCCAAAAGCGCTTCTTATATGCATAGTCAAGGCGTCGCGGAGCGTAAACGTAGAAAAAAGTTATAGAATCTTTTCTCGAGTTGCTACAGACAAACAAAACGCGATTGTTATAATTTCAACAAAATAATCCGAATCAGTGCGTATATTTTACAGTAAATGGTTTCAATGTTCTGAAATAATACTTTTTAATTATTTAAGCTCGTACAACAAAAAAATTATAACTACATTTTTTTGCTTTTTCTCTGATGATGTTAATACTGTTAGCCATAAGGCTTTTACAGCTTCATCGGCACTGAGTTCACGGAGCGAAAGGGTCCGTGGACTAGTTCATTAGTTGCACGGCGACGTTCGCACGTTGTTAAGACTCTTCGCGGTAGAGCTTTGACGGGGTGTGTTGCTGGAGTGTGCTTGCGACGGCAGCGTGGAACACAGGCGAGCCGAGAAGGGATCCGGATCCGACCACGGTCCGCCCAAGCTGTGCGCGATAAGGGAGCGGGCGGCTGCTCACTTAAAACGCTCTATAAGAGGTGTAGAGTGCGGTTTCGTCCGCGAAGAGCGCGAGTTGGACTTTGCTATCTCTCGGTATATCGGCAGTGAATAGCGAAAAGAGTAGCGGAGAGAGGTAGGATCCCTGAAGGACGCCTGCTCGGATGCGGCGGGAAGTGGAGAGGACGCCTTCCGCTCGATAGCGAAAAGTGCGGTTTGACAAGAATGCTCGTATGATCGTAGCGAGTCTATCCGTCAAGTTGAGTGCGTATAGTTTATGCAGTAAACCGTTGTGCCAGACTTTGTCGAAGGCCTTAGCGATATCGAACAAGATAGCGCCTGTGTCTCTAGGCTTGCGTGGTGCAAAGCCAGTGAGAATGGATTTCGTGAATCTATGTTCTTGATGGACGCACGAGTGGTGATTTCGGAATCCGAACTATTCATCCGAGAGAAGCTTTTGCTTGTGAACGACGTCTTTAAACCGCTTGAGAAGGATGCGTTCGTATAGCTTCCCCAAGGTGTTCAGGAGGCTAATAGGGCGATAAGATGGCGGGCGATTCCTTAGTTTGCCAGGCTTCTGAATCCCTACCACCGTTTCTTTCTAGATATCTGGAAAAGAGGAGCTGGCGATAAGGGAGTTGAAGATGGAAACCAGTAAGAGAATAAGGTGAGGAGAGAGGATTTTTAGGACTCTGTTGGATATGCCTTCAGGTCCCAGGGCTGATTTGTTTTTAAGACCTTTCATAAGGTTTGCAACCTCTTCAAAGGAGACGGGAGGGATTTCCGGCCCGCTCGGCGGGAACGCCGATTTGATCCGGACCTCAGATTCCACCGTACGCAGATGGATAGGGTCCACTGGCGAAGATGAGTCAGTGCATTGTTGCTCTAAGCTGTCGGCCAGGCATTCAACCTTGTCGACGTCCTCGAATGCTAAGTAGGAGTCGGATTCTCTAATGAGGGGGGACATGAGAGAGCTATCATCTGCTTTGAGACTCCGAGCCAGACGCCAGAAGGCGACTTTTGTAGGTTTGAGGTCACTAAGCAAATCGTCCCATTTTTTGTTTCCGTGCTCCGCGAGCCGTTCTTTGACCAGCTTTTGAAGTTTGCGAAGGCGCAGTCTATTCTCCTCGGTGCGATACCTATCGTGGAGTCTCATGGCAGCGTTTTTTTGTTTAATCAGGCGCCGAATATAGTCCGGGAGAGAGTCGAAAAACTTGCGCTTGATGACTGTCCTCCGGGTAGATTCTTCGGTGGCTGAGTGAACGTGTTTAGCTAATGAGTTTATTGCGTGCAGGATTTCCTCAGGTGATTTGAGGTTGTCGGTAATACTAGAGAGATGCTGGGAGTACTTGAGTCTAGACTCGAGGGCATGCCAGTTAACGCTAGTCTTGGTTGTAAGAACTTTTGTAGCGCTCTGGCCCAGTTGGATTAGGACGGGATGGTGGTCAGTGTCGAGTTCGTGAAGCGACTCTATGCTATTGATTTGTAAAGTGACGTTGCTAAACAGGGCTTGGTCAATAGTTGACGCCCTGTGAGGGAGCAGGTTGCTAGGATAACGAGTGGGTGATGCGGGAGTCATTATGGCTAAACCTAGTTTGTCGGCTATTTCGCAAAGTTTAGATTCGTTTGCGTTGTTATAGTTTATATTCCAGTTGTTATGCTTGCAGTTAAAGTCGCCAGCAATCAAGACTGCCGGACATAAGGAGGTGAGCGTCCTAATGTTCGAGCGGATTATCTCTTTGTTACCAGGGAGGTATGCAGATATTAGTATTAGTGGAGGGTGTCCGGTGAGGGACATTCTATACGATGAGACTTCTAATATGGTGATTGGTGGAAGATCAAGAGAGGAACAATGCAGGGAAATAAATCAAAGTGCCTCATCCCTTCCTGAGAAGTCTGTCATTCCTGACGATGTGATAATTAGCTATTTTAGGATCGCGATTGAAGAGCTTGAGGTGGGATTCCTGGATGAGCAGAACGTCGACGTTATGCTCACTGAGGAACTGAGCCACTACATCCCTTTTATCGGAAAAGCCTCAATGTTGAAATAGACGACAGCGCGAAGGGCTTAATTTATCCCATTAGCTCGCCGCCGGCGATGGTAGAGTGACGACTAAAGGGCGCGGGCTAAACCCGGTGTGTAGAGAGAGAGAGAGCTTTTAGGGAAAGCTCTCTTCGATCGCTCTGATGAGGTGCTCGTATTCAGCGAGCACCAAGAGCTTTGCGTCTCCCTTAGCGGCGCGAAATTTTGCGGCGAAAGAAAAGCTATCGCGATAGAAACGCGGTTAGGGAGGCTAAGCTCTCTGTGAAATCTACGAGCCCTGTGGAGGGCTCGGCTGGTTTGGGTTGCGGTTTAGGGGCAACCTTAGATGGGAGCGCTGGAAGCGCTACCGCGGACTGAGGGGCAGCCACTACCTCCACGACAAACAAGCGTGGAAATCCGTCCACTCGTGGCTTTTCGCCAATACAATGGACAAATCAAGAGATGAAAATACCACTCAAGGTATTATGATTAGCACGCTCACTGTCGACGACTTCCGTCGCTTCGCCCGCCACCTGCTTGAGGAAGGCATCTCCTTCCACAGGTACGCCCTCCCCGAGGATACTTATCCACTTCGGCCGTGGACGACTCGAAGTCACTTGACTTCGAGTCGTTGTCCACGGCCTCCCGCTCGAAATAGAGATCGCCGACGTAATCGACGACCTCAAGAAAGCGGGCATCCCCGTCATCGACGCAAAGCGCATGACATCTCTACGCACCAAGCTCCCCATGCCACTCATTATGGCAACCGTAGAGCTTACCTCCGAGGAAAAGCAAATCTTTGTCCTCAAAGAGGTCTGCTCTCTTTCAGGGGTCTCATTCGAGGCCCCTCACCGCAGAGGCATCGTCGGCCAGTGTCACAGATGCCAGCTGTACGGCCACACAGCCCGCAACCGCTTCTCCCGCCCCCGGTGCGTCAAGTGCCTAGGGGATCACGGGACTGCAGACTGTCCCCGTCCCGTGGTCACAGAGACACCATTCGCTCGTGTCCTCTGTAGGACCGAAGGCCACCTCGCCAACTACAGGGGCTGTCTCAAGGCGCCTAAAAAACGCTGCGCAGGCCGCCCCTCGACCTTCCGACCTCCTAAAGTCGCCGCCCGACCACCCTCCTCAGCTCCCGCGGAGAAAGTTTCGAAACCCCTTCTCCCTCCTCCGCCCCCAGCCACTTCAGCCTGAGCGAAGCCTCTCTGACCAAGAGGCAAGCCCGCCATTCTCCCTACCGTTCCATTGGTTGCTCACGAGCAACCGAAATCCACCAAACTCCAAACCGGGTCCCCTTTGCCTGCCGAGGAACTTAAAGCCCTCGCACAATACCTTGCCAATGTAGACCTCGATGAGATCCACATCTTTGCCGCAAAACTCCGCAAAGCCGGTCCGGTCGGGTTAAATAATATCCGCTCCCCCGTATCAACGCCAGGACACACACCTCACATCGAGTCCCGGCGGCCTCGATGCACATGTCATGCACTACTCACCTACACATGACACGGCGGCCGCGTCCGCCTAACCCGCGTTCAAGCGAGGGCGGTCCGAAGAGGCTCGTGTCTCTCCCGGCCACCGAGTAGTCCTCGCTTCGTGCTACATACAATACACCCCACTCATTACACTATACACCCACATGGTTATAGTTCTCCGCGTGTGGACGTCTTCGTCGAACTGAGGTACGATCGCCAGCGTAAAATTTTTAATCCGTGGACCTCTGTTTCCACGGGCTCAATTTCGATGAAGCTGCACAAAGCCTGGACGGGCTAGCAGCACAACTTCTAATACATCAAATAGTAGGACGGAGCTCACTCGGTGTTTGGCACTGATGGGTGTAACATTACTCCTGTGGATGCCCCGTGGAGGGGTGAAACACGTGTTGAGTGAATTAACGGTGATAGTTATGTAATTCGTATTGTTTGCCGCATGCGCATTTATCAGCGGGCTGGCGGGCGGTGCATTTCATTGGACGACTACTGTTGCATAGCGGAAGTGGCTATATATTAGTCTCTTTCTTACCTAGAAAAAATGTCAGTCAAACTGATACTTCCAGATCCGCATAACAACTTAAATGTTAAAAATGTTATTCCGTTTCATTTAACAGAAGATTGACTTTATTATTTTGAAGAAGCGCTGCTTCAAAATCTTAAAGTCCGATTCCAGAATCTAATTTGGCAGTACTATAGTTAAACTACAAATTAAATAAAGGAACCTGCTGTGTAATTTAGTCAAGGGCAGGCGATACCGGCTGCTAACATGTGCAGCCTAGGGTTGCACGTAATCTTGTAATAAAGTATCCGCGCAACTACGCATCGGTACTCACTACCATCTGTGAGTAGAACAAAAATTTAGCCGTCGAAGTCGTGCGAAGTATGTGCACACGCCGCTTGGGTTGCCATTGTAAGAAGATTGAATAGACGCAATTCGAGGCACAGGATTCGATCTCGCACACACTTGCGGAATGCCCGGCGTGGCAATTGGAGCGGCGAACCCTGGTGGACGAGACCGGAAAGAGCCTTTCCTTGCCCACAGTCGTTCCGGCGATACTGGACTCATTGGCGTGGAGTGCCGTGGTCTCCTGCGAGATCTTCGTGGTCCTAACAGACCAATCTCCAAACTGCACACATAGTTTGTTAGCATAAATAGACGCTCTTATAAACATTTATTATTAAAAACAATATAAGGGACATAAAGCTCAGTGTGTAAACCCGATCAGTTCATCTAGATAGTCGATCTAGAAAGTCAATGACCTGACTGCTGAAGGATTTGTTGCTTCTTTTGAGAAGTTAATGGCATACGCAGGCGATGAGCAGAACTTTAAAGCGATAACGTAAATTTTATAAAAACAGCTGGCGAGTTTATACTTTAATTTAAAGAATGTTGACAGGGAATGCTAGATCTATGGTTGGTTGTCGTGGAGGTTTTATAAATCACATAAAGCTGCACAGTATGTACCCTAGACAGGAGTCGTTTTAAGTGAGTCGTGGTCATTCACTGCGTAACGAAAATTATATGAGTAGTCGACAAAGGCTTCAGACTCCAAGAGTTCGTCTATGTATATATAAATGAATGTTTGTCAGTATGTCCTTAATAGATTCGTAAACTATGTATTTGATCATGTGATAATTTTTAGCAGTTGTTGTGCATGAGCCTACAAAAGTTCCTAAAACTTGGTAAGACCAATTTTCGATAGATGGCGCCACTGTCATACCAATGAATTTCATACATTGTCGTGACAGTCTGGCAATCGCTAACGAAGCACTGGTGCAACCGGGAACGCCTGCCCCGAACCGACCAGCGAACGACTCGCAACTAAAACCACTCTTTGATTTTGACGAACGGGGGATATTTGTTCTGACAAATATGGTGCAGTTGGTTCCAGAACAACTCATTGCGTATGACAGAATTATGCGGTGAACGAAAGAGGTGGACTATTTTCCATAGATACGCCTCATGGTACAGGAACGCCTTTTCTTCTTTTACTTATTTTGGAAACCATACGACCATAAAGTAAGATTGCAAAGGCCTATTGCATCATATGGACTTGCGGCAACTCTTTTGAATGGTGGCCGAATGGCGCATTCAGCATCGAAACTGCCATTGAATTTGGAAAACAAAGAGGCACCAACACGAAACATCAGCAAAAGCTTTGGGATGAGCAAAGTTCTCCAAACGTATCAAATTATCATATGGGATGAATGTACAACATCTTACAAGGAAGCTTTGGAAGTCGTGGATCGTACACTGCGAGTTTTGAGAGGAAATGCACGGATTTTCGGTAGCGCACTCATTTTACTGTCTGGTAATTTTTGACAAATACTGCCGGTTATATCACTTTCAGCACCAGCTAACGAACTTAATGCATGTCTCAAATCATCAGTTTTATGGGGTCATTCACAGGAATTGACTTTGAAATTCAATATGCATGTATAGCAACTACAATGGATTGCTTGGGAAGGAAATTGTGCAATATAATTAACGCATATTGGAAATGGGCGAATGCAAATTGGTGAATTAACAAAATTACCTCGCCAGCAAACTTCTGTAAGATCACACATAGCTTAGACAAATTGGTGCGAAAAGTTTTCCCAAATATTGCAATGAAGTACAAAAATCATCAGATGCTCACTACGCGTGCTATATTAACAGCCAAAAACATCGACGTCAATACCAGACTCTGAGTCAAGAAAATGTTGAACAATGTTATCGAGGCAACAATTTTGACTGAAAAATTCAAAGGTGAACACGTGCTGTTGCCACGTATCCCCATGATCCCCACAGGCAAGCCATTCGAATTCAAACGTTTGCAGTATCCGGTGCGACTTACTTTCGAAGTGACTATTAACAAAGCACAAGGACAATCGTTGCAAATGTGTGCATTCAATTTGGAAAATGCATGCTTCTCACATGGGCAGCTCTATGTGGCCGGCTCACGCGACAGAAAACCTTCTGATTTATTCGTTTGCGCACCCGATGGACAAACAAGTAATATGTGTATGCCGCAGCACTTCAATTAATATTGAATTGAAACGAATCGCTGCAACGTCAAAACCTTTTCCAAATGAACAAAATCAATATAAATACTCAAAATGAAATAATTCAATATTTGTGTAATGTATTTCTTACAAATTTATTTTAGTTAGTGGCGTAGCAACGTGCGCAGGATAGGCAAGTTTTTGATAAAAGAAAAAAACCGGTAAAAAAAATAGCTAACGTTAAGATATAAGACTAAAATTTATTATACAATATTTAATTTAGGTACATCGAAGTGAATGCCGTGTTGGGTCACATCGGACCAGAAACAGCCAGTCAAGAAATATTTGACTTATTGTTTCTATAAACTTCTCTCTTCCTAGTACGCTGATATACGATTATAACTTTTATGTAACATTCAATTCATTAGATGTGGTACTTAAGTATATCAACCAAATATGAAGAAACGAATTCGGAACATCTTATTCCAAAGATCAACAAACTTGAATATTAAATCCATCCCTGTCAATGTATTGTAAAGATATTAATACCATGTGTCCACGGAACGCTTTGTCACTTGAAAAACAATACCATTTTATTATTCAAAAGCATGCATTTTTATCGTTTGAGCCCATAATTCAATACAAAGCAACATCACAGGAGAGAACTTGAAGGGCTACACTGATTTTGATAAGGACGTCATTCGCTGCAAGTCAAAATATTTAAGTCAATAAGTATAGAAGCATTTGTACAACATTATTATAAATGAAGAATATTTTTTCTTACGTTGATTACTTTCAATTATTGTGTTGTACGGAAAGTGTTACGTTTTTTTTTGTGAAAACATGAGACAAATTTCGTATAACTAATAAATATTTCATTAATTTATATATTAGTCATTCTGGTCCAATACCTTCTGCCATCTTTCTGGTAGTAGTGGCCTGATTCTACGCTCAAAACATTGTTACTCTCTGCTACATTTGAAACAAACAAAAGCGACAGCGTAGATTCGACTGAATTTTTTCAGACGCCTTGCTATATAATTTTTCGAAACATGTAATGAATTTGCGGCTTAAGTCTGAAGTTGGGTTTGCAACACTGCAATTAAATGATAAGTGAGAGAAGATCGCTTTTTATTTGTCACTTTTTACTTTGTACCTTTGCACTTTTGACGACAAGAATAAAACACCGTCTTGCGTCACGACCTCACCTTAAATGCTCCGTAGTAAATACGTAGTACTAATTAATACACGGATCAAAGACAAATGTAAGGAGAATTTCGCCACATGTTTCATTCATTCTTAACTTCATAATTTTTTTAATTTTCTCTATTTTTTTTTTACTTAAAAACATTTATTTAGTTTTGCCAGTATCTTGATGTGAAATTACGATATGAGTATGAAAATATCATCCTTTGTTTTTAATGGATGGAATGCTCATTGTATCCACAGTAAATCGTTTATTATCGTGCGTTTGAATAACTCCTGAAAAAAGTAGAACGTAAGCCTTGATATACGTGGCTTTACAGAATAATTAGTTAACGATGTAAATCTTACGCGGCATTGTCATATAATCTTTTGACAATCTAATAACCAACAATTATCAGTTCCTAAACTACTTTTCTTACAAATTTGCTCTAGTGTATCACAAATATTGTGACTGATTTTTTCTGTTGAAGTTGATGCTGTTAGCCCATGGGCTTTTACAGCTTCATCGATACTGAGTTCGCGGAATTGAAAGGTCCGTGAACTTATCAAAAACTATTTCTGGGCAGTCGTATTCCAGATACACGATGACCTTCACACGTAGCAAATAGCTCTACCCGAGTAGAAGTGAGTAGTGTGGTCGATTCAAAAGGAAAGCTTAAATGGAAACTACAGCTTAAAGTTTAAAAAAAAAAAACTTTTAATAAACACTTGTATCCTACCTAGTTTGTCATATAGATGCCAAACATGGACATATACAAACAAGATAAAAAATAAAATAAGTTCATGCCAACATTCTATGGAGAGAAGTATACTAAACCTAAAACGAATTCACTGGACCAGGAATATGGAAATAAGGAGGAGAACCCAATTCACCGATGCTTTGCAATATTCGCTAATTGCATGGCATGCGAACGCTAACTTACATTGGTCCCTATACCTAGACAGCAAAGCTTGGTATGTTTCATGGAAGAAAGTACCCTTAATAGGATATGTACGGATGAGTCCGATAGCATCATCAGATAGACATGAGAATAGATAATCGTTCGTAGACAAGCGTTCTGTGTCAGACAACGATTTATTATTATTTATCGATAAATTAAAAATATCATAAAATTCAGACTATTCTTCAATGGATCCTGAAAATACTGGTAAATTGTTTTTAGGTAATTTAATATTCAAACCTGAAGGATCGTGCAATGTGAAATGATTCAGAAGATTGGCCATCATTGTTAGGTACCAATTCCCTGTGAATGGTAGCACTTCTAAAGTAAATGTCATCAAATTCTTCCCGTACTAAATCTTCTCTCTCCTCGAATTCGCTGTCAATTACATCAAGAATGTCTGAATGAGCCTTTCCAAAATTGTCGCAAAACCTCTGCACAACAGAATAATCAAATAGAAATACGTTCAAAAACAATCTATCCTCTTTAGCTGGCTCTGCTACTTCTAAAGTTTTCTTAAAACGGTTTAGAGCTGGTGTTTGCGCACATCTTAAAAACGGTAAGTCATGCGAAGTATGCTCATCAGTATTTAAAATTTTACCTTTCGATATAGGAGTTTGTTTAGTATGTGCTTAAGATGTGTTAGACAATTTTGACTTAACAGACACACAGTATGTACTATACAGGAATTTATAACGAACGAGTATAATAAAAAACATTTGAAAACAAACAGTAGGCAGTATACTTGCGAGAATATAAAAAAACGACAGGCAAATTATAGTCCTAGAAAATTGTTGTTATTATTAATAATTCAATTATTTACACTTCACGAGATAATTGAAAACGATAGGCGTAGCACAAACACTATTATTACGAACTTAAAGACGAGAGGCAACTACACGAGAATAAACACCGATAGGCATAGCGCGAGAACTAAGTTCAGTAAATCGTTTGTCTACGATTTTGCAATTGTCATTAATTATTATAATACACGAAAAGAAACTACTTAGGACGTGAGAATTATCTGTACAGACAGAACAGTAGAACAGTGTAACACATCAAAAGGAAAGGTAAGGTAACTCAAGTGAGCCGCATCGAATGTTATATCGGCGAGTAAACAGAAGAAAAGATTTAACAAACACATAGGAAACGAAAGTTGCAATTAAAACACCAAAACGCTATTAGCGTGCAACATTAAGATACATATGTACAGTAAATGACAATCTGATTAAAATCAAAGTAAAGCGTTTATTATTATTGTTATTAAGAGAAAGAATATTTAAAATGTCAACTCGATAACCGATGTGAAGAATAAGCGATTTTATGCCTTAGGGAATTAACTTAAAGTCGACTATAATCGAGTGAACGCTACCTAGGCGGGAGTGCAACTAAACCTAAACAATACCTTATTAAATATGCGTGAGTAACGATAGTATATTGATAATCGACGTTTATACGTATTTAAAAACCACTGAGTATTGAAAAGAATTCGTATAACGTTACAGAACTATAATAATTACGTAAAAACAGACGGAATATTCGTACCTACAACGGCTCGTACATTACGCTTGTAGATGTAGGTGTGAATGGCGAACGAATGAACTTAAATAATACGACTAAATAGAGTAGGCGCGTGCTACCATAGAAATAGATCAGAAACTAGTATGAACCGAATTCCACGTCATTTGATCGGATTATAATAAATGTATTTATCGATAAATTAAACGTTAAAAAACAAATTTGTATGTAAAATAACAAAAGAACCACACGTTAGATATGAAGATAGCACATATTATGCCTAGATATTCAAATGTCTCATGAGTCTGTTACGTCAGTATTTTCGGCTGGTGGGCCATGCCTTTGATTTGGAATATCAAATTTGAATCTTGGTTGCTGTATTTCGAACGCTGTGGGGTTATTAGCATTATTTATTTGTGGCCTATAGCCAAAGTTATGGTTTTGTTGGACAGGGTTATTTGGACGAGGAATCCCGAATTGAAAATTTTGTGCAGGCATATCAAAATTAGGTTTAAATCCTACTGTAAGTCTCCTTGTTGATTTTTGGCAAATTATTTGTTCGGTGATTGCCGCGAAAGTGTGAATAGGCATGACAGCAGTTACAAATCGCGATTTTGACGACTTTGTGCAACTTTCCTACGCGAAAATGCCACCGGCTGTGCCAGTCTAGTTTCATAAATCCGAGACTTCTTTTTTTAAAGTTTATTCAAGAATATGTGTGTGTGTATCTTATTCTATTGTGTAACTTATCCAAGAGTCGATTTGGGGACTCTGTGAGTCTGAGCTAGTACTCTGGTGAGCAGCGATTCCCTCGGAGCCTAACCCGGACAGAACTGACGCTACGAGCAGCCGATGTCCCTCACGTTGTTATGTTTCTTGGAAGCGACGTCGGATGTTCACATAGTCTTGCAGACAGCTTATTTGGCCAAGGGAAGCCTAGGAAATAGATATAATCTCTTGTTTAGCAATTGTTGCGCATTGTCCGTCCGCTGATTTTATAACTACGTTATAAATGTTTTCGTAAGTTTGATATAACATTACATAAACTTAAATACGTTTTTCTATTACAGGCGTACACAGCCATGGTCATAATTATGCTAGCCTTTAACTAAACGTTGATAAATAAATAAAAAATAATATTGTTTTTACAAAAAAAGTTATACAAGAAAATGTTATTATTTTTTTTATTTCAAGAGCTCTCAAAATAATAATGAAACAATCTGTTCACAAAATATACAAGTAATGGACTCCAAATTAATTATACACAAGACAAAGTAAGATAATAGAGCATTTTACTACGAATTCTGTTCGCAATTACAGCTAATGGAAATGTCTGAAAATCGTTACACATTTGCCTTACAGCTTATTAATAATACTGGAGTCTGCCTAAATCTCTACACAGTTTGTCCGGTATTTATGTTTTAAATAAAGTTATTTTTAATTTACGACGTACAAAAGGAACTGAACTACGCTACAACCCGGTCCATTGATCAATTCAGCAAGACTGTGTTAAAAAGTGCGTAAATGAAACCTTCTTATCAGGACATAACTACGAGGCAAGCGAAAAATACTTTTTCCGCAATCCATAAGTATGTTGCAGCAGCCGCTCAGCAAGTAGTTATTTTAATTAGAAATGCGCATAGTTTCAGTGCGTATAGCAAAATATAAAAAAACATAGCATTAAAAGAAGATATGCCATTATTTGTTTATGCTTTATTTGATATTTTCTTACATAGATACACACAGAGAATACGGTTTAATGTTATTTATAGAAATAAAACTAATCAGCGTTAAATTTAAACATGAACGTGTTTTTATTACTATGAATTTTTCCATATGGTTGAACTACAACAACAACTATAAAGACAAACACTTGTTCGTAACAATTAATGTTATATATAATCATACATATATTTTCATCTACACATAAAAGTCTCTTTAATTTATTCCTCATGATTCTTACACGTTTACTTACTTACTTGACGCTATAATGTTTAAACTCCTTTGAAAAGATTAACAATGGTTTTGAAGTGAAGCACGAGGGTGCGTTGATTCACGCGCACGCATTCACGCGCACGCATTCACGCGTATAACTCGAACAGTTAGTATTTAAACGTAGGCTTAACAGCATCATTAGTGTTTATTCCGGTGAGTGTTTATTTAAGATTGAGAATAATAAAAGTTTAAAGAAGAACACACTTTTTTACAAGGGTGACAACGAGACGAACTGGACTCACCGCGTTGCGCTTGCTACATCAAGCCTCCACATATCGTCGACCCTGTAACGTCACTAGCTACGACTCCCCGTGAGAGGGTAGCGCAGTAATATTTTGTCACTGCTCATTGCCGGTAGGAGTACTTACTGACCAAGAAGGCCTCTTGCAAAAATTATAAATATTAGAGTACATGATTGTCTTATAGTTAGCTCTGCAGACGCCTAATTTCATCATAAATTGTGTCTTTCCCAGCGTGTGTTGTTAGGCCGATTCACACGGTAACATGCAACTGATGGATGACATGTGAATGTTGCTCATCTTTGCTCCCGGGTATATTTAATAAAAAAAATGCTGTATAAATACATACTTAGTCTTGTAAGAAAAACAACATTTTTTGTACGTAACAATTACAGATGTTTGCTTAATACATTGATATAAAACTATTAAAAATATAAAGCGTATTCGAAGTGATTCCTTGCAATGCAGTCCTTTAAGCGTCGAGGCCAGTTATCAATAGCAGCACGCAGCCTTTCTATGGGAAAATTCTTTATTGCCATTCGTATAGGCTGTTTAAGAGACTCCGAATTATCATGAGGTTTAAAGCAAGCCTGACTCTCTAAAACTGACCATAAATTATATTCCAGTGGATTAAGATCAGGACTAGAAGACGGCCAGTCTTCAGATCTTTTGAAATCCAGAACGATCATTTCTAACCAAAACCTTAACCTAAAGTTTCTAAACCGAAAATTAAAAATCTTCTCATCCTAAAACAAAAATATTCTGTGACCTAAACTTTATTAAAAGGTGTACATGTTTAAAAATGTGGGTAATGGTGGTAATTAGCAGCAAAATATTGATTGTTAGTCAAGTTCACGTCGGTGGTTGGTGCAGTGACATGTGATGGGTATTGAGGTGAAGTAGAGAATGCCGGTTGGTAGAAGATTACGCTTCCATTTAAGTGATGGTAAGTGTTGGGAGGTGCAGCCATAAATAAATGTTCTGCGATGTTTTCACCGGCACAGAGAAACGCATCGCCTAGTGCTGCTGCGGGCACGGGCTCTTGCACGAGGACTGGGGTTACAGCTGCTTGCATCCGTTGTGATCCCGCATTAATCGCAGCCTCCTGTCCCTGCAATTTTGTTAAAATATTAACGAAATTTTCATTAGCATACTTAAATACATACGGATACCATTACGGACCTAAAACTCTGTTTCTTTTCTATTTTCAAGAGAGAACTGTACCACACGGCTACCGCGCATGGTAACACTTCAGCTTAATTTCAACAAATGGACATATTTATGTTTTCAATTTTGGCTGTGTAAAACAGTAACCGACGTGTAAAGGTGTTCACTGTTACGAGTTCAGAGGGACAACTATTCTTTTATGGTGTCTATTAAAAACTAAGAAAACAAATAATATGATAAGAACGAGCGGCTTCTGCGGTGCAGTACTACGCGACCTTTTGTACTACGACATCTTACGCAACCCCCGTCCGCGCTCACCGGCTCGCGGCGACTATTGGACCGCTCCGGCCCCTAATTAAACTGGCTAACGTCGAATGACCACACTCTATACCATATATACATATAATATAAAATATATTCTGCCTTTTGATAAGCTATCGGCACCTAATTACCTACAAAGTAACATATTATTTACACATATTGTTAGAATTATCAAAATAGCGTACCCGCATGACGTTGCCTGGATTTATGCGAACTCCAACATTAACATAGTACTGTTGCCGTACTCGTTCGCCATAAGCGCGACAGTTTTCATTTATTGCTCGAGTATTCTCTTGGTATTGGATCTTGGGGTGGGGTAACAGTCGGTTCTGCGGTTCTAAATTCAAAGCGTATCGCGTTTTATTTGGTTTGGGGCGGGAAGCCGTTTGCGTTGATATATCAATTAACTGTTTTTCTTTAGTTTGTGAAGACATGTCCTTTGTGGACTTTTTTATGCCGGCCGGTAGTATTTTGTCTACAACTTCAACAACACAAGGGAATTGAGATTGAAAATTTAACGTATTGGAACCACTTTCCACCTTTTCTATTTTATTATAGCCGGCGGCCTGTGCGCAACTGTTATATTTAAGGGTCATATTGGTCTCGAATTCGCGACTTGTCGCTGCTTTGTAAGTCGATGTATTTTTAATGACAGTCAAGTCGGATAATTCCTGAATACCTGTATTTGAATCAACGCTTTTCTGTTTCATGGAACCTTGTTCACTGATATTTTTGAAGACATCGATTTCTTTATTATTACCTTTAGGTACATTTTCAACTTCGATCATTTTTTTTTCGGGTTTTATATCGAAGGTTGACAAATTTTGGTTCCGGATTATGCGAATTTTTTGCATCGTTCCCTTATTGGAGGACGTATTCTGATTAACTGGAGCTTCGACACCTAAGGCCGTTTGGTGACTGGACTGGCCCACAGGACCGACACTACAAACCAGATCATCATGTGCCCCGATGGTATCGTTCTGTGAGCTGCGCTTTAGTATCCATTGTTTGCGGCAAACAGGTCTCGCTCCGTTACCGCTGATCATGCCGAAATATTTCTATTACCTAAAAAAAATCTTTTTAAGTAATCATTACAACTAACAGATCAATTGGTTTTTTTGCCTTTAGACACTATTTAACGTTCAAAAAAATGAAAGCCCCATTTAATTTAAGGCGAAAGTGAAATCTCTATCTAAATTAGATCTATACACGATAAAGTCCTAAATTAGACTTCGTTTGAACGATTAAAATTATCGCAGACAATATATCCTGCTACGCAAATGGTATTTGCAGATTCCGCGGGCTCGTGACGGCAAGGCACATAGGACGCCTGGTTTTTTTTTTAAAGGCTTCCGTTTTTGGGGGCCTCTCGTACCCCTAACTAGTTTTGGATTAGGGACTTTATTTACGTAAATAAGTTTTTCAAATATTTTGATCTTTATTATCACTCTCTTTCATCCTTCTCAATTTCTACCATTTTTTTCTTTTGTCAATCACAATATCTTACATTCTTACTACCATTCCTTCTTTCTTTCATCGCCATACATTCATCATCTTCCTACTCTTGGGTGGCTGAGGTGGTACGTTATTTTATTCTTTATTTCTATTTTTATATCACAACGTTTATTTTTGGCTTTTTCTTTTTTGTTTTATTATACAATAATCAGCTCGGACGCCTAGTTTAACACATTACCGACGGGTAGCCGATTATTCGGCATTATGCCACCAACGATGTGATATTTCTTATTTGTAGTAAATATGTAATACATAAAATAAATATTATTCATCCTTTATATCATTAAAATAAAAGTATTTTATTTAATTTCATTATCCTATAACAACAGAAAGTAGACAATTTTATGTGAACGTACGAACCGCACAAACACTTCGGTGCGACAGGCTAAACCAAAACCTAGCCGGCGCCAGGGAGAATCTGTGGCCGAGCAGCCGGTCGGATGTGCGTATGCTGTTGAAACGCTACCCGTCGGTAATGTGTTAAGACATGTTTTAAGGTAGCGAAACTCGTGGGCTCCCGAAAGAGCTGCGGCCCGGGCCGGTGCATGCTCCTGTTTTACCGGATGGGATGGCCGCTGGGCTCTTTGCTCGCTTCGGCGGACGCTCTATGAAACTAGACTAGGCTCAAGGACCCCCTCGAAGATATGTTGGCTTTGGATTCCTTCGTCAATAATTTTTGCTGGGCATCCCGACACAGGGGTGTCCGAGAGGGCCGGACCTCGACTTGGTCGATTGCTATTGGTTGGCTAATAACACTGCTACCACTTCAGAACGCTTTCTGAGGGTTGAAAGAAGAAAGCACGAAAGAAACTCCGTCCCTTGTGATATACAAGCCGACCTCGTTGACTGGTTGGTTATCGAATGGCGACGCGAATTTACCGCTCAGGTAAATGTACTCCGTTAGACGTGACGACGTATTGGGAACTACTAACTACTCCAATAAAAAGTCACAGTTTCAACTGTAACGCGGTTCCCAAAGAGCTTTTACGTAAATTACCTCAGTGTAAGTGATTATTTAAAGTTAAAAAAAAAACATTTTGCTTAGCGAAGTCAACGACGACAGATAAATTAAACTAAAAATTATTTTATAATTGGTCACCAAAATGAAAAACAATTAATCTTAACATAATGCCTATATCACTGAAAATGTTTACACACTTTTGAGGTTTTTAATTTTTGTATTGATTACATTGCAAAATATAAATTGTTTTAATTAAGAGTGTTGAAACCTTGATTCTAAAATTCAGTTAAGAGGATTAAGCTGCTGTCAACTAGTGTTGCTGTGGATGTTTTTAAAAAGATAAGCTATTATAGCTCAATTTATTTTTATTATGTCCGCATTTTTGAATTTTGTCTTAGAAAATAAAATCAGCAAACATTTGATTTCAACGTAAATTAACTGTAACTAAACGTAATAACTTACTTGTAGAAGCAAAAGTTGTCGAAAGGAGTCGAAGTCAGCCGAAGCACAAGACAACGTACTCGTCCGCTGCCTTTAAAGAAACTGAACTGCATAAAACCAAGCCAACTGCGTTGCCTCGACTTTAGTTCATGCGAGGAACACACGCCCACCAGAGCATGCGCTATGTGGTCTGCGAACTAACTAGTTGTAGATGTTACTAGGTATGAAAAAAATTTTCAAATTTATTACTACTGAAAATAAATCAATGGAGCTAATTCAAGAAAGGCAAGTAAAACTGATAGAATAAGTGTTTAATCTTAAGTACATACATATCACTGTTACTTCCAGTGTGAGTGCGAACTCGAGAACGACTATGTCGATTTCATTCTCCTTTTAAAAATTTGATGTTTTCTATTTCTGAATGAAAATATTATGTCAAATAAAACTATTCGCATTGGACAGTTCGATTTGAACTTCGCGACTTTAACTGTTCACGCGCTTAAATTTATAATTTATATTGTCGCTTAACTTATTACTTGATGCCTTTCTTAAATGTTAAAAAAGACACCTAGAAATAAATTAAAAGACACTATTGAGGAGATCCGAATCGAAGAAGCTCTTGAAGACTTTACCGAAAAATGACTATTCCGATTGTTTCGAGGACTGGTAAATGCGTTGACAAAGTGCGTTTTATCGGACGTGGATTATTTTGAAGAAGACGAAATTGATTTGGAAGAATAGGCAAATAATTACATTTTATTAAAAAATTCACGTTACTTTTTGATCACAGTATTATGTATAGAAAGGCCGATAAGAGGCATTATGGCAACATGGAAGATG